>NC_053450.1:11488831-11816160 GCF_015227805.2 Hirundo rustica
CCTGGGCTTGGATGCAAAAAACCCTGTGTTTTTACCATTAAATAAATAACAGTTTTACTAAAAAGTGTTGGTACATGCACCAAATAAACTATGTGTAAACAGCGTGTATATTTCATATATAATACTGTCATATATACTTACATAGCTTTCAGTCGTACATATTTATCTATAAATTATGAAAATAAATAGCACTGAATGTAAAACCACAGCACATATATAATTATATATATACACACATTATATATAGCGTATATAATATATATTATATATTATAGATATTTTACATGTGTGTACACATATAATGTAGAAACATAGCACATGAATATATAAAGCAGATACATAAAATGTTTTATATACATAAACCATTACAAGCATAATATAAATACATTTAAAGCATACATTTAGAAAATATTACATAATATTTTTATATAGTGTTCTCTATATAGAATCAATATGTAACGCCTAGGGTTTTTTTCACCAGATTCTAAATTGATGGCTTTTAAAAGAGACGGGCCAAATGCCGTGTCCACCTTCCCTAGCAGTTCTTTCTCTCTTCATCTGCTTCTGTAGATCGAACCCAACTGCGCTGCAGAGCTGCTGAGTGATCCTCATTAAAAGGATGACGGTATTTTCAGTGACACGGATCTGCGTGGCTTAACCCCCTTGGCAGGGCCGGATTTCGATCGCGTGTGTTTCTATAAAGACAGCCTTGCCATACATATATCACGTATTGCACTATTATATACTATTATATGGCACAACATTGCAACACGTAAATACCTAAAGCATATTTATAAGCCCATGAAAACATACCTGCATAAATATTTATATCTTTTGTGCCAATAACTCGAATATTGGGAACCATATGTGACATTGAGACACGCACAGAACATCATTTTTACGTTTGTTTGTATTCCGCACTCAATGCTCTCTACACTCGACGCTGCCCGTGCGAAGCCGCTGCGCACAGCCCGCAACTCCGCACACGCGCGGGGCTCGGGAGCGCGCTCGGCCGGGCACACGCACCGCCGCTGGCTCCGCCCCCTCCGCCCCGCGGGCGGGGCCCGCCCGATAAACACGGCCACGTGCGGGGGGGCGGGGCCGGCCCGCGCTTCCGGCAACACGCGCCCGCCGCCGCCGCATAAATAGCGCGGAGCGCGACCGCCGCCACCGCGCTGCTCCGGCCACCGCTCCGGGTACAGTCCTGTTCTGTCCCGCACCGCTCCGAGTACTGCCCTGGTCGGCCCCGCACCGCCCCGGGTACTGTTCCGATCTGCCCCGTCACCGCTCCGGTCGCCGCCGCCTCTCCCAGTTCCAGTGTTGGTCACTCGACATGCCGTTCCTGGGGCAGGACTGGCGCTCCCCCGGGCAGAGCTGGGTGAAGACGGCCGACGGCTGGACGCGCTTCCTGGACGAGAAGAGCGGCGGCTTCGTGGGCGACATCAGCAGGTACCGGCGGCGGCGGGCCGCGGTGCCGCCAGGGGGCGCGGTGCCGGGGGCGGCGGGCGCTGTGAGGGGCGGGCGGGGCCCCTCGCCCCGGGCCGGCTCAGGGGGGCCCCGGTGTCGGCGGAGCGGGGTCGTTGTCGGGGTATCCCTGGCCCGGCGGCCCCTCCGGGTCTAAAGGAAGCTCCGATCAGGGTCACTCAGTCCCCGGCGGGTTCCCTGCATCCCTGTGGAGGCTGTTCCTCCCCCGGTGGCCCGGCCGTCCTTACGGCTGTGGAGGGTGGCGAAAAACCGAGGAAAAGAGGAAACATTCGCCTCTCTCGCGGCCAGAGGGCTGTGACCCCGGGGAGCATCGCCGAGCGTCTCCTGGGGGCTCTGGAGGTGCCTGCCCACCCTCCTCCGCAAAAAACAACCTTGCCTGGGGCTTCCCGGTCTCGGGCTGGGAAGGATGATGTGTCTGAAGCTATAAATCCTCCCCAGGCCGTGAGTAATGTACCTTACGCGCTACTTGACTAATCTGGCTGCAAAACATCAACAAACCCCCAAGATGGTGCGGGCAGGAAGCTTTGCAGCGCGTGGGTGTCGTGGGCTCGGGCCAGATCGCTTCTGTCAAAACCGAACTTTTCTCACAGATCTGCATCTTCTCATCAGCTGTGTGCCGCCAGGGTTGGGATTGCTGCCACCGGGCCTAGGTATGGGTCAGGAATACCCGTGACAAAGGGACTTGTGGTAAGAAGGGATTTGCTGTGAGCCACTGCTGAGATGTTATTGTGCAAGGAGGCTTACGTAGCAGGTATCTCCTGCTCTCTTTCATGTAAGCAAAATTCAAGTTTAGGTTTTTAATTTGTAAATAGGTAGAAAAATGTCTGGCTAGTGTTTGTGTGTTGGGAATACTGAGTTTAGCATGAGTTTATACATCCCTTTTCGCATTTAAAAGCAAGGAGGTGACATATTGGCCCCGGACTGGGGTCCTTGCAGTGCCCAACTGTTCAACCTGTCAAGATGCCCTGGAGAAGTGTGTAGAAACCTGGCAGTACATAAACAGGGAAATAATCTGCCTCTCATGCTGGAGTTCGTCCACTGCTGCTGTTATGGTGGTTTCAGATTACACAGTCATTCAGTAGGAAGTCAACAGGCAAGGGTGTGCTGTTGACATGGGAGATTTAAAGCAGATCCATCTTGTGCTCTTGGGCTCAGATTCTGCCACTGCATGGGGTATGTTAACCTGACCCCCTATTGATTTTGTGCAACCGTGATAAAACATGAGCTTGGATTTTCCAAAACAGCTTCTTCCTTGCTGCTATGTTCTGTTCTCAGGTTTTGGTCCCCTCAGCAGGCAGCAGTATGGATGGGGTACATGAGCAGCTGGGATGTTCTGGTCTCAAGTTTAGGTTGTTCTGAGCAAGCTGCAGCTGGCAGAAGTGTCTGGTTCCCTAAACTGATGTTTCTGTGACTATTGTTCGCCTTCAATGCTGCTGCTCTTCCCCTTCTGCAGTGTTGTGGTGGAGCCCACAGCAGTTGTGCCTTCTCCACAGCTCAGATGCCCTGCAAGGGGGATGTGGAATAGGAAGGGATTGCTGAGGATCAGGGTGTTCTGAAACTGAGAATGGTTTCTTCCACCTCTGGGGCCGAGTGCAGGTGCCAAACGAGAACACCCATCTGGATCATACCAGAGGGGATCCTGGTTCCTCCTGGAGCTGAAACTCTGACTTGGTCACTTGACTTTTGCATACGCTGGTGGTGTGGCCATGCAGACAGCCGGTGAACAAGGGAAACAAGAAGTCTTGTCCCACAGGTTTCGTTCCTTTGCAGGAGACTGTGCTGAATAGCTGTCAGAGGTGTGTTTGGTATGGTGCTCATGCTTGGGTTTTGTTTGAGACTAAGCAGTGTAAATACATGGCCTGCACAGGAAGCCTCCTGGCGGCATAAGGGTCCTCGTGGCTCTCTCTGAGGACGCTTGCCCAGGGCTGCAAGCGGCAGTACCGTGTTTTGGCACCCGTCAGAGCTCCAGGGCTCTCTGAGCCACAGCAGCTGAGAGGTGCTGCAAGGTGCCTAGCACCCTTCTTTGAATTTGGGCCTGCAGACAGCCATGCTTGGTCCCTTGCAAGTTGCTAGAGCATAGGGACAGCTGTTTTGTTCTCCTGGATGCATGGCCTGTCTTGTCCCTGGCATCTGCAAGGCACCCTGCAGCTCTGGGCAGCAAGCTGTGTGCTGGGCTCTCTGCTGAGAGCCCCTGGTGGTGCTGCCTTCCCCTGCCACCCCCAGGGATCTCTGCAGCAGTGCTGTGGCTGCCCAGGGACTTCTCAGTTTCAGAGTTGTGGGTTGGATCTGTTGATTTGCAGATGTGGAGATGTTGATGCACAGCCTCTTTATAAACAGCCTTTCATTGCCCTCGTAGGAAATAAGGGGTTATAGCTCCCTTCACTAATAGTACAGTTACAGGAGAGCTCCAGTAGAAGCAGGCAATGGGCAGTCTTGGACAAGAGATCATAGCCTGTTAACTTGTGTAGTCCCTTCTAAGCAGGGTCTGGAAAACCATCACATAAATCAGAACCTCTGTTAAGCTTTTCCTTAAAATTTCCTTGAAATAGTATTTTGTGGGAACTCTTTCATTAATAAGTGTTTTGAGTATGTATATATGTCTTCAGGGATGTCTAAATATGTCCTTCTGTAGCAGTCTGACTGACTCAGAGCAATCTGCTTCCTACACTAGGAGGATATGGTGTTACTTAAGGACAGAAATAGGTTAAAGAGTGGAGAAGAATATTGCTCAGCTGTGTCCCAGCACTAACTGTGTAATCTGTGTTACCTTCTCCTGTCATGGGTATCTTGGCTAGCCCACAACTGAGGTACCAGAGGTTCCTTTAAAAATGCTGTTACTGGATGCTAAAACTGTGTGCAGACTACTTCTCAGAGGCAGCTTTGGAGGTGACAATAAAAACCTGTGTATTTTCTCTCCTTGCAGGAAACGTAGCATTCAACAAAATGCAGAAATAAACAGAATCCTTGCTTTGTGTCATTCACAGCTTTTGTAAAAAAGATGATCACAACAAAGAGAATCTCTTCAACAGCATAAACTATGATGTTGCTGCCAAGAAGAGAAAAAAAGATCTGCTGAATAACAAAGCCAAGACTCAATGTAAGACATCTTTTTGGACTTCTTTTTAAACAAAAGTTGCTGCAGAAGAATGGAAAATGCTTCATATCTGTATTTTTTGCTCAGTGCATGAAGAGCCTTCTAGAGTCTTGAAGGGCTTTCCGCCCATGTTTGACCTTAGTAGAAAGCTTGGATACAGTTTAACATGAAGATTTATGCCCCTGTTAGTAATCCCTGTTGTGAGGAGTTGTGCTCTTTGTGTTAGATTTTTGTCATTTGTTTGTCAGGAGGGTAATTTTTTCCTATGGTACATTCAAATGAACCAGTTCCAGTATTTTTCCCCCTGTAGACTTCCTTGTTCACAACAGGCTAAATTTATTCTTCCCTCCATATGCATGTTGAACAGTAATCTACATTACTGGAGGCTACAAGCCTGAATGTAAGCTTTGATCCTGTCTCAGTGTGCGGAGTGCATGAAAAATGAAGTAAGATTTCAGTTCACTCAAAACAATAGAAGGCTTGAAATCTTTGTGTGCTCAGTGAACAGCCAGGGTCTCAGATGGGGCCCTGGGGGAGCCTGCAGGGACAGCAGGGGCTGCATTGGGCTGATTGCAAGATAGGTACTGGAGTTATATGTGAAGGTTACAAATATAAACATACCCGGAGGAAATGAGTTACAATTCCCACACTGCTATTAACTCATTGTGCATCCCCCAAGATTTTGGGAACTGTTGCCAAAAGTTGGCCCCTCAGTGTATTCAGTTCTCCGAACAAACAAATGTTACCATGACAGTTTTTGGCTGGATTCTGCTGTGACCTACCATTAAAAAGGGCTTGATGCAGGGTCAGCATGCCTGTAACTGAGACTGGGTCTGTCCTTGGACTTACAGTACTAGGCTGGAGTACATTCCATAGCTTCAGTTCATTAATTTACAGGTTGCTCTAGGAGCTCAATATTTTCTTTATGAAAAGGAGTGCAGCAGGGTGGGGATGAGAATTTATTTTATTTATTTAACTGGCAGTTAAATTGCCAGTGGGTGGTGGAAGTAGGGTCAAAAGCCCATGTGAAAATGGAGTGGGAGAAGGACTGAGCAGTGTGACTGCTTATAGTACAGGCTCTTTTGCATACAGAGTTAGCAGTGTGTGCTGGCTATTGGGAAGTTATTTTGGGGAATGGATGGGACAACTCCCATTCTGAGGAAAGGGAGGGGCAACTAGAAATAGGAAAATTTTGGTCCCACATAGTTCTTTCTTTTTAGCAAGTTAGCTGCAAGCATAAGCATGCTCCTCTGAGTCTGACCTCACTGCTAAAATCTCTCTTACATGCCTGGTGTCTCATGACATTTTTGTTCAACTTCAAATTTGACATACAATCCCAAGCCTGTAACCAAGGTAATAAATAGTTAATAAAATCAATAACAACAAAACCTGGCTGTCAGCCACACTTACTGTCTGGGACCAAAAAAGAAGAGGTGCTATGGTATATCTGTGGCTGGCAGATTAAACATTTACAGTCTTGAGCTGTGTCAATGAAACAGAAGCCTTTTCTGAGGCTTAGGGCTACAGTCTCAAATGAGGCTGTGTAGAAACAAAGCAGCTCAGTGAGTTCCTAGATTTGGTTTCAAGTGTGGTGGCATAAACAAAATAATTTATACTAAAAGACAGAGCTCTATCTCTGTTCTGCTCATAACATTCACTGAGGTAGAAGATTAACTGAGTGAAATGTCTTTGTCCAAACAGACTTCCACCAGGAGAAGTGGATCTATGTTCACAAGGGAAGCACAAAGGAGGTGAGTGCCTCTATAGGTTCTTTGTTCTCTTTTCTACTGATTTTTACGAGCAGTGGAAGATCCTGTGCTGATACAAATCAGCAGAAGCTCTTCAGAGATAAGTGGAAGATCTGGCTTGTGGCTGGAATTTCAGTAATGATTTTAAGCCCCTATCCGGGATCCAGGGCTTGATGTACAAGGCTTTGTACGTGTGTTTAAAATATGAGTTGTTTGCTTCCCTCATTTAAAAAAAAACAAAACAGCCGTTTGCAAACCAAGCCATAATACTGTTCTTGGCTTTCACCCAGTACAGTCCTAACATGGAAAATCATTGGAGTTTATCACAACAACTCGCTTGCACTCACGGAGAGAAGCGGCTGTATGAGACTGCTCTGAACTCACACTATGTATTGAACCTCAGGAATGTGTAGCTCATTCTCACATGTAAATTTATGGGTCTCTTGGGAAACTACCATAATATTGTATGGACATTGAGCCATGCCCACTCTCGATGTCAGTAAGTGCAGCTCAGTGGGAGCCAAGCCTGTCTCCTCTGGCTGTGAGCTGCTCCGATGGTTTGCACCCATCAGCTTGCTAAATTGAGTTGCTCTAGGTCAGGTCTACCCAGTGCTGTCTGGACTCAAGTCTGCCAAAACATGACCCAGAGTGTTTTTTTTTTCCTCTCAGCGCCATGGTTACTGTACCTTGGGAGAAGCCTTCAACCGGCTTGACTTCTCCAGTGCTATCCTGGATTCCAGGCGATTCAACTATGTTGTGAGGGTGAGTCAAAGTCCTGGATTTATTTTGATTTGATGGTGGTGGAGGCTCAGAACTGAGCATCAATTGGATAGTGGGAAGCAGTGGCAAAGAAAAGTTGTCTGAGCATGCAAGTGGGTGTGTTGGGCTTTTCTGCTTCAAGTAATTCATGGAAGTTTTGTGTATGGATAGATGTCCAAATCTTGTCTTTGGTTCATTAAAATGGAAGGAGAGAAAAGTGATAATGTGGAAGATTAGCAGTCCTTAGCCTAGCATTCCTACTACTTTTCAATTGTCATTCACCTTTGAAACCCAGAAAACTTGGCTTCTAATTCCTGAATTTGCAGTTCAGCTTCTGAAAAGGAACATGGGCTCTCTGCAGATGCCACAAGGCAATGGAGACCTTTTTGCTCAGGAAGCTCCAGTCTGAGGTCTGTGGAGCTTTGTCTCCCTTAAGGTGATACAGGAGAGACTCGGGAACTGAGCGTTTTGGGAATGAAGGGTTGGGCCGAACCTCTTGGTGGCACTGATCTTAACTTCTTTGTTAAGGATCACGTTTGCTCTTAATCCTTTGTGACTGGCAGTGGTTTCAGTGGATGAAACATTTGTTTAGTCCTGACAGCATTAGTTAATAAAGGAATCATCAGCTTCATGTTTCCTGTGCTCTGGTTTGCATAATAGGTCAGGGCTTCTCTTTTGGCTCAGAGTGACCAAGGAGGTGGTAGTGGTTGGGGGACCTGCTGTCCTGAGGGCTGTGGATACTTGTATGTTTATGTGCATGTCATCTGCAAACTGATCTTGAATTTCAGAATGCTTAGCAAGATTTGGAATTCAATAAGGTTTTAAAAAAAGTTAATTAATTTGAGGCTCTTTATGAACAGCTGCTTTTTGTCTTGTGAGCAACTGATCACTTGTGATGCGACAGCTGTTTGGGTGTTAGGTTCTGGAGCAAGCAGCAGTATTGCTTCCCTTTGAGTCAAGTGTCACGAGAAGTGTCTAAGGAAGAAATTATCTGAGCAGGTTCACCTTGATTTGTTCACCTAGGTTATCTAGGTGACAAGTCACCTGTGGAAACCTCTGTCATCAAGGGTACAGGCATTGGGGGTGACAACCCACTGGCTGTGTAGGAAGGGCAGTCACTTGGATGTCCCACTGCAGGAGTGGTGGCAGGGAGTGGGGATTCTGGGGGAGGCAAAGCAGTGTCTAAGTCATGTAAACTCAGGCTGTCCTAGCTCTGCTGATCTTGGGACAACTTGTTTTCCTGCTTGTGCAGAAGTGATCATCAGTGTTTCCTGATATTGGAGATATATATATATGTACACACACATGCAGCCGTGTCATCTTCAGGGGGATTACTGGAGAAGGAACAGTTCATGCCAAGGCCATAACCCTTTAGTCAAATATAAAGAAGGAGTGTAAAATAAAACTTGTTTAGTGCTGCAGATACCCCTTTGGCAAACTTCCTTATGACAGAGAAGAACTCCAAAGACTGCTGCTAAGCATGGCCTCAGGTCATGCTGTGCCACATGATGGGCTTCTGCCACTTGGCCCAATGTGATAGGTGTCTCATATGGGACTATAATTGTTGAACAGAAGTCCCACTAAATTTTTTGAACAGCAAACTTAAATTTCAGTGAAGTCAGTGTGATCTGGTGCGGGAGCTCAGGTTGACCACCTTCTCTTTTTCTCATGAGGATTTCATACACAGCACATTTGGGATGCTTTTATCAAAAACAAGTTTTGAAAGCTATGGAAGCTGACATATGTCCTTGTTTCTACGAATTATCTCTCTTCTGAGCTTTTAAGAGTAGCTTTTCCCTCATAGTTTTACAGGTACAGTACTACTGAGAGGCATGAAGCTTTCTAATTGAGGTTGACTTGTGGTTTGGCAATTTAAAGAAGATATTAAACCTGGTACCATGGATCAAATTGTAAAATTGACTTCTTAAAATGAAAGGCTTGTATCAGCCAAGTCTCCAGTGGATAGTAGTTCATAAAATGCCTTATATGCCAGGTTTATTCATGAAAAGCTCTGCCTAGATGTGAATCATGTTTATAGTCCTTTGCAAGCCGCAGACTTCCTAGAGCACACAGATGGGCAATCTGTCACATGGAAAATGCCTTGAATACTGGCAGGCAGAACATTTTTCCCTTCCTTCCCTCTCCTTTTTCTCTCTAGTTCCACTCCTTGCTCAGGGTATCTGATATTAATGTCATGCTACTTAATTCATCTAGCAAATGCTTTTCGAGGGGGGTTTGCACTTGGAGGCTGAGGAGGAATGTGATGTCTGTAGGGGAAGAAAGGAGAGAAACAGATCCTGGTTTGAGGTTCTGCTGGCTACACCCAAGCTTGCCCTATAGAGATATGAGCTGCATCACTTGCTGGTAGCCAAATGGACTTTCAGGCTTAACATAAACTTAGCTTTCTGAATTTCTCTGTGCTTAAGTGTCTTTGGTGCTTGCTTTCTTGTCACAGAAGTTTTTGCTTTAGATACACCAGAACTAAGTTACTGGAGTTTCTAATGCAGCACAGATAAAATGGGCACCTCATTCAAGTGGGGTGGGGGTATGAGCTGCAGATACTTTTCATGGGAAAACACCATCAGCTGGAGCCAGTGAGTCCTTGTAAATGAAGCAGAAGAAATTTTCCTCTAACATCAATCTTATCTGGGTCTGCTGGTACAGCTCTGAAAGTACCAAGTTAGAGGTATTGGTGCTGTGACTCGATTGTTGCTGATCCTTCAAATTAGTGCATCTGCTTACATGTTATGGAACATTGAATGTTCCCTTTTTAGGGCTAATAAGGAAGTGTGAGATTGACCCAGAAGACCTAAACTGTTGTTGGAAGCAGCCATGGTTTCTCTGGTCTTAGAGATTTAATGAAAAGACTGGAAGCATTCTGTAAGCATAATTAATGGGAGCAGAGACAAAGGTGCCTCTGGCCCAGAAGTTGGTTTCCCTTCAGGAACACTGTGTTCAGATGACAGGTTTTACAGGCTGCTTCTTTAGAAAGAGAATTCTCATATGGTTGTGGAGTCTCAAGGGAAGGTGCTGTTTCTGATCATAAAAGCTTGGGTCAGGCTAAGCTGCCTGGGCATAACTCTTCTAAAAGAATGTGATCTACGTTGTGTGCAGCCTTCTAAAGTAGTCTCTTAAATTTGCTTCTTAAGTTTTAATAGAGGCTAGCTCCAGGAGTCCTGGATTTATGCTATCCTGAAAGAATATCAGCTGGATGCTGCCTCGTGGCAATCTGTCAGCACCTGCACTGTAAATCATTATAACTTGCCTTGGTCTTGCTCCACCTGCCAGCTGACAGCCAGTGTGACATTTCAGCCACTGAAAGTGAAGGGTTGTGAGAGCAAGGGGGGGCTGGAGGAAGAATTTTAATTTTTTCCTAAGCAGTCCAGATGTGAGGAGTCACATCCCCAACCATCAGGAACTTATGGATCCCTGCATGGTGCAGTCCAGCTTTCATATAGCTGGCTTGAGGTATTCAGTGGGGAATTTATATTTCAGTAGTTTAAGACTTGTGATTTTAATCACTACAGAGCATTTCCTTTTTTGAGTCAAGGTTGTGCTCAGCACAGCAGGACTGCTGAGGATTTTTTGGCTCTGTGTGCTGCAGGCCCCAGCAGTGGTTGTTTGGGGTATGGATTGCCTGCACACCCCTGGGTTGAACCAAGACTGTGGCCAAAGTGCCATCTGGCTGTAGCAGGTCTAAGCAATGCTGCACACAGTAGTCATGGGTGCACAGCAGTGTTCTTGTGGCCCTGAAACAGGGGCTCTAGTTCCCTGCCACATGGCAGTGCTCTGTTTGCTTTTTTTTATCTTGTGCTTATGGGAGGAGAAGGATCTGCTCTGCTGCTGAAGCGGAGAGGTTTTGTTGCACTGCCTGCTCCAGCTGGTGGATTTGAGCAGGAACCCCACTTCACTCAGGGGAACTGAGCAGGTTACTGCCCTGCTGTGGAAGATGCTGTCTCCTTCCAGCTTTGCAGAGGCTCTGGGATATGCCTACTGCATCTCTTGCCTCTTCTCTATAGTTCTGGCAAATCTCTGATAGCAACCAAAATAGGGAAGGATTTTTTTTAGTGGAGCTACCAGGTCACTTTTCTCAACTTCTGAGGAGTTGGAAGAGTGAATTTGGATCTAATACCGTGTTTTCCAGAGGTGTTGTAGACTTCCCAGCTCCAGTTAAAATCAGCTGGAATGCAATTACTTAGTGTATTTGAAAAGCAGGCCTTTAAAAATTATTCTTAACCTTTCACTGTGCACTCTCTCCTACCATCTGTCCCTCTCAGTTGAGCGTGGGCTGGACTTAATGCAGCCACATCATAACACATGCTTGCAGCTTTCCAGTCTTTTTACCCTACTCAGTGTTAATCTGAATTCATTGGTCTGCTTTAGTCTGTATTATGTAAGTGGCAACATTGATTTATTTTTTTATACTGCTGTAGACCCCAGTTTGGCAATCCATTAACTGAGACGATACTTGGGGCCTGTGCCAACACTCTAGTGCACTGGAGCATGTGGGGCACAGATGAACTGTACTGCTTATCTGGGTTTTGTGTATTATATGAGCACAGAAGAATAAAATATGTTTTTTGATTTGGAGGACTAGTTGGTTGCTTCAGTCAGTGGTCCCGGGGGAGTGGAATAGCCATAGAGGTATTCACACAACATAGTTTTCATATAGAATTTCATCCTGTGTTTATTGCTGTAGGAGAAGAGAGGTGATACATTATATCTGAGCTGGTTCACCGAACATAAATTGAACCTTGATAAACACAGGGCAAATTTGAATCTGTTCCTTTGGCTGAAATAATTTTGTACCAATCCAGTATTCTTCAAAAAACTGAGGTTTTTATCCTCATTCTTCTAAAAGAATGGCCCTGGTGTCCAACTCCTCTGGTATTACATTAGATGATGTTTATTGCACTTTGGTGTTTTTAGTAATGGGCACAATATTGCTAACACCCAGCCTGGAGGAAACTGTCTCTGTGCCAGTTCCAGAACAGTGCAATCTGGAGACAGCAGTTGTTTGTGCACAGGCAAGCTGATCTGGGTGCATGTGTGGCCATTTGTACAGATGGAGTCTGGCAAATTGATCACTATAATCAAAGGTCTGAAGGCTAAACAGTTTAGGGTAAGCAGAGTATTACAGACTACTGTGGAACATTGGTTGGGTTTTTTCCTACTTATTCATCCAGTATTCCAAAAAATGAAGAAAAGACCTTTTATAAGCTTTTCAAATGTCTTTCAAGCTGCCATTTTTATAGGAGTATTTAGTTATTGTGGTCTCATTTAGCTGATATAGCCAGAAAATCCACTGATGGTTGGGCACCAAATATGACCCAACTCTCCTGCATCTCCTGTTTCTTCCAAGCAAGCCAAGAAAACAAGCAGCCTGCCCTTGACAGGAGTTAGTGCAGGTCTTTTTTCATCTTGGGGTTTTTTTTGGTCATGTGAGGTGCAAGATATTAATAGAATGTAAACTCAAAGCTATCCGATGGTGGTGTTGGCCTGGATATTAAACAGAAGAAGAGATTGGTCACTCGAGGCGACTTCATTGCTCCTAAGTGGCAGTCACATGCCAGTGCCCCAGATGAGCAGAGCAGGCTGCAGTGATACCTCTCCCTCAGCTCCCGCTTCATGGCAAGCTGCCGGTGACTTTTTGGATACATTCCTGTCATTCTTATAGCAGGGCAAACAGTTCAGCTCATGACTTATCAAGTCTAGTCAAAAGCCATCTTAGTTACTTGACACAAGTTGTTGCACCTTCTCTGGACTCTCTGTGGTGCCAGCAATGGGATACTGGAGCTGCAGATGATAAAGGATTAATAAGCCGGTCATGCGGCAACATGTTGATTGATTTGTAGCATAAAAGGTTTTTCCTTTCTAAATTAAAACAGAAGCCTATGTACATCCAAAACAAATGGACTGACCTGTGGGCAGTCTGTGCATTTATATAATGTTGGGGGGAGGGAGGAAGGCTTGTAAGATCACAGGCCACATGTACTGCAGAGCATGTTCCATAGGAAACTTCCCCAGCTGTTCTTGTGGCACAGAAATGGGGAAGAGAGAGCGTCCTTTGCTGTGGGAAATACTTCCTTTAACAACTGCAGCCCAAATTCACTGTTCAGCTTGCTTAAGAGTCGGGAGGTCAGTGATGGGAGGCAAATACTAATTGAAAGTAAAAGCAAGATTTTCATTAGGGGCAGTTAACAAGTAAACAGGTCAGACAGGGAAAAGTGGTTTGTTATTGTGGTCGTTGGAGCTGAACAGGGGAGGAAACTTTAGGAGAGAAGGGGTTTGTTGTGGGGAAGATTTTGTTCTTCCTACAGTACTTAACCTTTCTGTTGTAGCGACAGTGCTCTGACAAAACCCATGCAACCCAGGAGTTGATGTAAATTGTGGAGTCTGATTCTCATTAATGGTCCGTCAATAATATCCCCATCCTAACAGGCATTTGCTCGTGTTCCCTTATGACACTGCTTGTTTATGCCCCAGTGAAGGATGGTGACGTTGGCTGTTTGCTGTTCCCTTGGTGTGAATAGCAACTGTCAGTCCAAGCACCGCTGTGGTTTCTCTGCATCTCTGACCCATGAAGTCAAGTTCCCTCTCCCACCACACTGAAGAGAACTAAAATGCCTTTTTTCCCCCCCACCTCTTTTGATGTGAATTTAATTATTTGGCCTCTGCTCTCCTTTCCCTTTGTGTTACTTTGCTCTGTTGTTCTGTCTCCTTTTTATTTTCAAGCAGCAAACAAGTCTCTGGACTGTTTTGCTGTGTCATGTGACTAGGAGTCAAGATTAGAAAGGTATCTGTGTGCTCTAAGGCTTGCAACTTCTATTTTTATCCACAGCTGTTGGAGCTGATAGCAAAGTCCCAGCTGACGTCACTGAGCGGCATTGCCCAGAAAAACTACATGAACATTTTGGAAAAGGTGGTTCAGAAAGGTAAGAAACGGAAATGGTGGGGGGAGTCTGATTTAATCTGATGTACTTTGGTGAGCCACATCCTTGAGAATAGTCAGGCAATGCAATATGGGTGAAGATGGGCACCACTGCTTGTTTCTGTAGTGCAGTTCTGCTTTCTTTTCCCTCAATGAAGGACTTGGGGGAAGAGGAATAAATGTTGGTACTCAAGTTGGTGTCTGAGAGGTGACTCCTCCTTTCCCAGCTTTCCTCACTGCTGCCCCTTCTGCATCCTACTGATTCCTGTTTCTGACTGCAGAAGATCTGGCTGCTCTTGCTCTCGGCCGGGAGCATCTGCAGTCTGCTGCCGCCTTGTTGGCAGTGTGCTGTGCTTCCTGCTCCTGCTGCTCTGGAGGGGTGTCTTCACCTGTTCAGGGAAATGAGTTGTGGTTGAGATGTGGCCCTTCCCTCATGGATGTTTAACTGTCCCTGAAACCTGGGCATTGCAGCAGCCTGTAGTTATACATAATGAGAAATGCACATTAGCCAGGGTAGATGGGGAAGAGGTGCACATTGATAACTTTTTGCACAGTATCAGAGGGGAAAACTGGCCAGTTGCCAGTGGCTGGAAATGGGAAGTGCTGCAGAAATGGCAGATCTCATCTGCTTATCCTGGGAGGTTCTCTTTCCATCTGCTGTCTAACCTGCTGTGACTGGCTAATGTTTAAGGCCTTCCTCTAAAATGAAGAGCACAGGCTGGATCTCTTGGCCTGTGAAATTACAGTAAATAATTTGACTTGACTGAGAAATATGTCAGTTCAGAGAAGGATTTTGACAATTCCCATTTTTAACCTTTCTTGTTCATCCAAAGTCCTTGAAGATCAGCAGAACATCAGGCTAATACGGGAATTGCTGCAGACCCTCTACACATCCCTCTGCACATTAGTTCAACGGGTTGGCAAGTCTGTCCTGGTTGGAAACATCAACATGTGGGTGCACAGGATGGAAAGCATTCTCCACTGGCAGCAGCAGCTGAATAACATTCAGATCACCAGGGTAAGCACAAATCCTGAAAGCTAAAAATATGGTCTCCATTATGAAACCTTTTTGTGTTAACAGCTCTCGTTTGGGTGACTGCTTCCCACTCTACTCCCAGTACAAGCGCAGGAAGGACCTGAAGTTGTCAAAACAACTGATTTGACTCCCTTAATTCAAACTGCATGTACATAACCCAGGATCATGCCTTGAGGTTACTGGTCACAGACTGCGACTTGACTGCATAATGGCTGTAAAGTGCTGTGTGAACAGAGCTGGACAGAAGATGCTCTCCCCCTCTTCAGTCCTCACAGGCCAGGCCTCAGTGTGGAAAGTCAACTTGGGCTTTCTCAAATTGAGCAATTGCCTTCAAAACTCATTTATCAGACAGTTGAGGTTTTTAGATTTGTTTGATCTGTAAATTAAATGCAAATTTTCAAATTCTGTGTAGCTTCATGATTCCTGGCTGAAAATACCAATGATTCTTCCAGTAGTCTGGAGCTACCTGTTCCAGCTGGATGAGTCCTGCTTTTACAACATCTGTTTTTTTTCAACAGCATCTGTGGGGATGGGAAGGATGTGTTAGATGATAAATTTCTAAACTGGCTTTACATGGGAATAAAATCTGAACTTGTTCCATTTCACACAATCACAGCAGATTTGATGTTGACCTCTGGAGGTCATCTGGTCAAACCCCTCTGCTCAAGCAGGGATATCAACAATAAGTTGCCCAGGATTATTATAGGCACCTTTTTTTTTTTCCTACCTCAAATGGATACTTATTCCACTGAAATGCTGAAGCTTTCCCTGCCATGCTGGTATGTGTTTGTGTTCCCCTTGTCTTGAAGAACTCTGCCTATTCAGACAAAAAGTGCATCAAAACATTGCTTGTGGAAGAAACTACTTTTATACATACTTGTGTATGTTTGCAGACACTTTTTCTAAAGTAAATAAAAATAGATGTAGAGCTTGCGAAAAAATTCATACCGCTGAAGATAACTTCAGTTCAAGCTAGAACAAAACCAGATAAATTCAGAGAAAGGAAGAAGCTCAGGTCTGCAACCAGTTATGGTGCAGTGAGCTTGTGATGTTTCTAAAGGGGGAGATGTCTTGTAGCACCCAAGACCTAAATCATTAAAAAAAAGGTAAAAACCTTACGAAGTGTTGTATGTGCTACAGCTGCTTTTTAAAAAGACAAACTTCTGTCCAGAAAATGACGGCATACTCATCTGTTCTGGTCTAATCTGTGTTCTTTCTCCAAAAAAAAAGTAATACTTGGAAAGTTCTGGGAAAGAGTACTGAGGGAAAAGTAGTAGCAGATAAACTTTTGACCTGATCCAGAAAACCTGTTTTGATTTGCTTGAGTCACACAATTTTTTTTTTCAGAAAGAGATACAAGTGTGAGCTTTGGGTTGTTCTTGTGGGGTGTTTGGGGTTTTTTGGTTTTTTTGGGTTTTTTGTGTTTTTTTTTTTGTTGTTGTTGTTTGGTTTTGGGTTTTTGTTTGTTTGT
This sequence comes from Hirundo rustica, assembly GCF_015227805.2. Lineage (NCBI taxonomy): Eukaryota > Metazoa > Chordata > Aves > Passeriformes > Hirundinidae > Hirundo > Hirundo rustica. Next base: position 11,505,356 of record NC_053450.1, read on the forward strand.
TTTGTTGGGTTTTTTGGGGGGTTTTTTTTGGATTTTTTGGGGTTGGTTGGTTGTGTTTTTTGTTTGGTTTGGGTTTTTTTTTGACCAAAGAGTCTCTGAGCTTACTCTTGTGTGTTGCACCCTAGCAAATCTTATATGTAGACGTAGTTCAGAAGAATGCAAAATACAGCCTGGCAAGGAAGAGCAGTGGGACAGGATCCAGGGATCCAGTGCATTTGTCTTACCCCAAGAAAATGCTCCAGGCTGTCACGGAAAGGAATGGCCTCTGGACACTGTAGAGACAGCTCACTGCTTCTGGAGTGATTGTGTCAGGTCTGCCTGGTGGATGGTGATGCAGAAATGGATGTTTTGGTTGAGAAGCTGTGGTCCTTGCAGGTACTGGGCAATGCTGCTGGTCTGGGCAGGCCGGCACTGAGGCACTGGAGTGAGGGCAGGAGCTGCTGATGTGCAGATGTACTTACTGTTCCTCTGGAGTCTCCCATGCCGTGGGATGCCTGGAGATGGGACCACATGATTAAAAGCAGCCTCATGCAGTGTTCCCCTGCTGCTGGTGGGCTGTGTGCTGCTTGTTTGAAACAGTTAATAGCTCTGCCAGAGATGAGGCGGGTACTGTGACTCTGCAACTTAAAATAGCAGCATCTCTGTGCAGGGTAAAGGATGAACTTGGCACATCTGTCTAACATTGTTTCTTAGTTGGAGCCCATTCTTAGAAGCTGCTTTTTGCCTTAATAAGGCTCGGGCTGGTTTTGAAGCTGTGGCCCAGGTTGTGTTTCTTGCTGATGTCTTGTGCCTCTGTATACCTTGGATTTCCCCTGAGTGTAGGACATGCAGATCTATTGTGGTCTATTTGTCCTGGAGCTGTGCCCCATGAGGACTTGTGAAACAATCCTAGGCCCTGTGGAGGCTAAGCAAAGGATGGGGGTGCCTTTTGTCTCTTTTGGTTAGGATCCGCTTTTGTGTGGCTGAACAGCCTGGAAAATAGGGCTGTGGCCTGTGGGAAAGGGGCAGGTCTTTTCAAGTGTTCCCAGAGGAAGAGCTAGCCCTGCCAGCAGTGACCTGGGAGCCCACGCTCTGGGTACTCACCACCACTGCTGTGGTTGCAGCAAGATCCTGTGATGACATAAGCTAAAACTCATGTCAGAAGAGCATGAGATTCCCAGCAGTGTGTGTAACCAGAACTGAACTTGAGAAGTAATGCCCATCTGCCTCGTGGTGGAGAGACCTGGATGGACAATAGCTGATACCATGATACAGCCTGTAGTAAAAGCTTATGGTGGTGCTTCAGGGAGCAGAGTCTCATGAGGTGGACAAAAAGGAGAGAAGGAGGCTTGGACTGCAGCTCTTCCAATTATTGTACTACAGATACATGTCCTCTTCCTTGAGGTTATCTCAAACTGTTGTGGGGCAGAAGGTCAAATATTTCTATGTAAAATGTCTCCTTTATTTAGAAGATGGAACTGCTGCTTTGTTCTCTGTGTGAAGAAATTCTAAAAAAGCAGTAGCTATGCAGCCAGATAGGATTTCTTAGGATTTCAGCTTCCTGGGAGCTCAGTTCTGTCTGTCTTTTCCAGCCTGCCTTTAAAGGAACCACTTTCACTGACCTGCCGTTGTGTTTACAACTGAACATCATGCAGCGACTGAGCGATGGGAGGGACCTGGTTAGCCTGGGTCAGGTGGCTCCTGACCTTCAAGTGCTCAGTGAAGACCGGCTGCTGTGGAAGAAACTGTGCCAGTACCACTTCACAGACAGACAGGTATGAGGAGAGGTGCAAACTGCCATCAGTCCTTGGTGTACCCCCCCAGAAAGAGTGTCTGCCCTGCGTGTTCTCTTACTTGGCTGTCTCATGCATCTGAGGAGTATGCAGCAAGCTGATTGTATAGGCTAGCATGAGAATGGCTGTGAAGATGATTTATATAGAGGGTTTTACATGCCACAGCAATGATTCCTGAAATAGGAGCTTGAGGAATTAATCATACACTGAACTTCAGTCCTAATCCAGGTGGGAACAACTGCATGACTTGCAGTTGTGCCTTGCCCCATGTGTGTAGGGAAAACGTGCAGGCAAGCTCCAGCAATCATCCTGATGTCCCAGGGACTGACACCCTTGCAGAGAATCTTTGTGGATGTGAGCTGTACTCATGCCCTTTGGAGCAAGAAATCCCCTCTGTTATGTGAGTGACAGGATGGTATGTGGAAAGCAGCCCTGCTGCTGCCCACTTTGTACCTGTGTAAACATCTCTGTCAGGCTGGTAATCATCTGGGATCATCTAAACTTAAAAGCAAACAAACAAAAATCCTTCTCTGTTGATGGGTGGATGTCCAGGGTGTTTGTACTAGACTTCTGCACTTCAGGAACCATGTGCCAAAATTCTCTGCTGATTTGGCTTTATTTACTCACTCCAAATCTGACTTTGGAAGTGGCTCTGAAGGAATTATTTCTATTATTAAGTAAATTCAAATCCAGCCTCTGCAGCTAATGAACCCTAAAAAAGAGACATGTGTCTCCCAAGCTAATACGATAAATCATTGACTCTTGGAGAAAAATACCTCAACTTTTACAACTGTTAAATGCAACTCTACTTGCTGTCCTGCCAGCCAGAAACAGTGGTCAAAGCAGTATGAAATAGCTCCCAGGATTTTAGCAGTGAAGTTGATGGAGTGGGAATGCACCTTCGTAATGGTATTGAGTGAGGCTGTTCCATCAGGAAAATGCTTATAGCTTTTTCAGCTATAAGTAGTAAGAGCTTCTTAGCTCAAAGCAGCTCAGAAGTCTTCAAAGTAAGAGCTTTCTCAGTGTTGCAAGGGAAGTGTTATGGCGCTGGCAGGGTTGACATGTGAGGAAGAGAACAGCATGAGCTGAACAGAACAAATCAGTTTTTTGACCTGCTATATATATTCTGTGTATCTTTTCTTTAAGATTCGCAAGCGTCTGATCTTATCTGACAAAGGGCAGCTGGATTGGAAAAAGATGTACTTCAAGCTCATAAGGTGTTACCCACGGAAGGAGCAGTATGGTGACACACTGCAACTGTGCAGGCACTGCCACATCCTTTCCTGGAAGGTAGGAGGTGCTGGCAGGACAGACTTGATTGGGGCAGGAGCCATGGGGCATCCAGTGCTTCCTCTGATTGCAGCTGCCTAAGGGTGTTGCAATTCCTTTACCTGCATAGCCTAGTGAATTCCTACATCTTCATTCTCCTTCAGCTATTAAGACCCTTTCTTCTCTGTGCTTCAGAGATTCCATCTTTATCTTGAACTTGAGTAGTGTTCATTTGGGCCAGAGGGTTAAAAGCTGGGTATGTTTTTGGGCTGCCTGCAAGAAATCATTTTAGCACTGCCAGCAGCTTCCTCTACCCATCATATGGAAGTGGAGGTCTTGGCAGCAGGATTAGCTGGAATGAAAGCTGATAGCTGCAAAACAGCTCAGGATGAAAATCTGCTGACCACTGTGGTGATATGCAAAACATGTCTTGAGTTAAAACTCCAGTAGCTGATGATAGGCTCTAGCCTCTCTTCCCTCAGAAGAGGAGAAAAGAATTAATTGGATGTTTGCTTCTTTTTTTCAATGACTTTCCCCTAAGATACTAAGCACAGTTCTGAGCTGTCTGTTATTCTGGGCTCTGCTCTACCTATTAGCACATGGAATTCTGGCAGAGGGGCAGTGCTAAGTTGGGTGATGTTTTGGCACCCTTTCTGCAGCCTCTCTAAATAGAATTGTTTTCTGCTTTCCCAGGGTACTGATCACCCCTGCACAGCCAACAACCCAGAGACTTGCTCCACCTCTCTTTCACCGCAAGAGTTTATCAACTTGTTCAGGTTCTGAACTTGGGTCAGCGCAGCATATGCAATTCCTGCAGGACACTTTGTCACAGAGCTGGGACACTCCATTTGTAAATAGTGTACATATTCATGTTTGTTGGAAGCTCCTGAGTCAAGGAACAAGAGGATCTTGGAGAAGAAAGGTGAAGTTGCTCACTGACATGCAGCACTTAAAGAATACAGACTTTTATAGGACTGGTGTATAAATACAGCATGTTGTACAGAGTCCCTTTTTTGTCTGATCAGAGTACAAGATACAGGGCAAAAAAACCCTCATTTTTTGTTTTTAGGAGTTAAAAATGAATTTTCCCTGCATCCATTTGAGACCTCTTTTGGTTTGTTTCTAAGAGAGAGAAAGCAATATGAGGCTAGGACTGTTGAACTGTTCTTCCATCTGGTTTTATTTACCGTACATATTTATAAGTATGACATTTTAGAAATATTTATGAAAAGTATCCCTATGACAAGTTTAATAATACTTTTGTGCCTTCAAAAGGACACATTCTGAAATACTTAGGATAGAGCTCTAGCCTACTTGCGAGACAGAATCGCAACACACCACTTTCTACCTCCAATAGATTGAGTACCTTTCAAACAAAGATCCAGTGTACAATGTGAACTTTTGTATTTTGTACAATGATTTAAAGGGAAATGTTTGTGATAGTAAGCATCTTTTTCTTGTATAAATGCTTACCTCTTTACATTAGTTTTCTTGCTCTACTCAGTGCTTGAATGCCTAGATGATAGGCACCATATGAATACCTAAGACTTTACTCCATCCTCTTTTAAATTGTTGGTTTTATGAAAGACTATGCAAATGTGAAAAGAGAAGACAAAAGGATGAGCATTATCTATAAGGGAGGAAGTTCTATGATAGGGAAACAAAGGACTGGATTTAATCTCACAAGGTGAATTCTTACCATTAGGTTAATTGCACTAGTTGAAATCCTAAGTGAGGTTAGAATCTTTTTTTTCAAGCCCATGTTTTCCAACATATTCACTGCTCTGTATTTCCACTGATGTCAAGTGAATTCAGTCATCTTGGAGCTGGTAAAATATAGGGAGAACTGGGCCATTGAATCTCATTAAATGATGCGGTTCTTAGTCACTGGAAGACTGGCAGCAAGTGTTGAGTTTCAGAGCCCTGGAGCTTAGGGAGTGATTAATATTTAGCAGTCAGGACTTGGGGTAAGCAAGGGATTTCCAACACATTGATATCTTTGGTTCTTTCTCTATGCTAGAGGCAAAGACCCAAGGACCCTAGTCCCTTCTGCTCCCAGTGCTGAGCTGCTTTATGGATCTTCTGACCCTAACCCAGAGCTAAATTTTCAGTCCTCCAGAGTAAGTGGCCACTTCACTTTGGCTGTGATCTGGCTCACTGTCTCCTCTGTTGCATGCAGTGCTTTTCTCTACAGTGGAGCTTGAAGAATCCAGCTCGTACATAGCAATCTGAAAACCTGCAGTGGAAAGTTTTTGCTGTTTATCAGTAGATTTCCTCTATAGCACTTTCTCTATGTATGGTGTAAGCAGGATACCTCGTAAGGGTAAATATTTAGTGGGTTGTGTGCGACTATGTACAAAAATTTTGAGGAAAAGGAGTACTCAGGACAATTCAGGAAGAACTACTTGAGTTAATTATTGATAAATATGCTGTTCCTTTTTTACATTTTTATAACTGACTTTGAACACTTTTCTGCAGCCGTTTGTATTTTAAAATGACAGTATTTGCATTTTTGCAAGCTAAATCACTTTGCATATTCTTGGAAGAGCTGCAAAAAGGGAAAAAAGCTGCCTGTAGATGGAGCAGTGGGAAGAGGGGAGGAAAACAAGGAAAATGCTGACAAGAATTGCCCTTCTCCAGCCGCCTAACAGCACATCCCAAGTTTTCGCTCTTCCAGGGAGTTCTGTGAGCCTGTACCACCCTTAGCCATGGCCCAGAGCATGTCACTCTCCAGAGAAGAGGGGAAAACACATGCAGGATAACAAGCTTTATCTTGATGTTGATGCCCCATTCAGCAGTTTGACTGCTGGTAGAAAGCATAAGCCTCCTGATCATACTCATGTCAACTGAAAGTGATTTAACAACTGCTGCCTTGGAAAAATACACTTGTGCTTGTTTGGGGGATGTTTGTGAGTAAAGGGGGCCAGTTGCTGTTTTACTTCCTGCATTGATGGCAGTGGGTAGACAAAGCTGAAATCTGGCTTCATGAATGAGAACATTAAGGAGTGAAACTTGCAAGTGAAGTATGTGAAGCATTGCCACTGAATTTGGAGAGTCCTGTAGCTCCTTTTTCCAGCAGTGAGAAGACCTGTCAGCCTTGGCATCCTCTGTTTCCAGCTCTGTCTTGGGGCTGGTTTGTTTTGCAGTTTTGCCTCTGCCACCCACGATGAGCCAACCTGGGGAGGCAACAGTATTTTGGTATGAAATGCTGCAGCATTCTGTCTACTCTGCATCTGTGCTTAGCACTTACCCTCTGTGAGATTGTGACACTGAGTGAATTTTAAGCTCAGGTTTGAATCTGGCCTACTGCATTCCTTGCATAAGAAGATGGAAATTCTCAACGTTGAGCTGTGATTTGGGAATGTCTTTGCTCCAGCCATCGCCTCCATCACCCTTTCACTGGCCTCTTCTACCCAGAGACAATGGGTCATACTGACAGCAGATCTAATATGCAACTGAGGCTCCTATTTATACAACTTACTGCAATTACTGTGTATTTTATTTCTTAGCACTGTAAGGTTCAAAGTGCTGAAGATGATTGTCATACATAGACACTTGTCAGTTGCTTGTGTGAGGTCTTGGCGTATTGCTGTCAGTGTTCAAACTAGCAACTACTGTACAGAACAAAGCAGACTAAACAAAAAGAGACAGAATAAGCCTTATTCAGTCACTGCCTCAGTCATTACCCTCCCGCTGCAGCAATAGTCAAAGATGGCATTGGTTTCTTTGGGACCTATTGTTTCTTGAGTGGCTGGTACAGGGAGATGTTGCAGTGAACACTCTTGGTTTGTATTTAAAACAAAATGCTGTTGCATCCAGATACTTTAACCACTTACAGACAAAGCAAACAGTATTTTAGTGGCACAGAGACATCTGCTTGGCTGAGGATGGTAGAGTAACAAAACTGACAGTGATATCAGGGGCTTCCAGGTGGGATGGTTTAAGGCTGCTCTCAGGTAAAAGGACCTCTTTATTTTAAGACAATTGTGGCAAAGCTGTTGTGAAGGGGAAAACAGAATTTTGCTTGTATTTTGGAAATAAAATGTTCTTTTAAAATTACATTTACCTTCCAGTTAGTTGATGTATTTCCATTAGATATGCATCAGTTCTTATACTAGGAAGGGAGAGTTTGTCCTCTCTTTGGGGTTTTCTCTTGCCAAAATATCCAAGGAAATCTCATTGTCTTTAGGGGATGGATTAAGTAGTGAAACAGCATAGAACGTGGTGCTGTGTAAAGGAAAAATAGATCCCTGCAAGGGAGGAGGCTTAGGAAGGGAGAAATCCCAGAGATCTGTTTCAGCTTTCTAGAAGAGGCCAGTTTTTGATGTGGTGGCCATTTCAAGAGGCACGATTTCAGCTGTACATACCTTAAGCCTTTTTTACTAACTATGGTATGCTGAAGTTTGATCATAAAGCATGTGTACCTCCTCTTATGTTTTTTTTTTTTTTTTTTTTTTAAACTGGGGGAGTTTCTAGATCCTTTATTATGTAAAGTGATTAGGAAAATGTGTATTGCTCTGAAAATGTTGCTTTGTATGTAAACATTTAATTGCACCCTGCCACTTTCTGTATATGGGAATATATTTTGTATTATTTTTCTTTGCTCCAGGTTTTAAACTGTTTGTATTCCCATTTCTGTTTGACTTCAGTTACTTTTGTGAAGCTGTCACCTTCTAGAACATACACAGGTACTAAACCAGCTTTTCCTGCCCAGAGAATTCCTAGGCCTTTAGTTGCTAGAATTTCATTTAGAGCAGGAAACATTTCAAATCCTTTTGTGTAGCAAATAAATCAGATGTGCTTTTCACACTGATCTCCTGCTTGGTACAGCAAACCAGCGTTGTCCTTACAATCATGTTGCACATCTTCCCCGTAGATCAGCACCTTGCCAAAAAGACATAGCTTTAAATTAAAATGCCCCTCTTTGTAGCTGGGCTGTTGGCACGAGCCCTGTGGAGCTGATGGCTGATCAGGCTGGTATAGACTCCCTCCTTCAAGGTTTGGGACTCTGGTGTTCTGCTTGTGCTGCTTTCTCAGCTCACTGCCTGGAGTGATGCTGGTTCCAGACTCTGAAGCTGTGGTCAGCCTTTCACAAAGCAGTCACCATGTGGCTGCTGGCCTCTTGAGTCTTTACCAGCACCTAATTTCTACCCAGGGTCTTGCTACGGTGATTTTGTTGGTAGCAAATCAGCTTTGCAGGATCTGGCCCTAGGACAACAAATCCATCTTGTCCTTGACATATGCAGTCTCAAGAGTATAGAGATACTCTTGACACCAGAGACATTCCCTCTCTATTTGCCAAGTGTTGCTGCCTCTCCTCCTGGGAGGGCAGCTGAGGGTGGAATTTGCCTTTCTTTAGCTGTCCTGTGCTGTACAGAATGCTAACATGTCAGCTACCAAGAGAACATTTTAATTTGAAATAGAAAATATGCTCATCTTTAGGAACTAATCTGCAGTAATTATAAATACCTAGTTATATATGGAAAAAAGTGTGTGTTCTGCTTTATTTTTCCTTGAAGTTGTAATTAGAGATGATATGAAGTGAAAGGCATCCCTTACGTAAGACTTCTGTTTAATATTATTGTGTGGTTAAAATCCTTCCATTATAAATTTGCACACTTTTTTCCTCTTTCCTTGCATGTTCAACTGATTTTTACAGCTGTTCTGTGCAGGCAGTATTTTTGTAAAACATTTTTGACACTGAATTGCAATAAATGTTCAAACAATGTGAACCACAGAGCTGGTTGTCTCATTGCTTCCAAGGTGGTGACCTTATCAGCCTTGAGCTTCTGATGACTGTAAGCAAAGACTCTTCTGCAGGAACATCCAGAACTTGGCTCACTGTCCCAGCAGAACATCCCAGATATAGCTATTGCTTCATCATATCTCAAGGGGAAATGAGCCCTCACTTCTAACAGAAACAGTGCTCACAGGGAGCTTATGCTCATGAATTTGTACTTGCCCACAGCCCAGGAGTGATTGCTGCCCTGAATGAGATCAGTGCTCACACTGATCTGAGACCTTCAGCTCCAGCTTCTGGCTTACAAAATATTGGGGTTTTTTTTTCTAGTCATATTACCTGAGTGATTATTCTTTAACCTTTTTTGGGGGGTGGGCAACAATTGCATCTTGTTTTCAGTCCTGACACTAACAGTCTGACCCAGGTTCCTGCTCGGAGGGAAATGTGAGTAGGAGCCCAGTAATGTGACTCCTAATAAACTGGGGAAAACCAGCTGAGAAGGCAAATGAAATGTGCTTCTGGTTGGAACAAGAGCAGTTATCATGGTAAAACAGGATTACTCACATCATGAAAGCTATGCCAGCTATGGAAATAAGCACAAAATGCAGATGTTTTGTTTTCAGTTTCATTTGCATTGTCATAAAGTTATGTTTGAGTGATTTCCTTGGTCTCTGTAGTTAACGCTGTGACTTGGATTTGCAGCTAGAGGGTTGCACCCTCCAGACACAAGTCTCTGGGACAAGATCACAAAGCCTTTTAAACAAGAGAAAGCTGTTGTTAAGACATATTTATTGCTCAAATGTTTTTGAAAATAGCAAGCTCTACTTACTTTAATAGACTAAATCCTTTGAAGGGAATACTGGATCTTTTTAGGAGTATGTTGGGCCCCATTTTCATGTTATTGCTGCTACCACCTCTGCCCTTTAAAGTGCAGTCAGGGATAGAGGGAGAAGCATTCTGAAACATGGATGAGGATCTGACTTGATCAATGATAAGTCACCCTGTATACTTCCTTGGACTCCTCTCACTGTCTTAGAGCCTAATTAAAGGCGTATAATTTGGCCAAAAAGCATTTTGAAAACCTCTTACACAAGGAATATTAAAATTATGACTCTGCTTTGCCCCATCTTTCCCTAATCCTCATTTCTGTTTCTCTGCTTTACAGGGGTGAACCATGTAGGGGATTGCTTTATTTTTGACAAAACCTGAGCTGTTCCTGTGATCAAAATTGCAGAATTGGATAGAGCTGTTTTCCAAAAGGCTCTATAAATAACTCATGTGAGTTCAAAGGCCTTCCCTAAGCTGGAAGGATACCAGTTCACTCCTCACCATTCTTGATGCATAGTATACTGCACTTTTTAGCTGAAAACAAACAAATGTCTTTTTAATATGTTTTCCTTGGATAATTTCAGTCCTGGTCAGAGCAGACCTTGAATACAGACAGCAGCACACACAGGTTTGCAGCTGAGGTGCCAGGTCCACCCCAGAGCTCCCGAAGATGCTGCTGCTTTCATGCAGTGGGTGGTGGGACAGGAACGACACCCACTCCCAGCTTCAAGGGATAAATAAACAAACCACCCCGTGGGATTTGTGTTTGTAGGCAGAGAAACTCATTCAATGCAGGAAATGAGAGTTCCTCTTTGTCACAGCACACCAGGAATTTTGATTTATTTTAGCAGGGCTTTTAAGCATTGGATTAAGCTAATTCTTATCAGCATTTATTTTTATTCTTGATGTACATAAAATATGATGTCTCTGTGAGTAATCTTTGATGTGAAAGGTGTGTGTAATAAACTGTCAGCCAAGAAGCTACCTCACTCCCCGTCTATACCCTGTGCCAAGCTGGGGTGGGCTACAGTTTTCCTTTTTCTTGCTTTGCCTTCACAGGGAAAGCTCTCACTTTTTTGACGGATCTAGCTGATGTTCCAAGCCAGAAATCCCTTTTTCTCCTTCCTCCCACTCCAGTGTGGCAACCCAGCTGGTGGGAAGTGTCAGAGGAGGCTGCACAACCACTGGGGGCAATTGCCTGGCTCAGCCTGGGGCCAGCCTCCAGCCCAAACATGATCCAGCCTAAGCTGATGAGAGTCCCCCTGGGTCTGGCCGTGACTGCAAACATTCCAGTGCTGCGCTAGGCTGGGACCCAATACTGTGACCTTGCCTTCCCAGCACGAGGTGTCTCGTGGTACCATGGCCATCTCTTTTTTCCCTTGGGGTTTGGGGCACATTTTGTCCATGGGTCTCCCACCAGAAGCTGACCACAGTTTTCAACATTGGTCCTCTCTTAAATTACTTTCTCCCAATCTTTTTATAGCTCTCCTACTGAAGTGGAGTATATTCTTTCTTTTTTTAATATAGCTGGAGGTGTAAATCCAGATAAATATAACTCCTGAGGGGGAATCAACCTGTCCATGCCACAGCTCAGCAGGGCCTGTCTTACTGCTGGTATATATAAAGCAACCAGGAGCCTTTTAAAACCTCTGAAACGGAAGGGTTTTTTGTTTGTTTGTTTGTTTGTTTTTTCTTGTTACTTATAGCTAATTAAATGGTTCTCATTTAAAAATGTTGTCACCTGGTGGTAGTAGAAACCTACAATCTTAACTCTCACCACACACTTTTATATTTAAAGCTTCTATTTTTAACCCAATGGTGGGATTCAGGGTTAATGCTCGTTAGATCTGTGTCTAGACAGCTGTGAAAAACAGGAAATGAATTACATTATAGTAGGAAAGGAGAATTTAACCTTTTCTCTCCTGACTAACACATGTGACTGAGGAAACTATGTTACAGCAGAGTATTTTGGAAAGTTTAAGGAAGTAGAAAAAGGAGAAGGAAAAAAAAAAAGCTGGGTTTCCACAAGGCCTCGTGGGAATTATTACACAGAAAATAATGCACCAGACTCTGCCCTCAGCTACACCCAGGCAGTAATTTGTTTTCTCTGGTCCCTGTGGAAAAATTGCATTTTATTATTCCCTGCTTATGCTGAACATTCAGAAGAAGGAAAAGCCAAGTTAGCCCATTTCACACACATGCACGAGCACGTGTGGCAGCTGCAAGAGAGCAGCCACTACACAGCACCCATCCTGCAGCACCATGAGCCAGTCAGAGAGGTCTGTAACACCCCTGGGCATAACAGTACCTTGCACCCCTTCTCTTCAGGCTGCCTAAGGTCTCAAGGTAATTTTGAAATAATTACAAAGTTATTTTTCGTTTATTTGGATTAGAGACTGAAAAAATGCAAAATTCCCTTGCTCGGCCCTTCAGGAAAGTAAGAGCCCAAGGGCTCATTGGCCCCAGACAGCAGCACAGGGATATTGCCGTGGCTGAGGATGTACAGGGTAAGGCTCCAGCCTTAAAAAATTGCTGTCATGAACCCAGAGCAAGAATTAAGCCTGAACCAGTGTGGACAACCAGCCTGCTTGGAAAGAGCTGGAAAGCGGAGGCCAGGGTGCTCTTTACTCACTCATTGCCCCCATTCCCTGCAAAATCCCTGCTGTTTTGGTGCAAAACACACCACCGTCAAAAGCGGTGCTGCAAGCATCCTCCCTACCACTCTGAGCGCTTTCCTCGGCCCCCTACTGTGCCCCCACCCCCAGTGGTGCATTTCCACGGTTTCTGAGCCCTCCCTGGAGCCCAGAAGACTGCAGGAGCATCAAGCAAGCGCCTGCTCCACTGCAGAAGCGCTGTCCTTCTCTGCATGGCCGCACGTCCCTGTGCCCTCTGCCCGTGCCCGCTTCTCCCGACGGTGCTGCCGCAAGCGCCCTTTCCATCGTGTGCACAGCTCGCCTGCCTCGGCTGCATCTCTCTGCTGGAGCCAAATGTTTACGTTCTCCACACACGCTGTCAGCAGGCCAGAAACATTAATATCCCTATGGCAGAGCAACAAAGCCTTCCCAAGGATCCTCTGCGCCGCTCGGCCCGATCCTGCCCTCCTGGGATCCCCACCGGCTTTGATGGCTGCTGGGAGCATGGAGGAAAGGGATTAGTCCTCTCAAGGCAATTTATTTGCTTAGGTTTATCGTGATTTCTTTTAATTTTGAAGGCACATGAACATTCCGTGTTCAAATCACCAGAATAATACTGTAGCTAATTTTACAGCGTCTTTAGCACCATCCAAAATTAAAAAAACAAAACAAAACAAAAAGCCCAACCAATAAACAACTCTCCCCGCAATAGCGCAATCTAAATAAAGTTCTTTAAGCAATACAATATTTCCCTCTATAGCTGTCAATGTTTCCACTGCCAGTTTGTCTTCATAAAGGAACCAAGCTTTGGCACAGCTTGTATCAGAAAAAAATAACATCTTTAGGTGTTTCCAAGAGGAATGAGGTAAGGGGGATTATGGAAGTTAAAATCACTAGGAGAGCTGTAGAACGTTGGCCTAAGGGTCTCAGAACAGAAAGAGCCTCAATTTATCCAGATTTACTTGCCCATGCTTGTGCCAGGAGGGAGGGAGGGAGTGGAGCAGGAGCTCTTGCAGCACTTGCACCTGACCAGGTATCAGCAGCCAAGGTGTGGATCCTCCTCAAGAAGAGCCAACTGCTAACGGGAGTTGCAGGTTCAGTGCTGCCCTTTGCTGAAGTGAGCACGGGGAGCCCCAGGGGCACGGGCGTGCAGATGGACACACAGTAAAAGCTGCCTTTCAGAAGTCTTGCTCTGCAGTGTAAGGAAGGTCAGTACTTTCTTAGCAGCAGCAGCTTTGCTTGAAGGAGAGGCTTTAGGATGTGGCTCATTTTGGTAGGGGGGAGTTTCTGCATTAATCACAAATCTCTTTTCTGTTTTTTTCATTAATATCTTCTGCTTGATATCAGTGTAGCCTGCTTGACAGTCTACTGCTGCCAGAAATGGTGTTTGATTTACAGAAAAGGTGGAAAGCTAAAAAGAAAAGGATACAGATATTCTAAGGATCCTCATCTTTGTGTCTCTCCACAGCCACATCTGTCACCCCTGAAGTCTCCTGGCACTGGAGACTGATGGAAGAACCCCAGAGCTCCTCTTGCTGGCCAGGACGGGTTGCTGTAGTAGTCTCTCAGGTATGTAGGAAGTCACATTTACCTTCAGCCCATCCTCAGGTTACCAGATGAACTTCATGCACTGAGATCTTGCATCCCACTTAATATTTAATCACCCTTTGCCCTCATTTTCTTAAGTGGGCAGTGAAACCCTAGCTAGCCTGTGTGCCCCAGCAGAATAGTATTTTATTACAGAAAGCTCAAACAAAGCTTACATTTGCTAATCCAGCCATGCCAGTGACTGTAGCACTGGAGCTCCACGAAGCACTCTCCCAATGGCTTTAAGCAGCAGCCAGGAGCAGTTCTAACACTATCTGGGAGCAGGCTCTTTTGCACTATGCAGGCCAGGCAGAGGACCTTGCTGTGAGACACAACAATGCCAGCTCAGAGGAGACCAAGTGTCAGTGAAGATGGTGACACCTCCTTTGGATTCCACATGTATACTTCTGTCATGTGTAAGGCTTCAGGTGTCCTCAGCACCGGGCAATCTCCATGTGTGACTTTTTTTGGACTCCACATGCTAAACCAGGGTGTTTGCTTTTTGAATGACCACAAATAATCCCCATTTCTGAGGATGTCTGAAGCCCAGCAAGCACCCTTGCCAGGTTGGATGGGGCTCTGAGCAACCTGGTCTAGCTAGGTCTAGCAGGGGGGTTGGAATTAGATGATCTTTAAGGTCCCTTCCAACCCAAACCATTCCATCATTCTATGATCTTGAGTGGGGTGGTAATGTCCTGCAACCTCTACTGTCTGCATTGCCCCTGCAAGCAGTGAGCAAAGGGAACCCCATGGTCCCTGGCAAGGCTGGGGACCTGCACCCATGTGGCCGGGGCCAGGCTGAGCCGTTCCACAGCCCCAGATGTCCACAGCAGTTCAAAGCAGTAAGGCACGGAGAACACTGGCAAAAAGGTTTCATCAGGCTCTGTGCCTTGGGAAGGCTGCCCCTGCTCACACAGCCCTTGGCACCAGCTCAGACTCTGCCTCTGTGCGTGGATCTGACCTCCATGCACCATGAGAGCATGGAAAGGCTGGCAAGCAGGCCATGCTGGGAATGTGTGTGGGTCTTTGCTGGAAACAAAGTCCCTCACCTAATCTTTCAGATCTCAAAAGTACCTAACCTGGGGTGTTTTATATAATAATTATCAATTAAATTAAATGAGAATGACAATTAAGTAAACAATCTATCCTGTAAAGGACCTCTGACAAATATGGCAGGCAGGGCACTGCAAATCTCCCCTGAGTCCCTTCTTCCCAGCCTGCTGCTGGGAACAAGGCAGGGGGAGCACCCTGCTGCTGACGCCAGCAAGGAGAAAGCAGGACCCCACAGCACTGGTTATTTTGCATTTCAGGACCGAGTGTATGGAGCTCCGTTTACTTTATGGGAACTCCATGGACAATGCACTTGAAAACAACTCCTGGCCAGACACATACCTTAGCATATTTAAAAGTATTTTTAGTACTTCTGGCAAAGCAGATTGAACCCTGCTTTTAGCTGCACTAAGACAACTCCATGGATTTTGCTGGCAGCCCTGCATATTCGTACTGAGGTAACAACTGGTAGAGGTTACTTGACTAAATAGTTGTGTTTCCTTAATGCATGACAAAAAACACAAGTGCAGATAAATATTGGTGGGATTCCTGACACAGTGGGTTGTATTTTCTTCCAAAGAGATTGACTCTGCCTGAAAAAAGTTTGAATAGCTGAAGAAACAGCATCACATAGCAAGAAAAAATTACTCTGACTGTTGCCTCCTTGACTTGAGATGACTTTGTTTTTGTACTGGTATAAATATAACTCTGCCCATTTCATACAGCAAAGTGCTCTGAGTACAGTATAAATAGTGGAACTGATTACGCTTGCTATAAACAAGGAGTGGCAAGACTTGCTTCATCCCAGCAGTTAGAACTGCTAGGTGGAAGCGGCGGGAGCTTTACAGCTAAATGGTTAAAAGCCGCAGTAGAACATTTTCTCGGGATGGCTCCAAGCGTGGAGCTGGTGTGCTGCCATTTCAGCAGCCAAGCTGAGACGGGGGGAAGCACGCCACCACAATTGCAGGCTAAAAAGAAGGGAAGGCTGAGATAACTACCATCTTCTTACTGTGTAGGCTGTTTGAAAAAAAATAACATATAATGATTCCTGTCTTATTGCAGTGTTTGGGTTCCAGATATAGCCTTGCATGGGAAGGCTGGTATGATGCTGAACCAAGCAAAATGAGCATTTCCTGCTTTTAAGTAATATAATGTCAGGAATCCAGCGCACTGGAAACATCCTGCTCATTTTCCAGAGCAGGAAGCAGACACTCATCATGAGTATCAGGTGAATAATGTCACTTCAGTTGGACTTTGTGAGCGGTAGTTCACGGCTTGGGTCCTTAATGCTTATTTTCATGACTATAAAATGAAGCTTGGTACACCTCATGCCTAGGAAGTGGCTTAGCTCGCTCAGAAACTCAGGGACTTGCCAGAAGCCTTAGATAACTAAGTACGATTTGTTTTAACTGCCCTCAGTATCCTAGGTATTTCCTACTGTAAGTATAAGGAAACATTGAGGATACTTAAACAACCATATTTGTTTATCTTAGGTCAAACTGAAGAGGTTTTCCAGAACCACTACTGCAGCTGCATTTAACTTGCTGAAAGGCTGCATTTTGATAGGGTACTTCACTTCTGACTCCATGATCATAAACGAAAAGAGGTGAGCTCCACAGAGAAGTGCGCACAAACCTGGGCAGATGTCTCCAGACACTCCCTCCTCAGGTGTTCTTCATCAACCTTGGCCTCAACTGGGCCAAGTCCTGCATAAGGAGGAAGCCAGAAGGCAGAAGAAAATCACCAACATTCTCTCCCTCAAATTTCTGAGAAGGTAATTACCTGAAGAGAGACAGATGTCCAGACAGGTTTTGCCTCAAGAGAAGATGAGATTCTCCAAGCCTGTGAATCCGGTGTCATAGGAGGGCAACTCCACCAAACCTGGAGGCATCTGCTCTGCTGGGTGACACGTGAAGTGATGCTCTGCAGGTCCTCCCCTCCAGCAGTGTGGGCTCATGCCAGGTGTGGGGGACGGCCGCCACCTGAGTCAGGAACAGTGTCTCGGTTCTGCAGGATACCCAGTGCAAGGTAACTGTGACTACTGTAGAGACATGGTGGTATTTTCACACCTCATTCTTACTCCCTGGTACAGTTTTCTCAAGTCATTTAGTCTACAACCCTTTTTCCTAAAAAAGGTAGGGGGAAAAAATGGGAAAAATGAGAAAATTTGGGCCAAACTCATTCCAACAAGGAAAACCCAACCAACCAGATATTGCCATTTTACAGCAGAAACTTGGAGAGCAATGGTGCTTCAGAGCATGCATGAGGCTCTGGCTGGACAATGAGGGCATGAGGAGAGCAGGCCACACATGTTAAAATGTCCTGACCAAGGATCTCATCCCAGAATTTGATTGAAATGCATCCCATTGCCCCTTTTGCTACCTGAATAGGCCAGATCAGATTGCAGCACCACCAGGTATCTAAATATAAACTGATAGCAAACCAATTGGTCTGACACCCTAAGGTTCCAGCCCCCTTTTGGTAGGAACTGTAACTGCTGACCAGATCCCCCAAACTGGCACACGGTGTGACCATGCTGCCATACAGCCCCTGTGTGCAGGAAGGGCTTGCACTGACATTACAGGCTCAGGCAAGTTGAGGGCAATACCTCAGCCTTCAGCCACAACCTTGCAAGATACAAATCACCTCTGCAATGCTGTCAGAATGACTCATGTTTAACTGTAACAGCAACTGGCAGGGCTGAGTGTGCAGGGGACCACCTCTGTGTGTGTCCCGACCTGCACATCCACTGAATGCTGACTGCTCTCTCTGCTGGCCAACCGAGAAATGGGATTTTCTCAAGATAGACCTGGTCACATTCAAGTTTGCAAAAATGCGCTGACCAAGCAAATGCATGCCAGAAAAAAAGTGTCTATTTTTCTAAAGCCATAAACAGCTGAATTAAAAGAGGTTAGTTATCAAATAAACCATATTCTTAGGTAAAAAGCAGCAGCAAAGATGAGAAAAAGGCAGGAGAGATGTGGGTGTTCCATCTCATGCTGCAGCTTACTGCTGCAATAGCCTGCTGGAGATGGGAGGAACCACCTGTGAGATGGGATATGCCCCCATTATAAGGCTATCAGAATCTTGCCCTGTGATGTCTAGAAATAAAAGGCTTGGAGAATTTCCTGATCAACAGAATACAGTAGTTGGGAGATTGTGGGATTGTGAGTAACTGACCTGAAAGCAGGAAGGTTTCTCCTCGCTTTCTTCAATGCCTGACTCAAGGATCATCTAGTCCAAAAAGCCATCACTTAAGGGCTCTAAACTCATAAAAACTGTAATAACTGGACAACAGAAAGACATCATTGTTGAAAAGGACAAGGTAAAGAAGGCTGAAAGAGAATGGAAAGCTAAGCTGCACTAGGAAATCATTGTAGTGAAAGTGCCTAAGCAGCACACCTTTATCCTGGACACAGTGGGACAGCATCTAGACACAGTAAAGATTAGAAGTCTCAAGAGCTATGGACAGCATGGAGTATAAGTGAGCACAGGCTGATCATGTTGTGCCAGTGCACCCCAGACAATCAGCCCTCAATGCTTTCCTATCATTCCCTATCTCTCAGTGGCATGAGCCCAGTTCCCCTGCATCAAGGAATGAGGCTCTCCCTAAGCACCACTTCAGCTGGGTGGCTGCACTGGAGCTGCACCTGAGGACCAGCAGTTGTGCTCTGCCATACAATGTACCCCACACATGTACATATGGCTGTGGTATGAAGTTGCTGGAATCGTAGGTGTTTAAATACATCACTGGTCACAGAGCTGACAATTAGTGATGTCTGGCAATGAAGTTGCCTCCTTGCCATCAGATTTACAGTGGAAGTTCTTTGCTTGTAGGTACAAGCAGAACCTGTACTTCTGCAGGTACCTGGCAAAGTGGCTCTCAGCAAACTTTACTTTTCTGTCTGCGACTTACTGTGGTGTTCAGTGGGGAGAACACACTGGTGGGGCCACTTCGTGCATCAAATATGGGTTGACAGCAGAGGTTAAACACAGCAAGTTCCACAAAATAGTCTGGACTAGGGTTACCTGGAGAAAGGACCAAAGAGGGGAGGGAAGTCAGTCCCTCTGATGAGACACTAGGACTAATCAGCATCAGAAAAGAGCTGGTTTCTGATAATTACAGTGAAGTGAGTAGCTTATCTTTGTATTTCAGACCCTAAATGAGCACTTGATGTATTCCTGAATTCTTTCCTTCTGATGCCACCTGAAAGGCGATGAAATGTCCCCAGACTTGATGGGCTAGAGAGAGCACCACACTATCACCATCCTCAGCACTGAATTGAATAATTCTCTGGCTTCTACTGATCCCTCTGGAATGACCTTTTACAAGAGCCACAAAAAGGTAGTTAATTATAGAAAAGCTATAATCACACACACACAGCCTGCTACATGTAAAATTAAGCACCTGTTCAGAATGATTACAGAGAAAGAGGACTAACTCTTCACATTGATTTTTTTTTTTAAACTTGCATATTCTGAAGAATGGTTGTGACTGTTTTCTTAACAGCCTTGATGCTGAAACTAGATTAAACCAGACTCTTGTGTCTTGACCCCCACTAAAGGGAGTGTGTCACAGATTTCAGGCACCGGAAACCAGCTGAGGTTAAATCAAATGACATACTCAAGTAGGGAGGGATGAGAACCTCATGTTCTGTAACAACTTAAAGGGCCTGTTGAGCAATGCACAGGAACTCTGTGTCTATGAGATTCAACCACTTGAAGGGTAAGAAGTGCTTAACACTACCCGTTCGTCTGAAATGTGGATCTTTACATTCTCACATCTGCTATGTCTAACTCAGTACACTGGCAGCTGCACAGAGCTGAGCTGCTGCTCTGCGCTGTCCCAACCAGCCTTAACATCACTCAGAACTAGTAAGTAACAACATCTTCATTCCCTCAGAGTGCCTGCTACATCAGCATCAAGCAGAAAGAGTTGCCATTTCATCCAAATACGGATACACCAGACCTTTTACACAGGAGTATCTGGTTAAATCCAGCTGTCCCCTCTCGGGAGGGTTGTGTGCACCAGTTATCAGGAATCCCGAGTTTCATCTCAGTTTCTTCTGGTGACGCTGTTTCAGAGTGACAGAAACTGCAGATTAACTGTCCCACTCCAGAGGGGAGTGTCCCAACAACCAGACAGGAGTGTCCCTCCTAACTAGTCCATGCTGGCACTCAAGGAATATTGTGTAGTAGCAGCCTATCTGCACAGGCAACCAACTGTGCTCATTGGGTAATAGAAAGTTCCCATATTCAGCAGCCCTTATGATACAGAAATAGATGAAGTGAATCAATCCCACAGTTGTTCAATTGGCTGTCTCTGATGTTAGTATGCTGAGTGAATTCTCTAGAACCAATGAGGTACAGTAATACACTATATATATAACAATAAACCTATGTAACATATACAAGATCCTTACAAGTTCTGATATTTTACTTTACTTACAAATAAAAGGACCCTTTAACACTTAAAATCTTTACTGTGCTTTTCCTCACAGCAATGAAGTGAATCACAAATGTTTATTGTAGTCTCAGTCCCAGTAGGTTTCCAAGGCCAGAGTGGCTAAAGCCCCGAGCAGCCTGGTCTGACCTGATTTGAACAGGAGATTGGACTGCCTGACCCTTCTTACCCACGTTCTTCTGAGTCTATGATGTGCTAGGGTATAAAGTAGAACAGGTTCAAAGCTGAGAATTAAAGACCCCATTTTAGCCCGTTTCTGCAATTCCATGTTTAGGGCACTCTTCTAAGAACGGCTCCAAACCCTCAGCATGATGGCTTTCCCGGGGTGCCCTGCAGGGATGCAGCTTGCTATTACCTCTAAGGATATTCAGCAGCAGACAACCCAGACGGGGGAGGCTTTCTCACTCCCCTCCCCCCCTCCATATGGCCCTGCTGATTTCCTTACACCAGCAGGAGCAGCTGTCTGACCTCATGGCCAGCTACAGGAACCAAGAGGCAGAAAAAAACCCTCAAAAAAAATTTCCTGCTTTCTGTCAGAATTACCCTGAATTACCACAAGGCCAAACAAACACCAAGAGCAAGAAGATGAAAGCAGGTGAGAATGCACAGCCAGCATAAGAAGCAAAAATAGCAACTGCATCTTCCAGGAACTGTCAGCACTAGAACATTTAACTGAAATGGCAGGATTTAATTCTCCCCTTGTACAGCACAGAAACCTGGATACTTACCTGGTTTTACATAGTGCATGGGAATTCACATCTGAACTACTAAATCAATTTTCCCTCTACACTTATGCTAAGTAAGGACAATCATAAAGCTAGTAAGGAAACTGAGATGCACTGTCTGTTTATATATAATTGACAGCAATCATAACATGAAGAAAACCATATCTCACTTTTAAAATGTGACAACTTGCAGCAATTTAGGCTACAATGTTCAGTATTTTATGCACATATTTTTCCAAAAGCTTTTTTTGCAGCTCTTTTCAGTTTGGGCATAGTAGCTGGAAAAGCAATATGCTTATGGTGACACGTCTGCCTTTGACTTGACATTAAAAACAAGTGTATTCTTACATAATTAAAATAAAGGTTTTTATTCAGTTCATGATATTTCTGACTGGGTGTTCTATTTTTCCAAATACCTACTCCATGTACAGAAATGTAAACCATAAACACAGTGTATGAGCAGCAAAACAAAACACATCCACTCAGAAGCAGAAGAACTTTGTTCACTTTACTGTCCTTCCAAGGAATAGCTGTAATCAGTCTGACTGCCAAATCGATGCACAAAGTCTGGAAGGGAGAACACTGAGCCCCATCCCACTTCAGGGTTCATACTGATGAAATCATCCAAGTTCATCTTGGAGTCTAAGAAAGGACCAGAAAAAGAAAATATTTAAGTCCCTGATGCAGGTTCTGTAGCACAGGTATACATCTTTCAAGAAAACATTCCAAACCCCTCTTCAATAGTTCAGTTCATTCCAGCAAGATTCCACAAATTGTATGGTGGCACAGAAACATCTGTTTCCAGTCTCTGAAATACTGCTTTTGCCTTGATTCCCCTCTCTTCCCATGGCAATAATCACAATAAAAGACTAGGAAGCCTCCAGTAAGTCACTAGAAACGAGCATGTGTGGGTAAGGTTTTTCCCTACAACAGCAGCCTGGAAGGGTCAAGTAGAGTAAGAGAACTGGAGCACAAATAACAACCAACACAGGGAAGTGCAATGCAGTCTTCCTGCACTCACACAAATGGAATGACTCAAAAACAGGGGAGATATTATGCATGCATTTAAGTTCTGAATCAAAGTCAACAGAGTCAACTTTTGCACTGACCACAGAGGGATGGGCTCACAGCAGTAGTCAGAACTGCAAGTTGCTTATTGTCTCTCAGAAGTGATTAGCCCCTTGGCAAACCTGGAGTTTGTTACTCTCTGGATTACAGTATTTGTTTTCCCTCCAGGCCTGAACTTTGTCCTCGCTGAACACGGGCCCACTGCAGGGCAGGAATATGCAGAGGGGAGGAGCTGTGTGACCTAACCCAGCCCCCAGCCTAGAGGGATGCTCAGGTGAAGAAGAACACAAACTAGGCTGGGGGCAAATACTTTCTTTTTGTGAATCCTGAATGATGGAATGATGTCAGGGTGAAAAGTTTAACTGCCACAGTTTCAAGAGAAAAATAACCATGACTGCTCTTTGCCAGGATTTTAATCTGCTCTGTTCCCTGCAGGAGGGTTAGAAACCATTCTGTCCCATTCATGGAACCCAGAGAGCTCACTGGAAAAGTGCTGGCGTGCAGTTTTGGGTTTAGGTGCCTTATACATCCTTTTTCCAGAGTTGATCTGGTACAAGCTTTGCTGACTCAGAACCATGCTGATCAGAGGTTCAGTTCTGATGACAAACCTCTGTGGGCTTGTTGTTTTAGGTTCTCACTGATGATGTGGGCAAATAATCTTTTTAAATGCCCATCAAAAGAAAACTGGCAGAGAATGAGTTCAAGAAACAGAGTGGTAAAGCCACTGTTACAGGTTTACTTTACAGATTTACTGTTAACAGCTCTTCCATTGTATTAAGTATTTACTTTACCATGGATGATTCATGTGTGCATTTAAGGATTAAGAATCAAATAAGAGGAGGCTCTAATGAATAGATTATAAAATCCAAAGGACCAAATTTGCTTCAGCTGCAAAATGCTTGGGTAACTAGACTTATCATTATGGACAGTGTAAGAAAGGAAAGGAAGATGATATTCAGGAACCCCAGACCCAGGAGTCCTAGGCTTAATCCAGCCCCTGCAGGCCTCTGATTCACACCATGTCTATACTACAGCACAGCTTTGTGATTTGCCTAATCCCAACTATCACCCCTTCTGAGTCCTGGCCCCTAAATCTTTTCTTGTTAACCTGTTTGAACTCTGCATATGTAAAATCCTTACTCCACCCAAGCATGATCTTATTGCTGAAGTGAGTCTGGCAGAACAGGGACAATTTCTGCTTATGTGGGAATTTAAAATAGCACAAGCTCAGCAGTTTGCTGTCGTAGCTCAAGAACAAATTAGTAGTGGATAAGAGCTCTTGCTTGCTGGTAGACGGGTAAATCTGTTTTCTAGTTCCAAACTTGTCTTTTCCTCCTAGATGCTTTTTCAAAATTAATGTGATTCTTCATATACTTTAAGAGTAAATAAATAATTAATTGTCTGCTTTATGTGCATTGAGCATAGTAAAATAATTCATTCAAAATAAAAACTGTTCTGTGAATGGTAAAGCAGTCCAAAGGAGATTGTTCCAGCAGTTACAAACACAGCTGCTGTTTGCAGCTTGGAAGTTGCTATCACAATGCCCGTAGGAAATGAAATATTCTCTAACTTCAGAAGGATTGTGGCAGATTGTTTTACCAAAGCAAACAAGTCCATTCCTATGAAGAGCGCTGGCCTAAGAACTTGTCAGTAGATGGCACTGGAGCAGCACGGGAGATAGCCATAGGAGAAAACTTCCTGAGACCTCTCCCGTTTTATCCGTGTAACAACAGCCCCTCTGTGCTGCTCTTTCCGCACCCGTGCATGCCGTGTTAGACCTTACAGCGCTAGGAAACGGCTCGGCAAAAATGCATGAGAATACCACAAAGTCCTCCTCCTGAAGCAGATAAGAGTGACAAACTGGCCACAATTACTTCTGTGCAATAGCTTTTTCTAATTTCTTAAGGGAACAGGTACAACAACAATCACTGTTGAGCTCAGCCTTTGCCAGTGGTGGGTCCATCCTGGAGCTGGCTGGCACTGGCTCTGTTGGACATGGGGGAATGTACAAAAGACACATCGGAAGCTACAGCTGGCAAACCAAGATGATCTCTCCAGAAAAGCAAGCATGTATCCTACATTTTTACAAGACCAATAGCAGCAGAATAATTTTCTTTTCATATTTACATTACCCTTGCAGTCTTCCTCAGGCGCTGTGACTGTTATACTAGCTTGCATTTGTGCATGCTTAGGAGCTCATCTTCCTCTTTGACCAAACACACTTTGTTACATACACCCCCTCACAAATGAGACCTACCTATCTGGCCCATTCTGGGATTCCTGCATAACTTTATTTTTGTTTAAATCAAGTCTGCCACTTTTACTCTGAGCAGAGATGAAATAAAAGGCCAGGCAGTATCTCAGGCATTGTTAGCCATCATATTTATGGCTTCTGCCAACAGTAGTTAGAAAGCAGCATTTAAGCCAAGCCTTGGCTTGGCTCACAGACCTCGGACTAACTCAGCATAACGACAGCTGCCCAAGGGGTGCTGGAAGCAAGGAAATCTGGAACAAAGCCTCCAAGATCAGTTCTGCTGATGCCTAAAACCTTGGGGGCATCTAAAGAAAGTTGGACTCTTCAGAGACTCGTGTAAGTGTCCTCCTCCCTTGTCTGAGCAGGGAGGTAAGTCAGAAGGACTCTTCTCACTCTCAGCTGGGGGACTGCTGTCTCCACAGCTGAGATATAACTGACTGTGCAAAACCATCCTGGTTGATCTCAATGTAAAACACAGCTCACCACTTTAAATTATCTTTTACAGAAAGTGGTATAATTTCAACAAGCCACTCTGGGAATTTAAATATTTCTTAGTTGTGTCTTTATTGTATCTATCTATTTATTCATTACTTCCACAAAAGCTTATGAAGTAAAGACCTAACTTGACAGACTGGAGTTTTATTCTCAAATGAGAGCAGCAGAAGATTCCCACAAAGTGCATAGGAGCTATTTGTATCCCTATCAGTGCCTTTTCACTTTCACTAGGATCCTGCCACCACCTCAGAGAGGAGATACAGAAAGCAACTGCAGACATCTGCTGGGCCACCTTCTAACAGATTTCCTGTTACCTATATGTTTGACACACAGTGTCTCCAGAACTTCTCAGCTGTCCTACTCATGCTCTTCAAAATAAAAAACAAACAACAAAGTAAAACCCCATCGTTATTGACTACCAGGAATTTTATTAATAATAAAAAGAACAAAAAGTTTTTACAAATTAATCCAGCAAGTGTGCTACCAAACACCTAGGGAGAACTGACATTCAAGCCAGCACTTTTTAGTGGTAGAGTTGCTGCTAACACTTGTACATAAGCCACACCACCATCTGGAGTAATTTTGAAATGCACTGAACAAGTTGCATTTTACACAGGCTTGCAGTTAGGAGGGCTGATCTCATCCGGAGTCACAAACTAAACAGAATCAGACCTTATTAATTTGTGGAAAGAAAATTTAAAAGAAAATACAAGGTCGGGTTCACTAGCTCTAGAATAATTAATGTGTTCACCAAATCTAATTTTCTTAGTTTTTATTATTTGAACAAAATACCCTCTTTTCTTTCAAGAGGAGATCATTGGCCAACAGGTGGGACCAGGGGAATGTGCTGCAGCTCAGGTATGTTTATTCCACCAGAGCAGCTTTGAGGACAGGACAGTGTGAGAAAGCACTGTGCAGCCAGTTAGGTTGGCCAACCTCTCCTGGCATCCATGGCAGCAGAGCAGAACAGGTCAGAGCAATGCCAGTAAAAAACACAGAGGCCTAACTCTGGGAAACAGCTAGAGCAGAGCCAGTTCCAAGAGGCTAATGCTTAGCATGTAGGTTCTGAGGAGACACTAAGGAGTCTGAGAGGGGTTTTTTTTAATTGTTTTATTCTTTGGACTGGAGTTGTATGTCTTTTAGAAAAACACTTTAAAATGTCACCCTGTGCCAGCTTCCATTTTTTTAGGCATAGACTGGCATTTATGACTCCATTTAAGCTTATATTTTGATGATTTATTTTGCAACCCCATGAACAGGACAAATACAGTTTAAGATTTATTCCCTTTGAGTTACTAGTAGGACAAAAATGTTTAATGTTAATGATCGAGATTGCTCAATTCAGTTCTGAAAGGTTTTGGTAGCAGGGGAGGGCTGTAGGGGTGGCTTCTCTAGAAGGTTCTCCCATGTTCCAACAGAGCCAGTGACAGCCAGCTCTAGGATGGACCCATCTCTGGCAAAGGCTGAGCCCATCAGCGATTGTTGTTGTACCTCTGCCTTTAAGAAATTAGAAAAGGATATTGCACAGAAGGAATTATGGCCAGTGAGGAGCGAGAATGTGTGGCAGAAACAACTCTGCAGACACCAAAGTCAGGGAAGAATGAGGGTCAGGACGTGCTCCAGGCACCAGAGCAGGTATTTCCCTGCAGCCTGTGGTGAAGATCATGGTGAGGCAGCTGTACCCCTGCAGCCCATGGAGAAGCCTCAGGCTGGAGCAGGTAGATGCCTGAAAGGAGGCTGTGACCCCCATGGGAAACCCATGCAGGAGCAGGGTGCTGGCAGGGACCTGCAGGCCTGTGGAGAGAGGAGTCATGCTGGAGCAGGTTTGGTGGCAGGACTTGTGACCCTGTGGGGGATCCATGCAGGAGCAACCTGTACCTGAAGGACTGCACCCTGTGGAAAGGGAGCCACACTGGAGCTTCATTAAGATCTGCAGCCCATGGGATGGACTCACACTGGCGAAGTTCATGAAGAACCACATGAGAGGAACCCCACACTGGAGTAAGGGAAGGACTCCTCTCCCTGAGCAGCAGCGACAGAAACAACCTGTGATGACTTCAACCCCCATTCCCCACTCAGCAAGGAGGGAGGAGGTAGAGAATTGGGAATAAAGCTAACACTGGTAAAGAGGGAGGAGTGGAGGAAAGGTGCTTTTAGGATTTTTTTTGCTCATTATCCTGCTCTGATTTTGACTGGTAATAAATTCAACTACTTTCCCTAAGACAAGTCTGTTTTGCCCATGACAGCAGTCAGTGAGTGATCTCTCCCCATCCTTATCTCAACTCACGAGTTTTCATTGCATTTTCTCTTCTCTGTACAGCTGGCAGGTGAGAGTGATTGAGCAGCTTTGGTGGGCACCTGGCATCCAGGCAGGGTCAAACTGCCACATACATCAAAGAAGACAGAGGAAACAGAAAGAATATAAAAACCTTGCACCTTCTCAAAAGCTTAGGAATTTGGCTACTCTAAATGAAAGTAAAAAACCATAAAACCAAAACAAATCCATTCTGATAGAAATGTACCTCACAAATAAATTTGTATTAGAACAATATGGGGTCAGTTCTGTCAGCCATTACACTGCAGTCACCTCTAACACAAAATATGTAAGTAATTTAATCTTATGCAAACACAAATCAACAAGAAAGCAGAATGTTCTATCTAAGTGAAACGGCAGGGAGAAAACAGTTATCTGCAATGGAATTTGGCATGGACACGAACATTAATACCCAAGGCTCTTTTATGATAACAAAAGGTCTACCACCCAGTATAACATCAAGTTAAAAATAAGGCAGCTTTATGCCTGATAAAACTGTGCTGAGACATTACAGTTGGACCCAGACTCCTTGCACTCACAGCACTGTGCATGTTGAAGCACACTTCGTTATAAAGTATCTCAAGTTAATATAAAGCGAAGACAAAAAAATAAAGCTGGATGAACTGGTACTAAACGAAAGACAACTTGAACTAGATGTCCTAGATCTGACACAATCTAGTTCTCTTCTGACTCAGACCTTCAAGCTCCCTAGTGAATGACTTTTTACCTTCAGTGGGTGCAGGGTAACAAATTTCTTTCAGCCAGCTGGCCAGGAGACCAGAGCACATCAGCACAGAGCTACAATACTGTGTCCATTTGGAGCTCCTCAGCATAAAAAAACCACAAAACATGGACATACTAAAGCAGACCCAGAAGAGGAAAATCAAGTCGTTTGGTGCAGAACAACATTTATTCAAGGAGAGGCTCAGAGAACTGGGTCTGTTTAGTCATAAAAAGAGAAGATGAAGGGGACATTACTGCTGCCTACATCTACCTGAGCAGAGGTAGGACAATGGAGCCAGAGTCTTCTTGGAGGAGCCTGGCAACAGGACAAGAAATGAAAAAGGCAAGTTGGAACACGGGAAATTCAGATTATATACTAGGATTTTTTACTCATTTTTTGTTTACCATGACAGTTGTCAAACACTGGAACACTGTCCACAAAGGTGCTGGAATCACCATCCCTGGAGGTGCTCAGGGCCAGACTGGACAGAGCCCTGGGGAATCCTTTTTTTGGGCAGATGTTGAACTCGATGACCTGAGGACATTTCATTCAGCAGGGGAAGGTATAGAGCAAAGAATGATAGCAAAAGAGGAAGTTAAAAGCTACATATCCTTCACTATCTACCAGCATCACAGAGACAATCTGGAGGCTGGCTGAGGCCTGTGGCTGCTGCTCACCAGTGAGGAAAAGCTCAACTAGACACGACAGGTAAGGGGAGAGTTACAAGGTCTGGAGTTATTTACTCCAGCTAGAGATACACGTACACATATGCAACTGTTCGAGTCATTATGTAACTTACTACCCACAAGTAATGGTTTTTTACTCTTGATTTGAATAGAATTTTTTGCTTTCCTGGTCTGACCTCATCTATATTCCTCACACTTTCATTAGCTCTGAGCCATCAAAACAAGATTTCCACAGACAAAAAAGTTCTCAGCACCTAGGAGGCTCCAGCTAACAGAGAACCATTCACTGTAGTTCAGAAATCCTACACTCCCTACAATACCTTTGCATAAAACTCTGCTGAAAATAATAACCAAAAGTTAGAATTCAAGGTGCTTCATAACCTGGATTGTATAGAAAACACCTAAAGCCTCATAACAAAGACTACATCTGTGTTTCTGCTCACTCTCATAATTCATTTCTACTCTCATGTAAAACGCAAGCTTCCTTAAGAGCCAAATCAAAGACTAAGAATTAATTTCCCAGCAACTTAAAACCACTTGGAACTAACAACAGAATGTTTCTTTGACCCTCCCTTCTCTAACATAAACACGTAGCAGCACTGCATGACTAAAAATCAACAAAACCAAACATGCAGAGCAATAACATGGAAACTTTCAAACTCTTTCAAAGCAAAATGTCACCATGCTTTCCTTGGACAAAAATGAGAACAAACACACACACATACACACAGAAACACACACACGGCAAATGGTACTCAGCTTGCAAAACACATGATTAGAATAAGCTGAAGTGCTGTGTGATAAGAATGCTTTAAGCAGCTCCACAGAAGAGATGCCA
This sequence comes from Hirundo rustica, assembly GCF_015227805.2. Taxonomy (NCBI): domain Eukaryota; kingdom Metazoa; phylum Chordata; class Aves; order Passeriformes; family Hirundinidae; genus Hirundo; species Hirundo rustica. Next base: position 11,534,803 of record NC_053450.1, read on the forward strand.
AGTCTATACCTCTCTCTGCCTGGCCCAGAGGCTTAGCTAGGCTACCACTTAGAAGAGGCTTAAGGCTTAGGGAAAAACTTGCCAACTTGCCAGTGACTTAAAACATCCTGGGGTCCATTCACCTGGTAGAGAAACCTCAGACATTTTATGCAAGTTTAAACCCACCACACTGAGCAGAACCTGAAAATTTACTCTTGCCAACACTACTTTGTCAGAATGGGATCTGTGTGCTAGAGCGTGGTATAATAAGTGGGTGAAACACTTTGTGAATAACCTAAGCAAGTTATTTGGCCTGTTTGCTTCAGTTCCCTACTGTAACAAGAGAACAGTATTACTAACCTCTCACTCTCTGCTCAGTTTATGAGTATCACTAATTAATGTTTGATACCAGTAAAAGCCAGAAGACATGTTAGACTATGTGTTCAAAAAACAGAGTACCAAATGCTTCATAGCCCTATTTTTTCCCATATGAAGTAATTAAGCTGAATGGATAAATGTAACAGAAGTTATTTATTTCCCATGTGCATCCTGGACTATTTCATTCAGCACTGTAAGCAGCAAGAAGGGGTTCTGGGAGCTCACCTGTAGTTTCAATGCAAGGATATGGAGGAGGAGGTTTTTGCCATTTCCCATCTGCATCTTTCATATGAGATCTGTCTGAAGCAAATGTCTTCAAGTACAAATCTGCTCGAATCATTCTGATTTTTCTAAAAAAAAAAAAATCCAAATCATTATTAAAAGATGCATGTACACAATACTGCACTAATCACTCAGAACAAGAACACTTTCCTGTCATCAAGGAGCACTAACGTCATTAAATACACAAACCACCAATGTTGGGCCAAGTTGTGAAGTTACAGTAGGAAAGAAAAGGACTTTTGATGACTAAACTTTTTTGATTTAGAAAAGTAACACAGTGCATTTATTTTACTGGAGTGTAGTAAAGAAACCTCTGTCACTAAGCATACCCAAAGAGAACTTCAACTTTGATTTCATGACATAACATCCATAGTCTTTATATTTCATGTCATCACCTGTGAAACTCTGGACGAAGGCTGTCATCCAACCTAAAGGCCTCCACACTGTACACATCAAAAGGACATGGAAACGGCAACACTGTGTCAAGATCATAAATGAAGTTCTGCTCCCCACCGGAAACATGAAGTAGAATAACGTGGTAGTCCTGGGAAGAAGGGTAGTTGCCGTTAGTTAAACAGCAATTACTGAGAAACTGGTAAAGATAGCGGAATAAAAAAGATTTAGAAGCATAGGTTCAGATCCATTTTTTAAAGCCTGCTTGCTGCCCTTGAATATTAAGCCTGTAACATTTCTGGCACCAGGAGAGAGATTTCCTAATGTCCATCTTGCCCATCTGCTCTTCCAGAAACCTTGCTATTCCTTCCCACTTCTCTGCAGCCTCCTGGGATCTAAGCCAAGACAGCAAACTAAAGTGTACACTACTCCTAAAAAAACCGAATCTCTCTCATGCTCCCCACCAAACCACAGAAGTTGTCTGGTTAGGCACTTTTTTATTAGACCCAGTCATAAATAAACTCACAAGATAAGATGATAGGTTGACATTAAAGTTACCTAGTGATCTCTTCTATTAAGAGATTTTGTAGCTGTTGCAGTAACACGGTCTGTGAATTTGAGTGTCGAGTGTTCAGCTGCCAGAAGCACCTGAAAAACCAGCACACCACTGAAAAACCAGTGAATGGCTCAGATCAGGAGGACCACAGGAGTAAGACAAATTCCTGTAGCAGCTCTTGAGGCTGGGAAAAAAAAATCTGTGGGTACTACATCACACTTTTTCAAGGCAACTATTTTATCAAGACAATTGGGTTATGCAGTGCAGTTTTTACTCCTTAACTTGTAAGAAATCACAGGTGGAAGTTTGGGGATGCTGCAGGTACTGACATTAGGTGTCAAGCATGTGCACTGCTGTTCTCCAAAATTAAATTGAAGGTAGCCCTTAACAACTTACTTAAATTTACATTGAATCCACTCACAAAAAGGGTTGAGAACTGTCTTTGGACACTTTCAATATTAAAACCACAAAGAAATTTGAAGGAAAAAGATTTGGGCAATATACTTTACCAGCCCAATACACATACGCAACTATATTCAACAGTATTTAAAAAAACCTATTAGAGAGCATAAGAAAAATTAGCTTACAAGCTTCACACAACCTATGATCCACTGAAATTTCAAAGTTAAATTACCTTTTAATCTATTAATTTTTATGAGAAATCCACATTTTGCCATGGTCTTTCCTGACTCTGCTACTCCCTTTTAGGTCATCTCTGTAAAACTTGGATCTCTTTTTAAACCAAACCTCTTTTTTGTTTGTTTGTGGGTTGTTTTTGGTAAAGATACCAATATTTTGGAAGAAAGACAATGATTCAGAAATCAGAAAACTTCAGAAATTTGCAGATTACTTTGCAGAATTTCAGAAACAGAAATTGCCACAAGAAATATTTTTTTCTGTGCCAGATAACTGAAAGGACTCTATGCTACCAAAGAATTCTGCATCAGCAATTACTGAACTACATTAACTGATCAAATGACACTTCAAAGCCACTGTTTATGGGTCTGTTTAAGTGCTGACACCTGATTACATATATAGCTTATATTGTTCTATCATCTGGCAGGCCTACATAAATATTTTCATCCATCTACAAGTACAGTAATCTACCTACAATTCTACAGGGCTGGAAGACTCAATATCCAGGTAATAATTTTCACAAATCTATTATGCATTCTTACTATAATTAAGACTTGTCACCTGTAGGTTTTACTGACTGCCTTGCTATTAGTTTATGAGGGTTGGTGCAAAGGAGCACCAGATTTAGGCTATTTATAAATCTGTTGTAAAAGAATTATAAATATTAATGCAAAACTATGCAATGTGTGAAGTTTGAAGGGACTTTAGGTCATCTGGTCCAATCCGTTGCTCAAGGAGACTCTCCTACAGCCAAACGCCCAGGACTGTGTCTGGATAGCTTCTAAAAATCTCCAAGGATGGAGGTTCCACAACCCCTCTGAGCAACCTACTCCTGCTAAAGTGTTCCTTTCTGTTCAGATGGAACAGTTTGTTATATGCCCATGTGTGATCCTGCAGCTGTCAACTACAGGGGCACACACACAAAATTATTGAGAGTAATGAATGCCTTACCCAGACAACAGGCTCATCTCCATGTCCAGATTTCTGCTTCCAGAGTGGAATCTGAAAGTTACAAATGAACCTGAAGTGAATAAAATCGTGCAGATTAATACAGATTCATTTCAGGTAAATTGGTTAGTTCTTTGATAACCAATCAACTTCCTCAGCTTACATCTGTGCTGTGGTAAGATTTTTTTTTTTTTCTGGTTTCTCTCTCAGGAGCATGAAATTGGAGATACTATTCTGGGCCACGTTGAAAAAAGCTGTCCAGAGAAGTGATGGCATCACCATCCCTGGAAACATCCAAATTACTTAGGGATATGGTTTAGTGGTGGACATAGTGGTGCAGGGTCAACAATTGGACTTGATGGTCTTAGAGGTCTTCTCCAACCTTATTAATAGTTCTATGATTTTGTAAAGATAACTGTTCTCCTAAATTGACAGATTACAGACAGAATTACTCCCACAGCTCACAAGGATACCATACCTCATTCCACTGTCCTGAATGCAGCAAATATTTAAAAGATCTCACACGGTGTGTTCGGCATACCTCCGAGCCAAAGTGAGCTAGAAGACGGGTTTGGACTGTATCTCACCCACAGGCTGGGCAAAAGGCTCACTCCCCAACACTGGGCTGTGGCCGAAATCACTGGGACCATGTCTCGCCTACACTGGGCTGCCATCTGAAGGCCCGAGCCTTTGACTCTGATCATATCCCATTAACTCACCATCCTCCTATCATTGGATATGAAAACAGCATAAAATTCTTCTAAAGGGTAGCGATCCTGACTCCTGATGTAGTCACAAAGCTTCCAAACATTTTCTTCGCTGAAAAAACCAAAATGGATAATTTATTTTGTTTTCCTCCAACTACATTTCTCGTGACGAGAAACGAGAGCAGGAGCGGGATCACCCGCAGCCGCGCCAACACCGCCGTCGGCTCCGGCTCCCGGCGGTGTGAGGGGACACCCTCTCTGCCCGTCCCCGTCCCCCTTACCAGTAACAGCTGGTGTAGGCGCAGGCGGGGCGGGGCGGCACCGCCGCCTCATAACCGGCCTCGGGCCGGGCCATGGCCGGCCTGAGCGGGGGTGAGGGCGGCGCAGGAGGCGCCGAGCCCGGCGCGGGCAGCCGCTACGCCCTCCCCGAGGAAACCGCGGCCATCCCGGCTCGGCGCGGGGACTCCGTGGGTACGGCCGGAGCGGCGGCGGGAGGCGCAGGGACCCCTCAGGCGGGGCGGGACGAGGCGGAGCCACCAAGCCAACCCCGCCCCAGCGCTCCGAGTTTTCGGCGCCAAACGCGTGTGGCGCGCGCGGCCGCAGTGCGCCGCGTCTCCTTCCGCCGCGCGGGCCGGGAGCAGCGGCCGCAGGGAAGAGCGGGGCGGGAGGGAGCGCGGCGGAGGGATCCGGGTAGCGGGATCCGGGTGGCGCGCGCGGCCGGGCGGGCGCGGGTCCGTGTCCCCCTTGCCATGGTGGTCCTGCGGAGCAGTGCCGCCCGCCCGCCCCGCATGGCGGCCCGCGACAGCCGCTGCCGCCGGCCACCCTTCGACCTCCTGGACTCCAGCTCCGAGTTCATCTCCCTGGAGTCCCCCGCGCTCAGGAGCCACCGTGTATGGACGCGCTCCGGGTCCGCCAGGGCCGCGCTATCCAGGGGGACCAGGAGAGCCGAGCAGGCCGTGAGTGCCGGGTGGGGGTGGGGCAGCGCGGCCTGGTGGGCAGCACTGGGCCCTGGGCCCGGAGAGGCGGCGGGGGGGAGCCGGGGCTGGCCGGGAGCTGCTGGGAGGAGCTGAGAAAGCACTGCAGAGTGGTGTTCCGTGGAGGTAAAAACGGGGAAAACTGAGTGTTTGGGACAAGCGGCTGCGACTGGGGCCGAGTGAATAAGCAGCGGCCCGCCCCTCTGTTCCCGGCCGCCCCGCGACTAAAGGGGGCTCGGCACAAGCCCTGGTCCGGGGGCTGTGGCAGCGTGCTGAGAGCCAGTCTCTGGGAATACAGACCTGCATCGCCTCATGATTTGGTGTGTTGTATGTCGTTCTCCAGCCCCGTTTGTTTTGGTTCAGTTCCTTATCTGAAAAAGTTACCTTGAAAAGATCTTAGAAACCTCTTTGCTATAGTTGCAGTAATGCTTATAGAGTGTTCTCTGTTTAGATGAGAGAAATGGATCAAAACCGGCGCGACATGAAGTATATGAGACCTCTGAGTTCGTTCTGGTTGGCCCGAAGGTGTTGTTAAATACTCCTTAGTTAGGTGTATCCAAATAGTACTTAGATGCTCTAAAAAAGAAGCTGTATAGAAATCAGGGCTCATTTGTACTTAATTAAAGTGCATAACCTAAACCGGTGAAAATGTTACTTGGGCTTTCTATAATCTTGATCTACGCTACCAGAACAGGCAGACAGCTTGCACAATGGTAAAGGATAGATACCAAGTGGCCTGTGCTCTCTGCGTCTCAGCATTGCAACTGTAATTACTGAATCCTTTCAATTTCCATTGTTTTTAACATAGCTTTCAGAACACTAAAACTTTCCTCTGCTTTTCCAAGCCAGGCTCTACTCTGCAGGCTGTCCTGCATTTCTGTGATAAATAAAGGCAGAGCAGATCTGACTCAGAAATGGTCTGCTCTTCAGGGGAGCTTGCCTTGGAGTGATGCTTCTCAAAGACTGTTTCCTTCAAGCAGAAGTCTTTCAGGAGTCTCAGGTGTATGGATTAATTTTATGTTTTTGTATTTTTTTCCATTTTATTCAAGACTACTGAAGTAAGAAGGAAAAAGTCCTTGTGGTAGTGGGATTTTCTTCCCCCCCCCCCGCCTTACAAAGAGTCATGGAATCTCCTTGAAGATCACTGCTTAGTTTTTGCAGTCTCCACTAGAAATGGTTGTCGGGGGCTTGTTCAGCCTTTGCCCAGGCGTGGAGGCTGCAACATTATGCAGATAACACTGCTGGCATGTGTTCTCAGTGGGGCAAACAGGAATGAGGAAGCTAAATGTAAAGTCATCCCTGAAGCCAAAGCAGAATCATTGTTATGAAACTGCTTGTAAGGTTGTTCTTTGGTTTGGGTTTGTTTGTTTTTTGGATTTTTTTTCTTCCTTTTTGTAGACCTTTCCCATGCTTTGAGCGTGAAGTCATTACCTCATTTGTAGGATAGCTGGGCTCTGCTGGGAGTTTTAACTGTAATGTAGAAGTGCTCCATCTGACAGAGATCATGAGAACTGGTGCTGGCTTTGTGTTCAAGTCCTGATGCCTCTTTCCTGTCCTGTTGATGTGCAAGAACTTGGTGACAGCTTTTGCCTTGTTTTTTTTTTTTTTCCTGATATCAACATATGGTTTATCTTTAGTTATACAGCTCATTTCATCCATAGACAGTAAGAAGTATACAAGAGCAGATCTAAGGTAAACCAACATCTTGGGTTTATTCTCTTCCAGATTTCCAGTCCCAGTACATTTCATGAGTGAGTCTCTCAGTGAGATCCAAAGTGGCTGCTATCCCTTTGGAAGCTGTGTATCTCCAGGTCTATAACCCTAGTATAATCCCCCAAACTGAACAAGTTTGTTCTTGTGACCTATATTTGAGGGCAGCATGCTCCAGAGCTCCCTTTTTGTCTGGACATTCTGACCTGTATCAGAAACAGTGTGGCCAGTAGGACCAGGGCAGTGATTGCTGTGCTCAGCAATGGTCACACCTTGAATCCTGTGTCTAGTTCTGGCCTCTCGTGACAAGACAGACATTGAGGTGTTGGAATGCATCCCAAGAAAGACAACAGACCTGGGGAAAGGTCTAGAAAGTAAGTCATATGAGAAGCAGATGAGAGAGTTGGGTTATTCAACCTGGGAAAAGGAAGACGCTCAAGGAAGACCTTATCTCCCTCTACAATGCCCTGAAAGGAGGTTGTAGATGATCAGCCTCTTCTCTCAGGTAACCTGTGGTAGGTCAAGAGGACACAGCCTCTGGCTGCACCAGGGAAGGTTCAGGTTGGACATCAGGAAGAAATTTTTCACAAAAAAGGGTGGTTAAATCTTGGAACAGGCTGTGCAGGGAAGTGTGGAGTCACCACCCCTGGAAGTGTTCAAGAAATATCTGGATGTGGCACTTAGTGCTGTGGTTTTGCTCACAAGGTGATGATCATTCAATGGTTGCACTCGATCGTGGAGGTCTTTTCCAGCCGCAGTGATGCTATGAAAGTGACTTGGCAAGCTCCTCTGCCAGCTCCCTTGTACCCGTGGGTGGGATCCCATTGGGCCTGTGGGTGTCCAAGTGGTGTCCAAGTCACTGACTGTTTCCTCCTGGATTAGGGGGGCTTCATTCATGCTCTCCTTCCCTATCTAGATGCCATGACGACTGCTGGTCTTACTGGTAAAGAGGCGAAGTACTTCTGCCTTTTCCTCATCAATTATCGTATGTTAGTCTGTGCATCAAGTGAAGGATGGAGATTCTCTTTAGTCTTCCTTTTCTTGCTGATGTATTTGTAAAAACGTTTTGTGTTGTCTTTTACAGCAGTAGCCAGATTAAATTCTGTTTGGGCTGTGGTCCTTGGAATTTTCTCCCTGCATAACCTTATGACATCCTTGTGGTCCTTCTTCACTCATCATCTCCATCAATGAGTGGAATTACCTCTTGGTAACATTAGTGTGAAGAAGTAGAATAATCTTGTCTGTGTTCTGCCCTTTTCAGTGTGAGACTTAGTTTGGCATACTCGTAATGAGACCTTGGGTTGTAAATGGAACAAGCTGCTTCCAGTGGTTGTTGCAGCTTTCCTCACACTATAAAAGTCAATAGCATCCAATTGCAGAAACACCAATATGAGCAAGATGAACAACCTGTATCTTGAGTTCCCTTTGGTTTTCTGTGGATAAATGCTACCCTCCTGAAGGAAGTCTATTTATATCCCTCTGAATGCCATTATAAATGGAACAAAGACAGGAGGAAAACTTTTCTAAAAAGATTTTAATCCCAGTACTAGGAATTTTTCTGTTGCATTAAAGATATAGAAATCTAGCAGAAAATGAACCACCTTGGGTTCCAGCTGCTCCTCAGAGATGAGAAGAGCTGGGTGCAGCTGGGCCTAAGTTCTGATTAGAGCCCATTGGACACTATCAACCTGGCTGAGTTCAATAGGAACTTTCTGGATCCAGGTTCACAAACAGTGGGGGTAATTGAAGCGACAGGAAAGCAGATTCTGAATTGCTGGTGGTAAAGACACCAGCTACAGAAGGAAAAGTGACAGAGATCTGTTGGCAGTAGATCTAAGTAAATATTCCCTGGTCTGCTCTAAGACAGTTGGGAGGCACAAAGCGCACCTTTTAAAGGTGTCCCTTCAGGGACAAGGAGTGACACAGTCCATCAGCTGATCCAAAGCAAGTAGAAGGGTTTTCCTCTCTATATATAGTTTTGTTTGGTTGGTTGTTGCTTGGGGGTTTTTTTGCCCTAAACTCCTCCTTTTGTATTGTAATTTTTGGCCCTTCCCAAAGGGGTGGAACAATGCAGCACCGTTCTAGGTGATATTTTGGTTACTGGGATCACTGAACCAAGTTTGAAATCAAAGATTATGGGTTTTTTCTTCGAAATCTGGTGTGGTTTTTTCATCATACCTATTTCTTGGTGCAGAAGTGGTTTGAGGCTTCCCTGCCTCCTTAGTTGCGACTCTTTTGAATCAGGAGTGTAACAGACTAAACTTGATTAAATGAGCCACTCTAAGTTTTTCAGATAAATACATTCTTCCTTCTTTTCCTAGAAATTTTCCTCTGGCAACATTGAATGTTTCAATGGACACTGTTTAAGATCGATGAGAAAAAACATGCCGCACTGTTCAGACTCTAGCTTTGACAAAAGCATGGAAATATTAAGTGAAAATGTCAATCGACACTTTTCGAGGTATTGTATTTCTAGGTGTTCAATCTCCATTTAAGTCATAGCATGAAAAGGAAAAGTGAAAGCATGCACAGTGAGTCACATCATGATAAATCTACAGCGAAAAACCCACAAGGGAATATGAATATGTTAATGTCTGTGGCAGCACCTTAGAACTGGAATCACTCATCTTAGTAAAAGTGTTCTGCTTCTATAAAAGGCATATATCTCCTCCCAGGTCCTTTGAGACCTCTCCTCCACTTTGGTTACTGAGATATTACCTGCCCTATTGAGACATCAAGATGAGCAAACTGGGAAATAATCTGTCCTTAGAGAGCTGCATGCATATGGTATGCAGCAGACTCGGGATCCAAATCTTCCCTGGAGTCCACAGGCTTTTCTTTGCATGACATGGAGCACCAGATTAAAGTTCACCAGTGCTGAGAGGGAAATGTGCAATGCAATGTGATACCATACTTTTGTACAGTATTTCTAATACAGTTCTGTTCTCCTTTCTTCTCTTTCTTAATGTAGGCAATTGGCAAAGCCAAAATCAGGCCCCAAAAAGGAAGACTATAAAGAAGGTAAGTAAAGATAATTCCTTAGGATTCCTTTTTACCCAGATTTCTGAGAAGGATTGCATTTGGTCACTTTGTCCATTTAACTTGGCCCCAAAAACTTCTAACCCCATCAGCCAAAATTCCTAAAGTTGTGAGAATAAGTATAACAAAGATAGGAATTTTCACTGAGTTTTATGAAGAGGTAGTTGCAAATTGGAGATGCTGTTAATTCTTTTCAGGCTTGGGAAGAATGCAGTGTGAATCCCAGTGTGAATTTTTAGGCATTAAAGAATATTCCTTAGCTCATGTTTCTTTGTGTCAGTGATTTTTCTGGATTCTGCAGAACTGGTTACATTTACAGGTTAACTGTAAATCAGTCTTCCAGGTAGGAGGGAATATTGCAGTACTGGAACACAGGTCAATTATAGAGTAATTCATTCATGAGATGCACACTGGCATGGGGAAAGTGTCCCTGAAGTTGAGCATTTCACCTTTGAACTGACTTACCATGCTAAATACACAAGCAGGCTTTGGTGCTGTGAGGCTGGCAAGATCTTTTAGCTCCAGAAAGCATTGTGCCAGCTACAGGCTGAATGTGGGAAGAGACCCAAAATGCCCTTTGTGTGTAGTAACTCAAGTTCTTCTTGGGCAATGTAAATTATTATTTACTGAGTTCAGAGTTAGTTTTATAGTTGGTGGTGATGAGATCCAACCTACCTGTGTTTAAAATGACATGGTGATACATCTGTTACTCTCTCACTGACCTCTCTTCGCAGTTTTATTGAGTACAAGTCATGAATCCAGAGCAAAGGATGCTGTCTTGTAAATACTGGGCAGATCTCTTTTAAAGCAAGCAAGCTTTTTTGAGTTCTTTGGGAGTTTATCTTGGGGCATTTCTTGTCTTTTAGGGCTTCTGTGTCATGGTGCAGAAAATGAAAATGATGCATACTTAGACAGTGTACCAAAACCATGTGTTTTTAGAAGAGACTTCTGACATAAGCAATTTTTAGAAAAAACTATTAGATACAATTTTACATGAATGGAGGGACAACACCTTAGAGGTAGGCATTTGGTTTTTTTGCTTTCCCAGGGAGAGCTAATTGGAAGAAATTTGCCTCCTACATGGAACAAAAGCTGTGTGTTTATATTCATCAGCTTGGCTTTCCAGTCTACTAAAAGCTGCTATACAAATCATACTTAAATACGTGGTTTAAGCAAAGGTACTTTAAGTTGAATGCTGTGATGACGAAAATAACTTTCAGTTCAGTAAATTTTTAAAATAAAAGGCATTTACATTTTCTTAGAGCAGGAGTGAAATAAAGGGACTGACATATTTTCTGTCACAGAAAATTTTATGTATTATTGCATTTTAGTGTCCAGAACACTGAAGACCAGAGCTGATGGAAAAGCTGCAGAGCAAGTCCATGAAGAAAATGGGGATTTGGAGGTTCGCCGCAGCTGCAGACTTCGACAAAGTCGTTACACCACTACAAATGAATCTGTTTTGTTTGACAAACTTATAACAAAGTAAGGAGGTTCTTCTTAACATCCTGCTAAGTTGCTAATGAGCTTTATTAGCAACCCTTTGTATCATAGCAAAATATTGGCTCCTTTTGACAACAGGAAAAGGTACTTTTTTTCCTGGCAGTGAGGGCTACTTGCATTCTCTGGTCAGGCTGAGATCTCCTATGAGCTGTTGTGTATGTGCTATATCTGAGTGATCGGATGTTAAGAAGAAATTGCTTACTGTCAGGGTGGTGGGGCACTGGAATAGGTTGCCTGGAGTAGCTGTGAATGCCCCCTCCCTGGAAGTGTTGAAGGTCAGGTTGGGGCTTTGAGCAACCTGGTCCCGTATGTGTGGGCTGTGTATGTTTACATGTTTTGAACCAAAACAATCACTTTATGTTGTGACTTTCAGTAGATTTAACTTAAGATACTAAGGAAAGTTGGATACTGGCGAAGGGAAGCAATCCAAGTGTTTCTGCCTGTCTGTGACTCAATTCCCTCTGTGAAGCCCAAACTGAAATTTGTTTTCTGAAAGGTTTGCAAAGTGTAACAGCAGTAAGATGTTGTGTCTAGTGTAAGTAGTCATTGAAAATCAATATGAAATTTAAATAGCAGTATAGAGAAGCAGTCTGTTGTCTGAAGAAGGCTGTGAACTAAGTGACTCAATGCTATCATGCAGAGCTACCTAAGAGATATGAAAAACTGCCATAATTTTTGTTACTTTACTATGATCTTCAAAATTCTTTTTTCCTACTAAAATAGTTGGGGTTTTTTTTCACTATGTTCGTCAAGAGGGGGAAAATAAACATGAAAACAATGTATCTTTGCAAATACTCATACATTTGTTCTTAATTCTCTCTATAAAACATAAACATTTGTCCTAATTTTTAAGTAGTGTTGAAAAATTTGGCTGTCAATGAGTTGAGTTGTGCACACTGTATTAAAGTATGATGGTTATGTGTGCTGTTCTAAATGGGCTTTGTCTGTACTTGCCTATTTTTACTTTCGTATGTCAACTTTGTATCTTAGCACTGCAGAAGCGGTCTTGCAAAAAATGGATGACATGGAGAAGATGCGTAGACGGCGAAGAATGGGAGACCTGGAGGAATTCCACGACACAGAAGAGGTAGATGCTAATTTATTTTGCTGTTTTTGTATAAGTAGTATTTTGTATTCCACATAAGGAGATTATTTCCCTTCCCCAAGAGGAACTCATGTTAAAATGATAGACAACAATCATATTTCCTCTGTTGTAGTTTTGCTGGCCTTTTGAATGGCAGTCCCTTTGTTTTATTAAACATCGTCATAGCCTGCTTTCATAGATTTTTTTGTCGTTGTTGTTGGGTTTTTTGTTTGTTTGGTTGGTTTTTTGTTTTATTTTTGTTTTTTTGGTGGTAGTGTTTTGTTGGTTTTTTTTGTTTGTTTGTTTTGGGTTTGTTTGTTTGTTTGTATCTCCATTCCTATTTTACAGTGGAGACCCTTTTAAATTATCTTAGTAATATTGGGTTCTAGAATGATGTTCCTGTTCTCTCTTGCTGTACAATAATTAAATCTCTGTATATGGAGTGCCTTGATAATGATACTGTGTAGGCACCAAATATGCTCACAGGTTTTCTGCTTATTTGTGACTGGACTTTTGTGTTGGGTTTTTTATTTATTTATTTTTTTTCCCTAAGGAAAGCCTCGATATGGAAAGGACTGATGAAGAAATAGCTGATAATCAAGGTAGCATTGTTGGATAAGTCTGGTTTAAGTTTTCTTGACTATACTCTAACCAAAAGCCTTGTCTTAAGTAATGGAGATGGGGTGAAGTAGATTAAAAAGACTCTGTGCTGCTACTGACATTACAAGCCACAGTCACAGACTCTAGGGCTGTACTGTAGTGATCTCAGAACAGTTTTTCAGAGGAAAAGAAAAGTTCTTGTTTGTCCAAAGTGCTTACAGCCAAGAGGGTGTGGACTGGTGGGAATACATATGATGTAGTGCATTTGGAATTTAGTAATATTTGCAGCAGTACTTAAACAGTGCAATGTAATATTAATGTGCAGGGGTTTCCTCTGAAGAAAGTGAAGCCAAAGAAGATGATGGTGAAGACACTCGAAAGCGTTACTCCTTTCGGCAGAGGAAAACTGTTGAGCGCTATCAGGCTCCATTGCAAAGTAGGTTATAGCCACAACTGCTCTTAAAAGCTAATTTCTTGCATGGAAATCTGAGTGTTATGGGGTTTTTTAAGGATGAAAATACGTACACACATTCAACTTCTATTTAAATATCTTACCTGCCATTTTGTTAAATGAATATATACTGTGCATATTCCATTTCTTTGCTTTTTGGCATCCTTATTGTTGTTTTTCAATAAAAATACTACGTATGGATCCTTGAAAGAATAGTAATTAAATAGACTTGATGACCTTACTCTTGTGGTTTTCAGTTCTTAAAACTCAGGTGTGTATGTTTTTGCTTATTGTGCATTGATTTTAAACAACCTCTTCCTCCCCACCCTTGAAACTTGCCCAGAACTTAGAGATGGGTGATACATGTCCTAGTCTCTGCCTCCTTTAGTATCCTGCTTTCTCTTTAAACTTGTTTGTAACATTACTCCAATTTTTTTACTTTCAACAGAACCAAGACAACAACGTAAGATGTATTTTTCAGACAGGTCCTCACCTGTCAGACAGAGAGATTCGTGCAAGGGAACTAACAGGTATGAGTTTGGTTAGTGGTAGTTCTTTCTCAGTAGTGCTGTTAGTCACGTGACTGAATACTGATTTCAAGGGTTTTTGGACTCATGGTAATTAGAAATTAACAGTGTGGTTATTGCTGTCATAGTCTGAGGGAATACAGAAAGGAAATACTGGGGGGAAGCCCTTCCATTTACTGGCCATTAGATTTTATCAGAAAATGCAGTTTTTGTGGTGATGACAAGATTGTATAACTGAATTAATTTGTTCTGGAATTGAAGCCAAAATCTCCCTCTGAAAATTTCAGACTGTTTTGTCTTGAAGGATGCAAATTACTTTTTAAAATTAAAAACCATTTAGTTAGAGTATGGAAGTTTTAATGAATTTTTTTAATCACTCAGGTACTGATTCTCATCTCTCTTTGGAATCAGTTTGAGTTTCTGTATGAAACTATACTTAAAGCAAGAAAAATGCTTAATGAAATTCTAAATTACAAATTGCAGTAGTAATGACAAATAGGTTTAGCATTCTGAAAGTGTTCAATGCCATTCCTTGCTAGATAGGAGAGTTTTATTTAGCATCCTTGAAAACAAGCAGTTACGGAAGGAGGGAGTTTTGAAACCAAATTTTGAAATTAAAGGGTTGGTGTTTTACAGGAGATAAATAATGCTCAGTGAAACTTGATTTATATGTGAGAGCCTGTGGACAAAAAGAGGAATAACTTGGTTAAGACAGTTCTTTGCACACTGGTTAAACTTTTTCCTTTCCTAATAAAAATCAAATTTTGCTGTCACGAGGCAAATCACATGATATACTTTGAAATCAGTTTCATGAGGAATACAATAATCTGGAAATTTGTTAGATCTCAAAGCAATCCAAGATAGTATTCACTTAAATTTTGATATTACTTAATGTTTATTTTAATTTTTTTGTTTGTTTGAATGTTTGCAGACAGAGACACACAGTTCCCAGCAGTGATTCATCTTCTTCATCTGATGATGAAGAGGATTTTGAGAGGCAGAGGAAGAACAGAAACTTAAGAAGGTTAATGCAATTGGAGAACAGGGAAGGAAGGAAACTACTTGAGAGGACTTTACATCTTCCTAACTGTGGAGTGTTACCATATTCCTCTTGTTCAGTTTCTAAATTCTTGCAATCGTATCTGTTGATACAACTGTCAATGGACTCCCTACAACTGGATTTTAGAATTTATATTAACAAGCAATTTGATTTCTAGGTGGCAATGGGGGTAGCAACACTTTGATGAAATTTCCTAATGTAAAATTCTGCTGCTCCTTTGCTTTATAGTAGCTTATTCAGAGAGAAAGCCACTATAACAGAATGTTATGAATAGAGGAAATGATGAAAATTTGGTTTCTTAACAAATGCTCCAGAATAACTATTATAGTTACAGTCTATATTGTATTATAGTATACATTTTCAGCCTGATGTCTCAGATGTCTTTCAGAGCAGTCTACTGGCACACAGGTTCCAGGGCCCTTGGAAAGGACTGGCAGTGATTAGGCAGCCTTTATAATGTTAAAACCAACTGGAATAAGTATCGTCTTGGGCTGTGACTCTTTGAATATTGAAGTTAAAAGTATTAGTGTGTTTGGAGGTCAGGAGGGGCAGTTTCCTTCCTCACACGAATCGTCAGTCCATGGTCTGCACATAAGGATAACTTGTTCTATCTAAGCTTTTATTCCTACATATGCTCTGTTGACTGGCATGGATATTTATAAGTGCTAAGAGTTGTTAAAATAATTAATTCAGTTTAGTATCTGGAGTGACCAATTACCTTTCTTTACTCACAGACATTAAACATAAAGCAGGTGGAATGAATATTTAGCAATTAAGGAAGTTTACACTAATTTATAAGATCTGCATTCACTTGTTATTGTTAGAAAATCGAAAATCCATAAGTTAGAAAGCACCCTTCTTTTTCTTCTTAATTCAAATCAGGTCTCCTGTCAACTTTCGGAAAAGTGACTTGAAGGGAGTTCACAAAGATCGCATGAAAATTGGAGCGACTCTGGCTGATGTTGATCCAGTGCAAATAGATTGTTCTGTAAGTTTATTTACTTCATTGTGTCAGTGAGACATCTTCAGTAATTACAAAAGCTTTCTTACTGTTATATGCTGTCTATAACTCTCTTGGCTTACAGTTTTATTTCAAGCAGTCTGAAAATTGGCACGAATGTTTCCTTCATTCTGACATCTAATTTCTGATGGAACTTTATTGAAGTTTCAGCTTTGACATCTAAACTGTGTTCTGTTGTCTTCATCTTTAGGTACGATTTGATGGTGTTGGTGGTCTTGCTGACCACATCTCAGCTTTAAAAGAGATGGTTGTTTTTCCATTGCTTTATCCAGAAGTCTTTGAGAGGTTCAAAATTCAACCTCCAAGGTAAGGGATGCTATTCAAAACTGTAAATTCTAATTCACCTGTTTTCAGGAAAATATTCAACTGAAGTATGGTTATGTTTCCACACTTCAGAATTTTGAGTGTTGATGCTTTTGGGGTTTTTTTAGCAGTAGAAAAAAGTAATTAAAAAAAATGTATAGAATCCAGCATACATGTAGGTTCAAAGATTTGCATTGTGGTTAGACTATGTTCTAAAATGTCTTCAAAAAGGGGGAGGTGGCATGGTACCTGCAAGTAGACTTGATCAATCTACTTTATCAGTAAGTGGTAAGTCAACTGTCGTTTGTTTTGTGGAAGTCCAATTGTCTGTTCCACCAACTCTTTTCAAGAGTTCCAGTATCAGCTTTACAATTGATTGGACTTGTAACTAGAACCTTGCAGCGCTGGTTGTACTTGGGCTAAAAAAAAAATCTGTCCACATTTTACACAGCTGAATGGGTTCTTTGTTACGAAATGAAATTACTAGAGATTTAATGGTTAGATTTATGTATTCTGGGCCATCAACCTTCAGTCATGGTATATTGAAATAGGACTTCAGATTCCTTGGTTTCAGTAACTTTAAAAGTATAACAAACAACAAAGATAGCTTTGTTTAGGAGAGAACAGTTGTGTGCTTCAGGGATGAGGGTGGTAACAGGTACTTTTCTGTGATATTTTTCTTATATGAAATTTTTTTTTTTTTTTAAATTGCAGAGGCTGTCTATTCTATGGCCCCCCAGGGACTGGAAAGACATTGGTTGCTCGTGCACTTGCTAATGAATGTAGCCAAGGTGACAGGAGAGTTGCCTTTTTTATGAGAAAAGGTGCTGACTGCCTGAGTAAATGGGTCGGGGAATCGGAACGACAGCTTCGTTTGTTATTTGATCAGGTATGGTTGAAATGTGCATTTTGTTCTAAGTTATAACTAACTTTCTGTGGTCAAGAACTTTTTGTCAACTCCTTCCATTGTAGTAGGATTGTCAGTGTTTCCTTTTTCAGTAACATTTTTAGAGGCTTGAAGTCTTGAGATGCATTAGGAAAAATTAGTAAAGCAGTCAAGAGGACCTTGCAAAGCAACACACACCCCCACCTCCTTGTCTCAGGAAAGAAAAATCCGAACAGCTGCAAAAAAGGTTTCAGGAAGTGATGACTTTTCAAATGCAGGCTGAAAGTGTGGTTATTTTGAAATTGGTAACAAAGGTTGTTCACAGAACCTGTAATTTTATTAAGTCCTGGCTCTGTTCTTGGTGGTTGCCAAATTGCTGTAAAAAACAGTGGTGTGATTTGTTTCCTGTCACCCATCTCAGTGGGCTGACCTATGCTCCTGCCTTCTGTTAACTCATGACACTTCACTACTTGATCAGTAAGTCGAAATCCCTGATGCTGGTCTGAAAAATCTGCTTCCAGTGACTTTGCAACCACTGTGTTGTTTGTGCATTTCTCCTCAAATAATACTGTTTTCCTGATGTCAATATTCCTGTGTTTTTGCTGTAGGCCTACCAGATGCGACCTTCAATTATTTTCTTTGATGAGATCGATGGTCTTGCTCCGGTACGGTCCAGTAAGCAAGACCAGGTTCATAGGTAGGGCGTGTTTTGTATCAACATAAGAAGCTGCTTGTTCTTAGTGAAAAAAAGACCACAACCTGGTGGTTTCATTTATCCTGAAAACAACCTGTAATTCAGTACTACTTAATTTCAGATAATCTTTAAAAAGTAATTAAAAACAATTCACTAAACTTGACAACAGCACAAGGTCTGTGTTACCTTATCTATTTTGTCTTAAAAAGACTTGTTTTTTTTCTAGTCAGCATTTTATCAATAAGATCTTGTCCTTTCTGAGTGAGCATTGGTGATTATGTGGAACTGAAGAAATTAACTGCTGAGTAAAAAACTGTATTCTTCTCGTAGTTCTGTTGTATCAACACTTCTGGCACTTATGGATGGCTTAGACAGCAGAGGAGAGGTTGTGGTAATTGGAGCCACCAACAGGCTGGATTCTATAGATCCTGCTCTACGAAGACCGGGACGCTTTGATCGAGAGTTTCTCTTCGGCTTGCCAAACAAAGAGGTCAGAACTTCAACTCAGCCTCAGTGCTTAATGTGGCAGAGTCTGTCTTTGTAACAAACCCCTGCAACACAGCAGAATTGTGGAGCAGTGAAAGTCTCCTCAGTATTGTACTGTTTGTACAAAAGAGGGCTCTCTGGAGTGACTGTGCTGTACTGTGGAGGGCAGACCTGGAACTGAGTATGTATCATTAAGATGATTGTAACAGATACTTAGTCTTCTAATTATTAGTTTTGGTTTCTCTGCACCCAGCGAAGAAAATGAGGTGCTACTCTTGCCAAAATGTTTAAAAATGACTTTATGAATTAGTTAAGGAGTACTGCTCTAGCATTGTGAAATTGAAAGAAATGGTGTCCCGACAAGAATTCTATTTTGGTGACAAAAACTTTGATCCAGGCTGGTGCTGAAACCAATTAAAAATGTTAGGAACTGATGTTCTTACTGGTACTCAGTAATAGGGACTTGGACAAAAATGTGAAGTCACTGCACAGGTGCAGGGCTAGGGAAGCTTCTAGTTCAATGACAATAGGCAATGAAAAAAACATTGTGGGTGGGGGTAGCAAGCAAAACTGGAATGCAGTGTTTCTTTCTGGCTGTCAGTGATAGTTCTTTATCTTAGGACTTTTTGGAAAGTGATTAATTGAATGCTGGTAAAAGTACACTAAACAGTGCATTCAACACAAACATTTTTCTCTGCTCTCAGGAACAGGAGAAGAAGGGCCATGAAACAGATCTAATAGACACTTTCCCACTGTGGAAGAATTATAGAAATCTGTCATAACTAGTCTGTACCACAAAATGCTTCAGTGAAAATCCTGCTAAGATCAGAGATGGAGTTAGGAAGCATTTGACATTTTCTGGATGAGTGACAGTAATTTGAGTCATAATTGTTGTTCTACTGGGTAGTAACAGCAGCAACTGGGAATGGAGTGCTAGGACTGTTTTCCTTGCATGAGCTGTCAGAAGAGCAAATTTGATGAACTAATGGGACTGCCACCATTAAATTTTCCTGAATTTGAGAGAATACTCTCTAAAAAATCTGTTTGCAGTTAAGTTTGGGGGGTTTTACTACAGTGTTTTCTTCTGAATCTCACACTTGTGAAAACTCACTTTTTATGGAAGATGTAAATGCCTTTTACTTCACTGCAGCCCCCAGCAAGAGTTTAATGTAACAAATTTAGAACTAGGAAATTTCCTGCTTGAAAAAACAGGGCATATTAACTGCCCCTTAAAATACTTCAGAGTTTAGCAGATAAGAAAAGTATTTTTATTAGTGTGAGGGTTTTAGGGGGTTTGTGTTGTATTTAAGAGAAGATTTAGGGCAAACTGAAATGCAAGTGTTTTGTTTTCAGGCGAGAAAAGAGATTTTCAAAATTCACACACGAGACTGGACCCTGAAGCCATTGGACAAGTTTCTTGAAGAGCTGGCTGAGAAATGTGTTGGTGAGTTTGAAAACACTGTAGGTTACTGCACAACTTGAGCCCTGGGGAACTGGAGCTTGTTCCAGGCAGTACTTGAGCTGTTGTGTCTTGCTGTAGAGCAAGGCAGTGGCACATCTGGCACGTCTTGGGAGCAAACCAAGACAGGTGCTGCTTTCAGTTTTCTTCTCAGAACACTGAATGGATTTAGGCCATCTTTCCCAGAAGTAAAGGTTTGACTAGGGGGCTGCTTCCTTAGTCCAAGATATCAGGCTGTGAGGCACATTCTCTGCAGTGCAGTAATTCTTTAAATTATCTCTTGCCCTGTTAATTTTTGGCTGCATGCAAAGTCTTTCATTGTTGTACTTTAGAAATCTTGCACTTTAGAAATCTTGGCCTTGACTTTGGTGTTGCCTGAGCCTTAGAA
Organism: Hirundo rustica; assembly: GCF_015227805.2. Lineage (NCBI taxonomy): Eukaryota > Metazoa > Chordata > Aves > Passeriformes > Hirundinidae > Hirundo > Hirundo rustica. The sequence continues at coordinate 11,554,867 of NC_053450.1, forward strand.
AACATTTGATTCTTGTTTCGTTTATTAGGATACTGCGGTGCTGATATTAAAGCCTTATGTGCCGAAGCTGCACTCTGTGCTCTGCGCCGCCGCTATCCTCAGATCTATGAAAGGAGTGAGAAACTGCAGTTAGACATCGCTTCAATTAAAATAACAGCAAAGGATTTTGTCACGGCCATGCAGAAGACTATTCCTGCTTCACAGAGGGCTGTGGCTTCACCTGGGCGAGCACTATCACCTATTTTAAAACCACTATTAGAAAACACATTGGAAAGAATTTTACAAGCCTTACAGAGAGTATTTCCCCATGCAGAGCTTGCACTGAAGAAGGACCAACATCAAGGTATAACAACAACATCCATTTGTTTAAAATTCTGCCGAAGCAAAAGCTTCTGATGTGTGAAATAAAACACATAAGCCTCTCAGCCATAATGACAGTTCAGTTTCATAACCTAGACATGCAGAGTGCTGGATGGGAGCTGTTAGTGACTTGCAATATGCACTGTTTTGGTAGTTGTACTTTAGGCCTTGGCCTCCGTAGCATAGGTGAGCTCGTGCTCCTGACTGAATGAGCCTTGATCAGGTTTAGTCAGTTGGTGAGAACAAATTGATACTGATACACTCTCTTAATTAATGGAGGTCTGTGAATAATTAGCTACTATGCTAATCTCTGGAGAGTGTTCTCCCAGTAGTGCTGGGATTGTTTGCATTGATGAAACAGAAGCAGAGACCCACCAACACAATGAAAGTACTGAGGCTGGGAGATGGGTAATTGTGACCCCTCTCTGTTCTCCATTCATTATCTCTTCCTTTGGTGATCTTTGAGGATCCTTATTTAGAAGTTGTGTGGGTCTTTATACTCTCTCTAGTCCTGGACAAAGGGAAGTCTGTGGTCATTACATTCACTTAACTCCCTCACATCTGGTGGGAGAACCTGTTCCAAAAAGCAGTGGTCTCATTGGGTTTTTCCAGTGTCTAGGAAGTATAGAAGTTGCTCCTAATCAAATTTATTCCAAGGGGAAAATAAACCTCCCAAGTTTTTGTCAGAGAAACCTGATGCAAACTGTGGAACACAGGAGATCTTTGTAGAGACTATGCAGTCTCCTTATTATCTGTGGTAGGATGAACCCTTCAGAAAATAGCATTCAGTGTGCCCTCAAACCAAGTACAAGAGAATGGTTTCCTGCACTGATTTTAAAGGTGTATTAATGCAAGAGTGAGATTTGAACTATTCAGCAAAGTCATCGAAGCTCTCGTCTTTAAATCCTGTTTTAGGAAATGATGTGATTGACAGTGAAGAGGAATCACCATCAATCTTTGAAGAGAATCCAACTCATAAAATGCCTGATTGTGAAAAGGCAGAATTCCTCACTTTAAACAGGTCTTGTTTGTCCCCCTTCTATTTACTTTCTTAAGATGGCCAGATCTGTAAACTGTTTTGTTGTGAGAGGTGCTGCATGAAGGAATGATAGGTGTGTTGGGGGCTGGTCAATATTTGCAAGAAGTAAATGTGAAGATCTAACTGGGTACTAATGTTCTAATCAAATACACTGCCCTGGCTCATCAAACTGACTGGCCTGGCCCTATTTGCCTGAGTCAGAGTTTAGGTTTTTAGATTATTAGAACATGGTGATTTAATCCAAAGGTTCAAGACCCAAAAAATGCACTGTCTGTCCTTTTAGCTTAAAAAAGCCCTAAGGATTTGTGTAGCCATCTCTTGCCCTTCTTTCTTCCAAGATTGCTTCTCACAGTGTTTTAACAAGCTGTTTTTCCGTTTTATTTCTGATGTAACAATGTCTGTGTTTTGTACCTTTAACCTGCAGAGTTTGTTAATTTTTTGATGTTTTAAAGTGGAAGTTGTATAAATCAACAGCTGAAGCAGTAGATTATTGTTATTATTGAGTCAGTTATTCTTCTCTCTTTCTATTGCTGTGCTGTCCAGAAAATGTGACCTGCAGAGCTTGGTCTCTATGATCTTTGACTTCAGCAAGTAAAGGTACAACAGTCCTGAGGCAGAAAAATCCACAAACCTCTTCACAAGTGTGTTTCAGGCTCATAAAACAAGATGATTAGGAAATTAATAGACAATTCAGAGAGGAAACCATAGAAATAATTTAACCAATCCAATTGTGTGCTTCTTCAGATACAGCTAATTAGGTGCTTTCAGTGCCTGCATTTTTTTTTTTCCTAGAAATGTTGGTTTGCTTCTTCCCTACCACCATCTTCAGGCACTACAGCCAAGTTTTAGCTCAACTTGGCAGGTGTAGAGATCTCAAGTTACTTAAAGTCAAGACCGACTGCAAATGGTTGTGTACATGGAGTGAAGAGACCCAGACTGGTTTGTGCTTAGAAAACAAAGAGTTGATGTTCTGCCCCGTATCACATCACTGACCAGTTGCGTGTGTGTGTATTTGACTGGACAGCTTCCCTGAAGGATTTACGAGATCTTACTTAACCCAGCTAAAGGATTGGCAAGACATGCTGGGGACTGGCTGGATTTCCTAGTTGGGGGCATGGTACCAGTTTTTGAAAAAACAGGCTATAATAGTCTTCCTGATCACAGACCAGCTTATTATTTGGTGAAATGTGGACTATATATACAATATATATATATATAGGAAAAAACTTCAACATCTGTGTGCCTATTAATCACTTGTTTTTAAACTTGTTTTCTTCCTACTGTTGTAGAAATCCTCGTTGCCAGCCAACATCTTTCAGGCCACGGTTCTTACTAGTTGAAGATCCAGGGTGTGGGCAGGCTTTTCATCTGGCACCTGCAGTAATCCATGCCCTGGAGAAGTTTCCCGTTTATACACTAGACCTGCCTGCTTTGTTTGTGAGCATCACATCCCCAGAAGAAACATGTGCACAGGTATCTTTTTTCTCATTAATCTGGTAGGACTCATAAACTGAACATAAACTTGTGAAATAAGCACAATTCATTGTTAATGGAGGAGGCCTGGTTGGAATATGCTGTTATGTTTACTTCTGTCTGGAAATCCACTTTTTTTCTAGATGGAATGATACACTGTATAAGGATGTTATAGTCATCTTTTCCATTTGAAGAGAAGCAGCAAGGGTGTTTGCTAGCAGCTCAGGAAGATGGGAGGTGCTGCTAATAAAGTGCTCTCTGTGGCAAAAAATCCTGCTGGTGTGTTGGATCCAGGAAGTTTTTATTGCTTCTTAAGCCTCTGTGCTCTCAGTAGATGGCTCTGCATCAGCCTGATGGCATCATGTACTTTCTGAAGCTGTACTTCTGAATTTTTTATTGTATTCATAGAACACTCAAGGTTTGGGGGAAAAGGGTTTCTTTTTCTACCTATACAACTTGCAGCACTGCGGTACATGCAGTAAAAGAATTAAAATTAATATCGCACTTAGATTGTGACACTGGTGTGCTTTCTATCACTAGGAAAATTAGTTATAATCAGATTTAGCCCTGGTTTCCTTCTTTGTTAGTTTTAGGCAGGGAATACATGTTTGGCACCACTGTATTAAAATATTTTGACCTTTAGTAGCAGCATTGGAGAGCTGTAGGAGTCAGGACAGACACATTCCATGGCTCTTTTGGCACATAGGAGCAGTTTTCCTTTTATCATGTGATGGTTGCATCTGTGGATGTGTAAGTACCCTGCGTAGTGATTGCCTGGCTATACCATGTGTGCTTCCCACCTTTTGACAGGAACTCTCTGAATATTGTTAATCTGAGAGGGCACATGGAGAAGTTTGTCACTTCCCTCTGGCAGTAGATGCATTTTGTCTCCTGTGACTGAGGTGCCATCTGTAAGCAGTGGCTTGTGCTCTTCCAAAGGATAGCATCTGGTCTGATGGATCCTTTGATAGTAAGAACTTAGGATTTAGTTATTCAGGCATACAAAAGAATGATCACCTGTTATAAAATGTGCATGAAATTATGCATTGTAAGCAGGCTTCTCACATAAATCTTTATTTGTTGAGCCTGTGCTCTAGAGCCTGTGTTGGGTACATGCCTGCTCTGAACTGCAAATGGTATAGTTGCAGTTGTGTGGCAATTTCTCCAGGCTAATACATCTTGCTGAAGGGCTAGTCTTGTTTTTTCGGGCACACCACCAGATTGGCTGAGCGCTGAGGCTCTTTAGGAGTTCTCTTACACCTAAATAGTTTTGAAATTGGGCAGAGATTCAAGTCTGTTTCTGTCTGTGTAGCCATGTCCGTGTTTGACTCAAAGTGAAAATTTTACCTTATTGTTAAGGAGTAGGTAATTTATTAGTTTATCTCGATGTTTCAGCTTCATGTACTCCTATTTCCTAAGATAGTTTGATGCGTAGTTATTTAGTATCCTGTTGTGTAGGATGTAGTTTTCTTATCTGAGCTTTCATTTTGCCAGTTGATGCGAGAAGCTCAAAGAACAGCACCAAGTATCATTTATGTCCCACAAATCCCTTTGTGGTGGGAGACTGTTGGACCTACAGTGAAAGCTGTTTTTACGACACTACTGCAGAACATTCCAACGTTTGCTCCGGTTCTGCTCCTTGCAACAACTGATGTGAAACATGGAGATCTCCCAGAAGAGGTATTTGTCTATACTTCTTTTACTCTTCCTTTTTTGATTGTTAGTTTATAACTCCTTGAAGCATAGGAATGCTGTGCCACTCTAAAGAGAATTCATACTGTTACTATTTAGGCACCCAAGCCCTCTTAAAAGTCTCTCAAAATTTGCTTAGACAAAACAATGCTGAAAGCATTTGTCTAAAGTGTTTCCTGAGTAAAAAGATTGACTTCAACCCAGCTCTTTCACCCTTCTCACACGCTGATGCTTATTAGGCAGATGTACAAATTTGCTGCAGGCAGTCATTTTGGTGACTGCAAGATGGTGAGGTGTGTGCTTAGTGAAGAACATACAGTGTTTGAGTTAGGAAAAAGATTGTTTTACTGAAAAGTGAAAGATATTTTTACTGAAAAAGTACATTGGTCACACTTACTAATGGAATGTAATTTCAAATTTAAATAATTTCATTATTATTTTAGTTTCTTTTTACATCTGGTAGGTTAAAACTTGACATACTGGGAAGGTAAAGTCCAACTTCCGTTTAAGTAACGTGGAAATCAATTTTTAGTTGTATTCCTTAACAAAATTCAGTAAGACTACCTGCTGAGTTTTCTAGACATTTCTAGACATTTGTAGTGGTACCCCCCTCCCCTTTCTCCCCCAAAAGCTGCACTGGGATTTCAGAAATAGAGAGTGTTAAAGGAAGGTGTTCTAAATGTGAATATGATGCTTTGATTATTTTGTCTCAGTAGCAAAAGTTTTTGTGCTATTAATAAATGATTTCTAAAATAAGGAATGAAATTAATTCTTATACTCTTTGGTAATAGAGATGGAAAAAGAGTACAACCTGTAAATACGCAACTTTAGACACTTCATTTAAATTAATTAAAATTTTAAAAGCCACCTTAACAAAAAGCTGGCACTTTTATGTTGAACCTTGCCCATTCCCTCAGTAGCTGCCATAAAGATTTGAGCTAAAGAGCAGAAGGCAGGTAAATACAAAATAACCAGCCTTGGAAGTGGTGAGTGTCAGCTGTTTCTCAGAGGTTTATCACATATTTTTTTTCATGGAGTTTTTTTTTTCTAAACTCTAGACGGTATTATTCTTTAGAACAGGTGTTTTTATTGCTGTGCTATGCAAATTTAGCCTTTTAAAGCCAAGAAGATGACTTTACATAGCTTACCTTATGCAGATGAGTATTCAGTTTAGTTTAGAAAGGTACTCATCTTTTGGAATAGAATATTAAAAGATATAAAAAATGTGTGGCCTTATATCTGAAATATCTCTTTTCCTTATGCTTTAGATAAAAGTTTTATTTAATAATGATTGTGAAGAAGTTTTCAAAATCCAGTGGCCTACCTGTGCTGAAAGAAGAAGTTTTTTTGAGGACTTAGTTATGAAGCAAGCTGCTGAACCTCCTCCATCAAAAAACAACTCAGGTGAGAATATTCAAAATATAAAACTTTGCTAGCAGTAAGTTAACAGCTAATACAATACAGCGTTGCCCTTGGGGGTAGTTTTCTATCAGTTATTTTTCATGTGCATGTATTTGAGTATCATCAATCGACAAAAATTTTCCAATTAATTTAAGCTCGGCAGCCCTTGGAAGTTCTGCCTGTAGCACCGCCGCCTAAGCCTCGACAACTGACAGAGGAAGAAATGAAACAACTGGAGGAGCAGGAGGAGGATACATTGCGTGAACTGAGGATTTACTTAAGGGATGTGACTCACAGACTTGTCATTGACAGACGTTTCAGGGCATTCACAAAGCCTGTTGACCCAGAGGAGGTAAATTCGTGTTGAGTCTGCAATACCATTATACCTGTGTGTCTTCACAATTTCTCTCTGAGTGTTCCTTGGTGCTGGTGTGTTCTTTAGGAAGATTTATCTTTGTCTTTAGTATAGTATGTGATAGATGTCTCATTTAGTATTAGGAATCTCCAGGAAACAGGAAGTGAATTTTTGTTTTGCTTTTACTTTTTTTTGACTCTTTGGGTCACTCAAATGTCTGTTAGAGTGTTTGCTGAAGTCCCTGCGTTCCTTCTAAAACCTCTTTAAAACTTGAGAGTATTTCCATTAGAGGGGTCATCCAACAAAGATCATCTAGTCCAAGTGCCAGTTGTAGCAAATGCCAACACAGTTTGCTCGTGAAAAGGCTTTGATATGTAGGGATATTACAGCACTAAAAAGGAGAGTTCTCTCTTTTTCTTTGTAATTATAAACAATACTTCTAGGGCTGCTTTAATAAAGCCTAAAGCTCTTTAAGTGTCTGACAGTAGTTTCTTGCAAGAACAGGAGTAGAAGCAGCAATTTGTCAGATTTTCAGATTCTGTTCTCAGGGGGCTTTCCTTGGTATAAGATCAACCATAAAGGCTGTGTGGTTTTTTCTTCCTCCCACATGCTTCTCATTTAATTCATTAAATAAATGTAGGCTGGGGCACATACTTCCAAGTCAGCTGAAGATTTGAGATAGCTTTGCATTACCACAAGGCTGTGTTTCCCCAAATGTCCACTGACTTATTTCATTTCCTTGTAGTTTCTACATCTGAATAATCTAAACAAACATAGATGTCCTCATCTGAACTAGTCATTGGGCTCCTTCTATTGTCTGAATAAAGAATGACCTCTGGGTCAGCTGTCTCATTCTAGCTGCCTAGGACAGGTGCTTCAAAGATGCAATTCCTGCAGCCTTTTCTTTGCTGCCAAAAAGAAAGAGAATCTCAGGTGATTTTACTGAGAAACGTTTTTTTTGGCTGTTATTTTCTGAAAGGAAGTGGAGTCCCACTCTGAGTGCTCATTCTTTTCTCTGCCCCACATAGTCTTCTGACCTCCCTGCTTCATTCTCCTCTCTTGTAGTCTGACTCTTCAAAGCCAGCTGAAATAGCCTTACTATTTTCAAGAAACCAATTGGGTAATTTCTGCATCTTTGGATGTGTCATATTGGGATTTTTAAGAAGTCCTTTATTTGACTTTATGAAAATAATTATCTTTGGTGGCTGTTGTGTTAAATCTCTGAGCATGTATATTTCCTTTGTAGGTCCCTGATTACAATGCTGTTATTAAACAACCCATGGACCTTTCCACAGTTCTGTCCAAGATTGACATGCACCAGTACCCAACTGCAAGAGACTTTCTAAAAGACATTGATCTAATCTGTAGCAATGCTTTAGAGTACAATCCAGTTAAAGATCCTGGAGGTGAGGCTGTGGTTTTATCACTAATTTTTGAAAATTTTAAATGTACAAGTTGATAAATGTTATTTGCGTACAGTAGTATTTGCGTACAGTAGATGTGGGATTAGATCATCTAAAAGATCCCCGGAGAGCATTTCTGGCCAGGATATGGATGTTGCAGCATCAAATAAACTTATTTGGGCATGAAATTGTGATAGACATGTTTACTGGAAACTACTGCTTTTGCTTTAATAATTAACTCATCAGTTGGCATGCTGAAAAGACTGACTGAGATAACCTTTCAGAACCTATCTATGACAAGAGAAAAAACTTTCTAAGTAAACAAAATAAAGGGGTTTACTGACTGGTAGAAAGTACTCAACTCTGACTCTAAAATTTTAGATCGTCTCCTTAGGCACAGAGCCTGTGCTTTGAGAGATACTGCCTATTCCATAGTGAGGGAGGAAATGGATGAAGACTTTGAACAACGCTGCCAAGAAATCAAAGAATCTCGTAAGCAAAGAGGTATGTCTTTGACACCGAGGATTTTAAGACTTTTCTCAGTATTTGTAACTAGTCATGCAAGACTGTTCTTTGCTCTCTCTTCTCCATTGCAAGGTGCAGACTGTGCTTCCTCTTACTTATGTGCAATGCCAAAGGATGACTCTGCTCCTGGGTGTAAGAAAACAGACCCAAAGTGTAATGAAAAGCTGCAGATGCCAGCAGGGCCTGTGGATGCCAGTACCCCCTGGTCTAAAGGCAAGTTGTGTTTTTACTCAGACTTTCCTGGAGAAGGTGCTGAAGCCTCTGTTCTTGTGACCTAACAGGTTCCTGTGATGCCTGATTGTTCATGCCAGAGGCATTATTTTTTTTAATATGCTGCAAAACATGGGCTAAATCCAGAGGTGTTTATTTCAGTATGATTGTAAAGTCCAAGTACAATGACTGGTTGATATTGTAAGACACTGCCCTTGGTGGCCCAGCTGATATTTAATGGCTCCTACATTGCTAACTCCTAAAGTCAAAAAAGTTGTATGTGGCAGTTTCTGAATGCTTACCAGTTTTTAGTTATATGCAATAGTGTTTTCCCCTTCCCTGCCCTCAAACGTTAAACTCTATTCCTGTGGTTTCCAGTTGAATGGCAAAGGGTTAAAGAAAGGGGAGCAATAATCATTGACATGTAAAGGAAAGGTCATTATTTCTTCAGTTTTACCTGAAGGAGGTTTTTCCTTTATGAAAAGGATATGAAAGAAAAAAAGGGCCTTGGGTCTATTTCAGTTAAAACGCATGATATGATGTGAAATTTCCTGGTCTTGATGGCGTATCTGGGAATTTTGCCACGGACTTGACCCACAGGCCTTATGTGGTACTCTGTGAGTACAAAGAATGGTGGAATTTTCTGGAAGGCAAAATGACAAGTTTGTATTGAACAAGGTTAACTGAATCAGAAAGCTTATGAGGTGTAAATCCCTATGGAGGATTTTTTTCTCAGCAAATACTCCCTTTAAAGTGCCTCCTCAGCTCTTGCCAATGTGTGTCTTCACTTTTGTGAAGTTTTACAGATTCTCAGGACTCATCTCCAAATGCATTTCTTTTGTTCACATATATTAGATCACTTACTAAGTCACCTAATAATCTTGCTTTGCAGTAAGACTTCCTGTTAAAAGTAAGACTTCTGTGTTCATAACAGCTTGAAGCTGATGGTTTTCTGAATTAAATTCTGTAGCTGGATTTTTAAAAATCTAGTAGCTAACTGACTTCATTAAATTACAACTTTTTCTCTAGACACATGTCTGGGGAGATGGGCAGTGGTACTTAAGCTCATTTGGTCATTTTCCTTGTCAGACAAGTAAGATGAGCACGCGTCTCGTTTTGGTAATGTTTTGGATTACTTTTGTTTGTATCTCTTTGTAGATAAGTCAAAAAGAAAACGCAGAAGGAATAGAGAGTCTTCAAGTATTGCAGCAAAGAGGAGGAATATTCAGTTCAATAAAGAGAATAAAATTCCTGAAGACCAAAATGAAGTAGAGAGTAATGAAGAGTCTAACACAGATTGCACTGAATTTGCATCCTCTCAGGATACTCTTATCGAAGAACATGAAAATGTACTTCAAGAACGACAGAAAAATGGGACAGAAAATGAAAGGGAGAGAGTTCTCCTTGTGGGTAAATCTCCTGGAAAAAAGAGAGAACATTCAGACCAAAGAGAGCAGAGTGAGATGCTGGATTGTCAAAAAGCCGGTACTTCTGAAGATGGAGGTTCAAATGGTAAGTGAAAGATCAAACAGGTCACTTGCCCCTCTCTCCTTCCTGAGGAGTGTTACACTGCCTACCGGGTTTTAGCCTTCTTGGTTTCTGTTCTCAGTTGTCTCAAAACTGTGCACAGCGTTTCTTGCATAATGGTGCTGCCCCTCAAGTTACGCCAGCCAAACTCATGTAGCTGCCACGTTTCTGATTCTGCAGTTTGTTTTTCAAATGGTATCTGACTGAAAAACAATCATTGGCTTTCTTTTATTGCATGAGGATTTTTCAGCAATAAGAAGTGTAAATTAAAAAGCTGTACTTCAAGCAGTGTGCACCCAGGACCATGTGTGGAATAGAAGAGTTATGTCCTAGAGTTTGCAGTGTAAGATGTGTTTTCTAACCTAAATTACTTTAGAGTTTTACAGTGTAGTGCTGTGATGGCAACAGGATTTGTTTTCCCCTGGTTTTCCCCTGCCTTTTTGGTCTTGTGTTGTTTTTTTGTGTTCAAGTTTCTAGTTTTCATGGAACAGATTTTTGCTAGAAAGGAGGTAAAAGTGTCTCAAGCATTTATCAGTGAAAAATGGTAACAGTTGTCTCTGTTGCAGAAGGGTTCTCTTCTCCATGTGCAGGGTTCTTCACTCACACTGTGTTCCAGAGAAAGAGAAATCCTGACTTAAGAAATTTATGTCGTTCCAGATTTGTGGGTACACCGTATGACTCGTGCAAGATCTTCTCAGGTGGAGGAGAAACAGCTGGGATGTGTTGGGAAAGCAATGAAAATTGGCACACAGAGAGTGCTTGTGGATTACTGTGAACTCAAAGTAAGTTTAAATTTTAATTTTGTTAATACCGAAGAAAGACATTTTCTGGCTATATACAGAGTTGTAAATTAAGTCTGTTGTTAACCAGTGCCAATTCAGATAGAGTATGGGAGGGATATATGGCTGGTGAAATAATTCAACCTGTAATGGACTATGACTGTTGTTTCCACATCTGGTGTAGACTGCTGTTCTTGCTTTTGGTGAACTAAATTTTAGGAGACTGGAGACTGTCTCCTATTTTTAATGTAAAAGGGCTTGCTCGATTCTAAAATAGCCCACTGGCAAACTGGTAGTGCTGTTGGTTATTACTGTCTTAGCAGTTTTTATGATGGACTGGGGGTTTGTTTTGGTTTGATGTTTGCACGTTTTCATTTATTAAGAACTGGAGGAGTACCTTGATTTTTAGCAGAGTTGACTTTTAACTTGAAGTTAGCAGGTTGACTTAAAGGTCATCCTGGATAAAATACTAATACCTGCCCTTCTCAAACTCTTTCAAAATCCAGTGATAGAATTTTACATTCATATAGTACATTATTACAAGGTTTTTCCAGTCCCCTGTGGGAGAGAAGTTGTTGTCCTAGGATACAGTTGGAGAAAGGGTCAAAAATGTGCCTAGCTTATAGGGGGTCAAAGAGGTTCCTTTGCATAAATTGGAGAGGGCAGATGGACATGGCCTTCTTGGGGAGAATTCAGGAAATTGTTGTGTTCATAGAATGATAGAATATCCTAAGTTGGAAGGGACCTAGAAGGTTAGAGTCCAACTCCTGTCCCTGCAGAGCGCACCCACAATTATCCTACCATGTGCTTGAGAGCATCATCTAAGTGTTTCTTGAGCTCTGTCAAACTTGGGTACTGTAGCCACTCTCCTGGTGAGCCTGTTCTACTGCCTGACCACCTTCTGGGTGAAGAACTTCTTCCTTATATCCAACCTAAATTCCCCTGACACAGCTTCATGCTGTTCTCTCAGGTTCTGTCAGTGGTCACCCACGAGCAGAGGTGGATGGGTGTCTGCCCCTCCACTTGCCCTTGCGAGGAAGCTGTTGTTCATGCCTGCCTGTAGGGACTCCACATGGGTTTCTCTAGAGTCAGGGTGCCAACAATGTGCTCTGAAGGTACTGCCCACTGGAGAGATGGTACTGTAGAGCTGAAACCTTACAGAGGTTTCAGCTGTGAGGACAGAGCTACAGTCATGAAATGCATCTCTTAGAAAACTTGATTCCTTAGCATGGGTGCCACTGGAGCTTGCTACTTGTGTTAGCTTCTTTGGAATTCACTTGCAGATAATAAGCTGGGTGAACCTCCAAACTGTAGCTGCTTGGTTTTGTTTGGGCTGGTTTTTTTTTTTGGGGGGGGGGGGGTGGGTTTTTTTATTTGCTTGATAATAGGCCTAGGACTTGATGAACACATACAAGAGCGTGCAGTTGCTTATGTGGCAGCAGTTAAAAAATTTCACGTGGGAAGTTGGCCATACACCTGTGCCAGGTCCTACCTTTTCTGTTTGCAGCTATCTTGTGCTATTCTGAACTCTGGTTTCCATTTTTTTTTCTTCAGCAAGTGTTGCAATCTATTGCCGTGGTAACTGAGAATGTCAGTATATTTCGCATGGAAAAACTATATGCTGTCCTTAGCCAGTGCATTTATCAACATCGGGAAGATGGTGACAAAAACAAATTAGTGAAGGTAATTTTTTTTTTTGTCTTGTAGCACTTTCTGTCATTATTACACGTGTGTGTTATGCATATGTACATGTGCCCTGTGAACATCATGATTATTTAGTATTACTCATTGCTGCTTAGTTGCCTGTGTTACAAGGTTTGTTCGTTACAGTCAGGAAGACATTTCTCCATTTTGCAAAACTATTGTTGCATTTGGCTTAGCTGTTGGCAGTTTCAGCAGGAAAAGGCTTGAAGTCGATGGGTTCCCCCCCCCCCAGAGCCCTCTGAAAGGAGTTAACCTCAGTCTGTCACCACTCCTGCTCCAGAATGTTTTCAATGCTGGGGGGGCTGTGAAAGGAGGGTGCTTTTCTCAGTCTGTCACTTCCTAGTTCTTCTCTTGCGGGTGGTCACACATGGTAACACTTGTATAGTAGTCATTCCGTTCCTGAAAAGAAACTAAGTATGAGGCATAACAAGAATTAACAGACTTTAGTCTCACCAGACTCCTTTTCAGCTGGAATGGCTCAAGCGTCTTTAATTTTGTATATGGGGAGCTTCCTGCCTATGAAGGTTTAATGGTAATGGGTCAAATTCTCTAATCTCTTCCTCTAAGAGAGGATTTCCAGGTTGTCAGAACATGGCAGAAATATTCCACAGGAACCCATCCCAGTCTGACATTCCCAGTGTTGAGTTGATAGGTTGGATATTCAGTCTTCAGCTTCAAAGTCCTTGAATCCATTTGTCTTCCAGGTGGTCATGCGTAAGAATAGATAAAATTCTTTTGTGTGTCTGTCTTCCTTAAAAAAGTGAGGAAGCCTCTTTTCTTGGATCTTGGTCATCTTGATCTCTTCCACATCTGAGTCAGATCAGATACTCTTGCTCTGTGAACAACAGTGAGGATTATTTGGATTCAGGGATGCCATTCCTGAAAAATGCACTCTTCTCTCATTTATCATAATGACATGATTTAGCATGTTTGTTATCTTGGGGCTTGTGAGCTTTTGTGACAGGACTTGTTTTCTGTTTCTCTGAGCTTTAACCAAAGAATATTTCCTATTCAGAGGAATTGCACAAGTCAGTCCAGGAGTAAGTTCTACTGTGTGAAGACAGACTTTAACAAGTATTTATTCAGAGTGCAGAAAAGAACAGTTGAGCTTTTAGCTGTGGCTCTGGGAACTGTCTCCTCTCTAACTGTTGAAAGCACCATTGATCCATAGTCTCCTGACAGAGATCCCTGCAGTCTTTCTAGCCTGCTCTGTTTTGGGTGCATAAGGACATGTTGGAGCCAGTGAGTATAGAACAGCGATGGTGGTAGCACGCGTATTGGCTAAGTCATTACTAACAATCGTGTGCACAGGTTCTCGCTTCTTTTGATGAAGTAGTAAACAGGGTTCTTAAGTTTGTATTCACACTGATTCCTAATTTGTCTTTTTTTCTTCTTAGGCAATGAAGAAAGAAATTACAGCCTTCAGCTATCCATGATACTTGATTTCAGCATACTTGACCTGCTCTGTAATGTTTTCTTTTTATTGCATGCTGTTTTTTCTTTGCATTGTTCAATAAATACTAGGTCTACATATATATTTATACAAATCTTAAAATTTATTAAGAAAGCTCAAATAAAGTAATTTAATGACTTATTTGATATTTCCCTTCTAGATATGTATATTTTAATGTGACATACTGCTGTGATTGCCTTTGGAATTCAGCAGATCTGAATAGATAATTTCAGTACCTAACTTGAAACAAAATAAGATTTACTACTGTAACTTTCTAAGGTAAAGTTTAATCCTTCTTGTAATAATGACAATCTTAATACTGGAGAAAAGCATTTTAATACAAATTGTTAGTTCATCAAATGGCTTGTAGTTGAATTCAATTGTAAATAGTTTTCTAGTTTTACCTGGGAAGAATTCTGTCTGTTTATTACATAAAAGTGAATATACTGTTGGTGATAAATATATTCGAGTAATAGCAAAGCACTGTCCTTTTGAAGAAGTATTTCTCTTCAAACCTGCAGAGAAAATTTATCTGTTGATAGTTATTTAAATAAATAGAATAAGACAAAGTTTTACATATATGAGAATAAAATTTTATATAAATCATGATAAAATATGTGGCATGACCCTTTGCTCTTCTGTTCTGTCACCTCACATACACAATGTGTGCCAATACTGAGTGCCAAACTGTGCAATCCCTCTTTGTGTGTGTTTGGTTTCTTACCTCTGTCAGTAATGTTCTTTTTTTTGTGTCCTTCTATTGTGTTTGTTCAAACATGGGTGTGCTAAGCAGTTTGTTTTTTTTCCTCTGTATTGTTTGGTGGATATTAATAAAAAATTAATCTCTTTTTAGTGGTGGGTTGTATGCTCTATTTTAGTCACAGAACAGTTTTGATCGTTGATAATCTTGCATTTAAGTCACCAGTACAAATATTATGATTTGAAAATAACTGTATATGTTCACTTCTTTGTTCTCCACTTGTTGTATGGATTATACAGGAGTGAAAAAAATTAAATTGCAAATTTACATTTTAATGCAGTTTATGACATTTCTCCTCCTTGGCTGCCATTGCCAATTTCGATGTGAGGTGGGGCAAGCACCTTGTTGAGTGCATCCCCTAAGAGCACTATTTGAAAAATTGACAGTGTGGAATTGAGGAACCAGAAACAGTCCTGGGATCAAAAACTGCTGTTTTGAGCAAATGTCTTCCTGGCACTAGGCTCGACAGGATACTGTACCTAGTCAGATTTTTAAAAAATGTTCCCTGCTGTGTAAATCCTTGTTTTCTGTGACCACCTGTGAACAGTTAAGGGTTCCCCACAACCTACATCTTTTTCTCTTCTTGGGGAAACTGTCACATTTTACTGTCTGACCCAAAATACCACAGAGTGATGAGAAAAATAGTACAGGGAAACAACGTTTTTGAGAACTGGGCAGTGAGAGTTATACCCAAATATTGATTAAAATATTTTGTATGTAGTGTAAAGAGGGAAAGGTCTCCTTTCTCCAAGTCCTCTAACTAACAAAAAAACTCCAACAACCCGAGGTGTTGGAAATGTCTTTTTCCTTACAGCCGCTGCTTCTGTGTTTACTCGCTCTCGTTTGGGTCTCGGGACTCTGCGGCCGTTTCCTCCCTCGGCGGCAGCTCAGGGCGGGAGCGGCAGATAAACTCTTCCCGGGCTAGGGGCGACGCTGTCCGTACAGCTCGTCCCGGGCACGGCGGGAGGGCCGAGCCCGGAGCCGGCGAAGTTTACCAGCAGAGGAGCGGCTGCGGGGGGCGCGGCAGCCGCCCGGGAGCTCCGACCCTGCCGCCCCCGCTCCTCCCCGGGCGGCCGAGGAGCCGCCGGTGCCCCCCGGGCTGCGGCGCTGCGGTGCCGGGGCAGCCCCCGCGCCCGGTGTCCGCCGCCTGACGGGCGGGGCGGCGGGAGCGGCTCCGCCCCCGCTCGCTGCCAGGGCGGCTGAGGCAGCGGCCGCGCCGTCCGCGCTCGCCGCGCTCCCGCCCCGGGGCAGCGCCGCGCCGGGAGGATGCGAGTGGGCGCCGCGGGGCGAGGCGAGGGCGCGGGCGGCCGCGGCGTTGGGAGCTCCCGGCCCATCCGCCGCCCCCCCGCCCCGAAAGAAGTGCAGTAGTTTGTGAAGCGCAAGATGGCGGCGCGGCCGTGAGCGCAGGCGGCGGGCGGGCGGCGGCGCGGGCTGAGGGGGCGAGGCGGAGCGGCGCCGGCAGGTAGGGACTCGCTGAGGGCGGCTCTCGGCGCCGGGAGGCGGGAGGGCGACCCCGCTGCCCGGGGAGGTGCGCCCTGCGCCCGCCCCCGCTTCCCCCGGGAGCGGGCCGGGCGCTCCTCCGGTAGGGACGGGACGGCGCTGCCACCCCGGGGCGGGGGCGGCTCCCGGCCAGCGGGGGCGGGCGTGCCGGGCCCGACGGGGACGGCGCCCGCGGGGTGGGCGCGGTGGGGCGGCCGCGCCCCGCCCTCCTCCCTATTGTCTGGCGGCGGCGCTGCCCCCGCGCCGGGGTCGTCGCCCGTCGGGGGCGGCCGGCTCCGGGCGGGCTGGGGGAGGCAGAGCTGTGGCATCCCTTGGAATCGGACTGTGCGTGCCCCCGCGTCCCCGACCCGGCCCGCAGTGGGGTCAGACCCCTCCGAGGACGAGCTCCTGTCCCCTTCCTTCCTCCGCCCCACGCCGGGAGCCTGCACGGGGCTTTGCTCTCCTCAGGGCGGAGGAAAATCCGTCTGACTCGTCACTCAGAAAGGAGAATCAAGAAGTTCAATCCCGATGCGCCCAGAGGAGCCGCCGAGTTCCTGCCCGCTGTCACCGCTGGCGTTCAGGCGGACGGACGGACGGACTGACAGACTGACGGCAGGCAGCGAGCCATGAAGTTCTGGCTCCAGAGTTATCTTGCATCCCATGGCGTTGCGGTGCGGGGGCGAGCGTGAAGGAACAGTACAGTGTATGTGCAGGCAAAGTTGGGGAAGATGTCTGGTTTACTACTCTGGGAGTGCCTGGGTTTTGGGGTCCGTTCTGATGCTCAGCTCTCCCCCATACCAGGATGTGCAGTGCTGAAAACCAGCACTAACTTCAATAAACCATGTAATGGTGGCAGTTCTGGATCTCTGAAAGAGCTCAGAGTATCTGCAGTAGTGAATGTTATCTGGTAGGTACTTGCACTTTATTTCTGAGCAGTTCAGTAGGTTTAATAGCTAATGGAAAGATGGGGAAGTTTACTGTGTACAAAGTGTCATGTAAAATAGCAAAGGCTGAGATGTCTCAGTCTGCAAGCTGGCATTGGTGCCACTTTTAAAATAAGACATGCACAGAGTATACTGAGCATTTCAAAGTGCATATAAATGTTGTGTAAATAAAAAGTGGATTTTGTTATGAAACTTGGTACATGAAAATAAATATTCCCTCAAACGTAGGAATGAGAAGGGAATTTTCAAAGCTATGCTGTTGGTTTTCATCAGCAGTCTGGTTTTTTGTTTTGTTTTTTTTTTTTATTCAGAAGGATTTCACGCCAAAAAAAAGAAAGCTTGTGAGCGCTTACAGAAACCCTGTTTAAAACAACCTGTGTGATGTAGACTAGAGGACCGTCCTGCGTTAAGACCTCCCGGAGCAAAAATGCATAATTTAGAAACCCTTTTGTTACTTTCTTTAAACATTGCCAGCAAGGCAGTTAATTCCAATGGTGCTGTTAAATGAATTCCCCTGAGCGGATTAGAAGTAGATGCCATTTTGTATAACTGAAATTACTTGCTTTTAAATTTAGGCTAGTGGTTCTTATATCTTGACTAGACTGAAAAGCTCTCTGCTATTGTATTTGGATAATATGTATGTTCACTATGATTGTTCCCAAACTTGTCCTGGGAAAACATAGTAGTTTGAGGTAGAGCTTTCCTTTGTGAGGCTTACTCTTCTACTTTCCTAATGTTTCTTATGGCTCTGTTCTGGATTATTTCCTCTCTTGATCTGAGTGCTTTAGCTGGATCCAGTGTCCTGATATCTAGCCTTAACTGCTGTTGTTTATTACAGGAATAGACAGTATTTATCATAAAGTTTCTCACAGTACTTACTGGTGTAGACTTAGAGCTATGCGTTGAACAGTTCTGCCTTTTGTAGATTCTCCACACTGAAGAATTTCTATCAAATAATTGACTTTGTAATATTGCTAGGATTTCTTTTGTTCCTAATGCACCCAGAAGGCTGTTTCTTGTGTCTTTTGCTTCACTGGGCCGTCTGTAGCATTTCAGTTAAGCTTATTGCTGTTGCTGAAATTTTCCCCTGGGTTTCCCACCATTTGTTTATATGTAGTCAGAGGAAAAGTTTAAAAATTTGGGTTAACTTTCGCATCTAGTTGTGATTGGTGATCCATTTGTTTGTATGTAACTTTAGAAGGGTTTTATTTGAAAAACAGTCATTCATCTTTGAAGTCAGATTCTTTCCTTAAGCCTGAGTTCAGGATTTTTTGCAGCTTTACGAAGCTGGAGTGTTTAAAGAACCAAGTACACGTAAACTGTGTTTTTTTCTGTTTGTGAATAATAAATACAACCGAGGCACAATCACTTGCAGCTAAGCTATGGCTAATCTTTATTTTGGTGATCAGTTTCTCTTTACCTATCAAGCTGGGATCTAATAAAGATTTCACAGTATCAAATTCAGTATTTTTATGTTTTCTAATTTTTATAAATCATGGGCTTGCTGTAAAATTTTCAGAATGATCAGTTTGTTAAACTGATAACAGTTTTGGGCTCATGGCATGAGGGAGTGTTCTGAACATTTTTAGCTGAGTGCATGGACATGCTGTTCTCTTCTGTGTATAAATGGTCAATATTCCCTCTCCTTGTCCTTTAGATGCGGGGTCATTGATCCATAAATGTCCAAGATGGTTTGCTTGTGAGTTGTCAGGGACTTGTAAACAAGTGATGCAATTTTCAGTTGAGTCCCATTTTCCCTTTTGTTTGCTTCCTATTTCCTAAATAAGCAGCAGTAGTGAGTGTAGCATTCTACTTGTGTTGCTCTCCACTACCTGTCAGTACTGTCACCTTTGCTGAATATCCACCTTTAAGAAAACAATTTTCTGTTATTATTTAAGTTTCTAATATTGTCAAATTAGGCATTAAAGGGCAGTGGCTACTCATATTTTCAGCCTTATTAATTCTATTAATTCAAATTTGCTATTTTTTATTCTTTTATTCTGAATCATCTTTTTTTTTCTCTCTCTTTTCTCTTTTTTCTCCTTTTTTTAAACTTTCATGGCTAGTTGAGGACTTTCCCAAATAGTCAAACCTTTTGCTGCATAAACAGTTCTTACTTTTTCTGTGGACGTGGAAGCCACCAAAATGATACATTTCCTTATCCTGTACCATCCAGATGGCATTTCATAATTCTGTGCCTTGCACCACTTTCATTGATGGTTCATTTCCAGTTCTGTGGTCTTTCTGTCAACAAACTGGATGGAACTTCAGGGGGTCCACTCAGGTCTTTTTCATATCCTTCAGAATTCAGTGAACTGTAATGTATTTCTTAGAACAGTGCCTGTACTATCAGTGGATTCTTTCAAACCAGCTTCAGAGATCAGCCCAAATTTAACAAAAGTCAGCTATTGTCACATGTTAGAAGGTGTGTACCACTCTTTTATTCTTAAGAGCTTTGAGATCACAGTAAATATTACAGTTCAGTATAATTCACTGTAAAAGAGCATAATCTAAAGGGACAGAATGTAGCCTACATTTATTGTACCATTAAAATGATAAGACACATTGTCATGCTGAAGCACAGAACACAAGAAGATTGCTGACGACTGAAGGAGGAGCAGGTAGCATGATTGGAGAACCTTCTGGAAAAAAATTAAAGAACTTTCAATATGCTACTGTTTGCACTTCTTAAAGGTCCAAAAGGTAGCAAAGAACTTAATGTTGCTAACAGTCTTTAGCATAACCTCTCCTTCTGAGGTCTAAAGGAACTTTATATATTCTACTTCAAAAGAACAGGTTCCTCGTGGTGTTTGGAGCCATTTAGGAAATTGACTTTGGTATTCTAAGTTCACTCTATACAACTTGGCCTTCTCTGGTGGCACTTTGCAGTTTGCTGCTCACCTTCCTTATCTAATGGACTCACTAGGATTTGGAGGAGCTTTGAGGAGACCCACAATTTGAAACCATTGCTCAAGCAAGGCTCGGAGGCTGATGGTTTTGTTGAAAGAGTGGGCAGACAGAACTGTGTAATGAGGAGCGTGTAACGCCAGCCCTTGCTGCTTGGCAAAGCCGGCGCTGTTCTCTGAGTGCCAAATGCACCTCACCAGACAGAAGGACAGAAATGAGCTTTTGAACTTTTGAATGGTTAGGGTAAAGCTCCACATGTTCAGCACTCTGAATCTTCAAAGCATCTTCGAAACACATTTATTAGATGGAAAATAGCTGTCAGCTCGCAATTAATTCTGTGAATTGGGTAATCATAGACATTTCAGGGCTTGAATCATTGGTTATAGGTTAGGACTGTGATTATTTTAACATTGTCTTAGCTAAGAACTTCATAGATGGAAGTGCATGTTTTTATAGTCCAAGACAATCTTGGTAGAGGTATCTAAGTTTGCCTTTCTTAAAGCTATGAAGTAGATTAACGTACACAAAATATGGTACTCGTGATTACTTTCCTCTGTGTTACTATGGAAAGACTTGGTTTGTATGTCAGAGTGCTGTTGATTTTAAAACTCCTACTGGCTCTGTGCATGGGTGTAAGGCTCTCTCTTGGTAATTAGGTTAGTTGAGATCTAAGAATGTTGTATGTTTGAAAAAGAGTAAAGGGGAAACAATGGGGAAGGAGTCAGGAAAGAACAGTTATTAACTACCTGACTGTAGAAGACTGGAAGTAAAATGTTAGTTACAGCTGTGCACTTCCTCAAGAACTCCAGATTTCTAGTCAATCTTTAGAGTACCTTTAAAGTTACTGATACTGCCTTTCTATACATGGATCAGATGCCCTCAGCAATCAGTGGGAGTTGAGAGTGCTCTGCAAATCCAGGTTGTATCAGGGGGAGTTGGGCACTTGGCAGCAGTTGCCAAGTGAGTTAGGTGGAGCAGCGTGAAAGCTCAGGAGTTTCTGTTTCTCAGCAGGATTTTTAGCAAGGTAAAATGCATTTGTAGATACAGTGATTTTTGGAGTGTTCAGCACTGCACAATGTTCACCCTTGTTTCCTGTGTTGAATGCTTAATGGCTCCCTGTCCTCCAAACTTCTCAGGGGGATGTGGTGTGACAAAAGGTCACCACACCTAGAGTGTCATGTGAGTTTGGGTTTTTTGTTCTTGGAGCAGTTTGAGGAATTGATGCCCATACAAGATCCCTGCTGGCATTGTAGGTATCTGCTTAAATATGATGCAAACACAGCTTCTCTATCTTATGAATGATTTTCAAATTTGACTTCTTAATTAAATTTGTTGGAGGAATTTGTTGGTGAATAGAGAACAATTTTTTTTTCTGCATTAAAAGCAGTAATTTTAAATTACTTTTAAATTTTAAAGCAGTAAATTCTGCATTAAAAGCAGTAAAAATAGAAGAGACTACTTTTGGGTGAGTTATTTTGTGAGATGCCTACAACTTTGGGTGTTTTATCAGTCCAAAACCATTCATTTTAACGCTGATTCTTGACAAGTAGCTTTTTTTTTTTTTTTTTTTTTCTTTCTTTAAACTCTCTATTTCCTCCAGGGGAAATACAAGGCCTTGCTAATATCAGCTGTTTGTTTCTTTAGGGGGGAAGGAGGGTAGAGATGGGGGAAAAGAGTAATGTTGAAGAAAAGTAAGTTTATTCTCTCTACACATAGTAAAAAAAATAATCACAAGCACAGTTCGTTAGAAAGATACATTAATCATTGTACATAAAGTCCAGAGAGGGAGAAGTTTTATATCACTGTGTACAGTGAAATTCAGATTCCTTTGTTTTGAAAGCTTTCCAGTATATTAATATTTGCATGGAAGATGACAGTGTGAACACCATACTCTGATGTCACACACACTGACAGAGTGGGGAATACTTTAACTGCAGTTTAAGCCAGATGCATATGGGCACAAGGTAGTTCTAAGTTCAGAATCTGCAGCTATATGCTGCTTTATATGAGTGAATATCCTCTTTCCAGATGTAATGCTCAATTACAGATAGTAATTACTGTCTGTGAATTACTGAACAGGAGCCCTCTTCTTCACCAGGCAGCGTTTGAGCCCTGTTGCTGCAGAGCTGGCGAGAGAGAGGCTGGGGGTGAGAGCTCACTGGAGGGTTAGGACTGAAGATTGCTTTACACCAGAGCAACCTCTTCAGCACTACTTGGTGTGCAAAGATTCAGTCATTTCCACCCAAAGCAATGAAATTAAAAGCTCAGTCAGCCATTTCATCTGGAGATACCCCGCCTTCCGAAACAAATATTATAGTAGAGATTTTGGCCCATGCATATCCCAGTGATTTCCACTGATTAAGATGGGGCTTATAATTGGGGTCTAGACAGGCTGTGTTTTGCAAAATATAAGTGCCTTTTTAAAATTTCTGTAGAGAGAGTTACAAGGTTTATGTAATCCCTTTGATATTATATTTAACCCAATAACAGCTTGAAAAGGAGTCTGTTTAGCTTATCTTCATCCTAGATTCAGTTTTAATATCTAATGTTTAAATGGAGGGGGAATTGATCTTTATTCTTAATGATTCGTGCAGCCTCAAAGCACAGTGGTTTCTAGTTGTGTGCTGCCTTTCCCACTGGAGGATGCAAACAAAAGAACAATAATTTCAGACTCCTCCTTCAGTTTCCAAGAGAACCTTAGCTGCTCAGGGATAGCTTTGAATTTTAAAAGCATCTTTCTTCCAAATTATGTATTGATTGCACACAAAATAGCAGTGCTCTAATATGCAATTTAAAACAAATGCATGATGGTGCTCATTTGTTTTTAATGCCACTTTTTCCAGCAGAAAAACAAAAAGAGGATTCTATTCCCATAAACCAGTCTTGCAAAATCCTTACAAACATTTATTAGTCTAGACACAAAATATTCTCACCCAGCCTCAGCTTGACGATGACAAAAAAAAAAAAAAAAAAAAAAAAAAAAAAAAAAAAAAAAAAAAAAAGAGCAAGCTAATATTGTCCTTGGCTGTTAAAAAAGAAAAAGAAGGAAAAAAAGAAAAAGCTTGCCCCAGGCTAGTGAACCAGTAACATTTTGCAGGGCCTGCTTGCAGCAACAGATACATCTTATTCCCATGGGGTTTCCAGGCCTGCCTATTTTCTGTGCTAAACTTGGACACTCTTATAAACATTCTCTTTGAGTACCACACCCCAGTCAAATCCTGGGCTCTTCTGATGTGGTTGATTTAATAACGATACCAGACATGTTCGTTTTACCTTTCCTGACCAGTCTTTGTATTTCCCTGTCTCTCCTAGATGTCATTTAACTAATGCATTAATTCAAAGCCAGTCCTAATATATGGAATCCGGAATAATGGAAATTGGTGATTTGATCATAGCTTGAATTTGCATTTAGGGAACCCTGATAAAAATGATTTCTCCTAATCTTGAGTTGAATTTTTGCTTTTAATAACTTTTGTAGATGGCAAGTCGTTCTCATTGTTTGATATTGCGGTAGTTTGCAGAGGCTTTTTTGTAAAGGGATAAATTATATCAGGGATTGTTAATTTATCTCAACATACACTCAGATTATTAATTTTTACTTCCATCATTTTCCTAGAAAACAGTGAATTATGCATATCTTGTTTTTCAGTTAATGATTAGATTCTGTTTTCCTGAATTTATGTCTAACTACATTTGACTGGATATTAAAATTTAACTTAAAATGCACCTAAATGGCATAACAGATCTGTATTACTAAACTACTATAAATATGTAGCATATCTAAGAGTACATTTATTCAAACATGACTTTTTTTTTAAAGCTAATGATTTGTGAGACAAATTACAATATTTTTTATTACTCCCTAAAGTAAATTTATTGTTTCTATGATGACGTATCCACGTCTGTTAAGATTTTAGCCCTGGCAGAGTTTATCCTTAAGCCTGAATTGGAGATCTTACAGAGAAAAAAGGTTGTCCTGCTTTTTAAAGTTTGAGGCAGGAATTTGTGTCATTCAGGAAGTAATTTCTACCTTCACTCAGTGCAGATGACTACGAAGAATTTCTGTGTATAAGGTTAAGTCGTTAATGGCCAATAATTCAATGTTTTCACTGAGAATTTCCAACTTACTTAAGTAAAAAAGTAATGACATGAACTAAAACTATGCATTGTAATACTGATCTTTTTGAAGTCCTTTTATTCCATTAATAAAATCTTAGCTGTTTACAAATAGAACAGAATTTCCGGCAGTAATTGGTGCTCTTAATGATTATGTCTGGTTTAATGTCAGTAAATAAGATAGGTGTTTCTCCTGTGAGGAAATGTGTTCAGTGCATTCTTGAAACATTAATATAAATTCAAAATATCTCTCTGTTTAAAGCTTACAGTCTAAAGAATATGTGGTGTAAACATAAGGTTGATTCTTCTCTTCTTCCCTCCCCAACTCTCACGCTGTTTTGTGCTGTGTAATGGTTTTTAGGCTTTTCTGTTACCTCTTACATGTGTTGTTATCAACACTTACAGTATTCCTTTAAAAATTTTACTGCTCATTCTCATTTAAATCAGTGAGAGTATGATTTTGACCCTAGGATATTTCTGCAGCTTTATGCTACCTATATTTTTTAAAACATAACTAATCCATTTTTCTTACAGTGTTTAAATCTGTTGCAAAAAAGAAAAAAGCAGCTCCACAGCTATTAAAGTACAGTGTTCTAGTTAACTCCGTGTTTTCCACTTAAATCATGTTGTGCTAATTTTCCACCGCTATGCTTGAGAGACAGAAGGTGAAAGAGGGCAGTCTGGTTTTGGTGATCCTCACTCTTACTTCCCTGCCAGGACTGAACATTGGAGGTTTGTGTTTCTCCTGCAGGAATGACTCACGTGACAGGCAGCTCTAGCAGAACAGGGCAAAAGGTGCAGCCTCCAGCTTTCCTCAGACACTGGGGGAGTGGGGATTGTCCTCTGCAGGGCTCTGAGCAGTGATGGCAGGAGTCACGTGTCCAGCACAGACTAAGTCACAGAGGTCAGGTTCACAGTCAAAGTTTAGGGCATTAGCCTGGGAAACAGTGGAACAGGGAACCAGCCCAGTGAAAGACTTGTTGATTCTTTGCGGCTGCGTTAAAGGCCTTTGTTCAGGTGAGCTGGGAGCAGTGTGGGACAGCTGGGCGCCACGTCCAGCAGTGCCTGTGAAGTGGAGCCTGTGAAATGCTGTAACAGCAAACCTCCTGTTCCCTGTGCTGTGGGCAGAGATGCTTGTTCTGATCTGCTGACTCTTCAGGTACCTTCATTACCCCATGGTAACTTGAGTACACAGTCATCTGTCAGACTTCTGCAGTGACTGTACTTAGATTCATCTTTCCAATCCACACAGTGTACTTGAAAGCCTCAGCAGTCGCCTGTCTTTTCACTTATTTTGTCACTGGGCTGATAGGCAGTAAACAGTGTTTATCCACTCTGTGGATGAATGATGGGGGCATGAGGTGGGGGATGAGGGAATTGGTCTTGTCACACATAGAATAAGACATTATCTCCCACAGAAATCAGCGGGAGTATCTGAGGAGTACAGTAAAGTACTCAGCAGGGGCGTGGAGTCACATCACTGTTGCAAATAAAAATGCTTTGCTTTTCACAAAGGTTAACTTGGTACACAGTGGTATTTTACTAGATAATTGAGACCTGCAGAGAGTGTTCATGCAGGCAGCTTGGACTGTCCTCTTTTTACTTTGTCATAGGTGCGAACATCACAAAATCCTGAGGAGAAACATTAGAGTAGAAGGGACTTTTGAAGATCGTCTAGTTCAGCCTCCTGCTCAAAGCAAAGTTACCTGTGATGGTAGATAGGGTTATTCAAGGTCTTACCAAGTTTTGAAAACTTGCAAGGATGGAAATTCTGTAAAAATCCCAATCAGATTTTTACAAACTCTTCAGACAACTGGTTACAGTTCCTCACCAGTGCTGAAATGCTGTTGCTCTACCATCACTATGCCCGTAAAGTCATCTGCAGCAGACATAGAGTATGTTGGTGTTGCAAGGAAAGACAGACCTGAGTGAGCTTGATGTCTGACCCTGGTCCTGGCTTTAATTTAGTGCTGCGCTGGGAATACTTTCACTTAGACCAAGTACTCTGAATACAGAGAGGGGAACTTACCCTTCTCAAAAATGTTGTATTTTGATTTGTGAAAATGCTATTCCATGACCAACATTGTTTGGATCGGGTCAGAGGATAGCATCATGGAGAACTTCTATAAGATCAGCTGTACTTGCAAGCATGAACATAAAATTCTTCTGCATTTTTCCACAATGTAGGAGTCTGCCAGCAGGGACTAGGTCAATTCTTTGTTCTTGCTGTTCTTGTGTGATTCAGTCTACAATTATAAAGCTGTTATATGACACTGGAAATACTCTGGAGCACCTTAAAAAGAACCTTATAAAATACCAGATCTGAAGTAAAATTTTTTGCATTTGAAGTGGAGATACAAATCATGTGCCATTGAAAATAAAGGACTTTTTATGTACTCTGTACACTTTTGCCCTCTCACAAAGTGAAAGCAGACCTGCAAGGCTGGGGAAGGCTTTAAGAAGGACATGGGCTGGGAAGCAAGCAGGTGGATTCAAGGCACACAGGAAGGGTTCTGAGCAAGCACATGTGAGCAGAAGCTCATAGTGGACCAAGTGGTAGAGGAGATTCTAAAGAGCTGTTAAAACCTTGAAAACGTGTCTTACGGTTTTCACCTTGACATGGGATTAGGTAGGTTTATGCACTAGAACTGATCTTTTTTGCTTTTCAATTGACACTCCAAGTCCTTGCTTTTTCCTCATTCATACTCACACTATGTTTATACATTTGTTTCAAGTATTTGGGGGTCCTTTACAAGAAATTTAAATGATGAGTCTGTGTTCTAGTGTTACGCAAGTCTTTGTGCATGTAAGGAGTATGTAGCAGTATGTATTAGTGTCACCTGGTCAGTTCACTCTAAGTCTCTGTTTTCAGTTTCTTACGATAGTTGAAATGAGAATTTCTCACATTGTTTCTGTCTAGAGGCTGCTTTTATTCTCTGTTCATTGAGATTTGGGGGTACATTAGCTGGTTCAAGAGTAAAATTAACAGAGTGAGGAGGGAAGCAGGGAGAGGAAGAGAGGCAATCTCCATGTAAAAGCCATACTATCTTTCTTTTTCTGAGCAGCTCTGTGCCTCAGGGATTTGACATAGGAACTTGAAATTTGCCAAGGATCTGGCCTTGAGATCTGAGAAAGGCATTCCACTGTTAAAAAAAAAAAAAAAAAAAAAAAAAAAAAGGCATAATTATGAATAATACTGTATCACTACCTTTTTGTAGCCAAGGTAGACTTTGCAGGATATTTATTCACCTGCTCCTGTCTTTTATGCACATCTGCAGACTGCTTTAAACCACCATGTTTCATGGATTCTCTTTCTCTATCTGGG
The DNA here is from genome assembly GCF_015227805.2 of Hirundo rustica. Lineage (NCBI taxonomy): Eukaryota > Metazoa > Chordata > Aves > Passeriformes > Hirundinidae > Hirundo > Hirundo rustica. Next base: position 11,582,319 of record NC_053450.1, read on the forward strand.
TTCTTCTTTTGTCATGCATCAGGTTTATCCTTGCTCCTTGTGGGCTTCTGCAAATGCCACTGGCCTAGCAGAAAGCATTGGGAGCTGTAAGCCCTGAGACCCCGCCCTACTTTTCAAGGGCAGAGTGCTACTAATACTGTTATTTGCTGTTGAGAAGTACCATTTTGAGTGGTGACAGGCAGATATTAATGAAAGCAGAAAGCAGCCAATCTGAAATCTGGTTTCTGGTGTGTCGAGTCTCGAACGGTTCGTCGGAATCAGTGGAGGAGGGGGAGAGGAGGGCGAGACAATCTGTGCTGGGCTGTGTCACCTCCAAATCGCGGGGGTTCCTGCTCAGCACAGCGATGACTCGGGAATGAGTTGGGCTGTCTAGAGGAGACCATCTGCGGGACTGCAGCTTGGGTGTCTGGGGAAGCTGAGAGGTGTCGGGGGACATGAACTCCAGGAAGTTGAAGCAAGGTCTTGTACTTGCAGCACTGGACTAGGGCCTGGGAAAATTAATGTCTACAGAAATTTTTCATCTGGAAGGAAAAAAAATCACACATAATGAAGTTGAAAGGAGCATTTTGTGAAGTCATATGTGTGCCAGATTGTTTTATTTTAAAGAAGGAAATCCTATGATAATAAAACCTTTTGTTTTGTTGTTTTAAGGAGAAACATTTTTGATAAATATTTTTAAAAATTATTAATTTCTTACTGTTCCACTTTTTTTAAACCCAACATGGAACATTTGGTGGGTTGAATTAAATGTTCATTCAATGCAAAACACATTAAAATTTCTCTTCATATCAGTAATTTATTTCTTCTTCCTGTTTTATATGTAACAGCACAGAAATTAAAACAAAATAGAGTTGTAACTATGCAAAGGAAAAAAAAATTCCCCGACTCTGCTGCCATTTTATTCCGTATGATAAGCATTTACACAAGTCTAATATTAACTTTCAAAAATAGTCATGCAGAGATATCTGGCATTAAAAGTACTGAGTGCTCACAGTTTGAATTTGATACTTCGGAGTCAATAAAATAAAGGTCTGCCTATGTGAGTGTAGCTACCAAGGTGTCTGTATCACACAGAAAATACCTGTCTGTGTGACTGAGGAGCAGAGACATGCACCATTCATGCTAAAGGTACCTCTTGGTCAGTGCACCCCTGGTTTTTAAGTACTCGAGATGTTTGGTCATTAGCTTTATATGATCAGATACAAAACCGGGTTATGGCTTTCTATGTCAAAAGCAGGGGCACAAGTTACTGTGCTCTCCACAGAGGTACCTGGGGTATATTGTGCAATAGAGAAAGATAACGCAGGTCATTTAGCAGTCGCTTCTGGCATGAAATTTTGGCATTTACTTTGATAAATCCATACAGTTACTTTTGGGAACTATTTGTTACCCATTAAAACCAGCACTGAGAGGAAGTAACTGAGAGAGTCCAGTCACATGTCCTGTGACAGGCTCCCTTCAGCCTCTGCTGGGCTTTGTGTCAGCTTTCCAGTGCTCCATCACGGGTTTGGCTTTGGCACAGCCTGGACCTCTGCATGGGCAGTACAGTAGCTTTTGGTACTTTCCTCCCTCATTACCAGTCCTAATGCAGCAAGGACCCTAAGTGGGCCTTATCTTTGTAATACAGGAGAACTTCTGCTGAAATCAGTTTGACAAGTTTCACTCCTATGTTGGATTAGTACCAGACCTTATTTTAAAAGAGGAATCAAATGTGAATATTGCAGGCTTAAAGGAAATACGGCTTTTTTTTTTCCTTTTTCCTGGAGTCATAAGCAGTAAGGCTTTCTGAACTTTGCAGATAATGAACAACTAAAGAAAATGGCCCTGCAACAAAGTCCTTCACCCTTCTCACTGAGGGAGAGGCAGCACAGATCAGTGTATTAGCCTACACTGAGCTCTGCAGAATAGTTTCTGACATAGATACATCTACTCTGAATAAATGGTAGTAGAAAGAGGCTAAACAAAGTATTAACAACTTCATGTTGTCATGGGTTATAAGAAGGCAGCATTTTCTGTGTGAAGTCATAGACAATTGTAATTTAGGTGGATTTAAAAGCTAGAAGCAGGTTCTATTGCTTCGTCTTCTCATGAGCCACTCTCTGCATATTCTTAAAGTCACATTACATGAGGTTGGAATTTTTTTGGCATGCTTTTCCATGACACTGGATGGAAGTGTCGTACAACAAGCAGGGAGAAATACCTTTTCACAAAGCATACACCCTGAACACACAGTGAACATTTTCTGTAAACTGATTTATTTTTCTTGCTGCATCAGGTACTCCTGTTTGGAGGAGGGAAGGAGGAAGTGAGTGAAAATTTTTTCTGAAAGCAGGTTCTTTCACGTGTGTCTTATTTTGGTCACTATGTCTTTTCCTTCTCAAACTGTAATCAAATGGGCAGAAGATTTCTACCTCCATATAGAAAATATTTATATAATCCTTCATCCAAATCTGCAATAAAGACTACTTTTAATGTTGAATTCCACTTGGTATTAATCTGTCTTAATAGAATTATTAATTAATGGGGATTGCTAACTGTTTATGTTTCTGAAGAACAGTGTCCTGAGAAATTCCGGACTTCCAAAAAGTATGCCTGCACTTGCTGGTTTATGTTCCTAGAAAAACATCTGTTTTGTGGGCTGATTTGCTAGGAATGTCAATTCTGTGAAAATCTGAGGTGGGATTGCAGTGCAAATAATTGAAAGTTTTTCTTCAGATTCCTTTCTTTAAAATGTTGCTTTTGACATATAATAAACATCTGGATTATTGAATTGCAAACCAAATTGCACAATACAATGTCAATATTCACAAGGAGGGATAAAAAGAGAAAATCTTTCAAAATATTTTGTCACATATTTGACCTTAAGGTATGTAAGGGACTAGCAAAAGCATTCTGTGAACCATTAGAGATGACTTTCAGGAATTCACGGAATATGGGGGAGGTCTTAGTGGCCTTGAGACAGGCAAGCACAAGACTGGGCAGAAGACTGCCCAGTTTTAACCAAGGGAAATGCTTGAGCAGAGGAAAACACATGTGAATCTCTGGTTGGTTAAAGAGATGTTCATTCCCAGCTCAATACAGGAAGAACTTACTAAAAAACAGTCTGTAAGAACCTCAAGAATTGTAACAAAGTTCTTAGAAAGGTGGGTTTGGGAAAACCACATAGTTTCATTTTTTGTTGGAGTGATTGGCCTACAGGTACAAAATGTTGCAGACCTTACCGAAGTCATGCTATGTAGCAAGGTCCCACACAATCCTGTAAGCAGGAGAGGTATTTATTTCAGAGGAAATGAAAATTCCAAGTATGATGCATAATTGGTTGGATAAACTACACAACTGTGAGTTTTCATAATCCCCTGCTACACTGAGAGAACATATCAAGCAGGGTGCTACAGGTGGAATAATCACATATGCTCCAGGGAGCAGGGAATGGAGGTTTCTGTAGTCTGTAGAGGAAAGAAGGCCAGGAAGGGTTGCAGGCATCTCACATTATTGAGATTTTACTGAATGCTGTCATAGCTCTTCATGAATTAAACAGAGTTTTGACATCACAACATCCTTTAAAAAAAACCCAAAGCATTTTACACAGGATAGTCAGAAGAGCACAGATGCGGCTTTCTTTTTCTGAGACTTGTTTTCATCAAAGAAACATGCTGCTGTCTTGGTAAACGGAAGAGGGGCATGATAATCTGTCTATGCACCATAAGCACCGAAGCACAGCAGAGATGTGACACTCAGTAACAGCCCCAATAGCTTTGACTGCAGCAGGAGTCCCAAACCAAACACAGTTACTGAAGAGTAACTGTGATTTAGCTAAAAGCTTGCAGGTGCTGCAATTGCGTCTTGGCCTGTTGGCTTACAGGCACTGTGAACGCTACTGCGTACATGAGGAGACCAGAGAAGAACATTTTTTGATTTGTTGAACAGGTTTCCCATTTTATTCCTTGTTTCCAGCCTTGCCTTCAGCATGCTTCAATACTACATGTCAGATCAAATGTTGTCATTTGTGCTCCGGCCATCCCAGAATGGTACCCTTGGCAGGCGCCTAAGCTCACTCAGACTCCCCTGTGTATGGATCCTATGTGCTGTGCTAGGGATGAGGCACTGCAGAGTACCACAGTCACTTCTCAAAACATAACTTCAGTCAGCAAAACTAGCTGTTAAGTTGCTTTATAACATAGGCATTTCTGGCATTTCTGAAATTTTACTCAAAATCACAGAAACATTAGGTAATACCACCCAGCTCTTCCCCCAGAGCATTACTCAACTTTGTCTTGGCAGTTGTCTTCCCTTTTGTCGAGAGCCCTCCAGCCTCACAGAGAAGCAGCACAGTTAATAATGCTCTACCTCTTGTCCCTCGGGACACTGAGACAAATGGATCTATTTAGCTTCGCTTCATAGTTCTCTCGCTGCAAAGAGAAATGAGGTGGCCTGCAATAGGTACTTTGTACATGCATGAAAATAAATATCTTTTGCATTTCTGTGCACAGTTTTGCAGACTGCCACTATTAACTTGTGGAGGAACGATATCTTTCTACTCCAGTACCATTAAATAATTGTCATCCTGGAATTATGATTACCGAAGATTTACTGAGTATTTTCAGTGTCTTTAATGCCATGTAGCCATATCCTTGGCATAAAAAGCAGATTATGTGAGGCTCTGCACTTTGGATGTAGTCACAGATGTAGTGCAGAGGGTGATTGTTAAAAACATTAAAGGAGGATATTTATGAAGCAGTAAGGTGACACACAGCTTCAAAAACAGAGCTTATGGAGCAGCACTGGGTGGCAACTATGGATGAACACTTTTGTCTTTTGCCTAAAGAAAAAATGTGAAGCTAAGGCTTCTGCTTGGTATATCGGTCTTCAACACTTTTTCTTTCTCTGTTAGAGTTTACAGTTTACAATCAGTCATATCTCTGTTAATGCATAGAGGCATAAAAACAGATTTTAGTTAATTGCCACGTGGTAGCAATAAACTTTTATTGGTTTGGGACTAGTCTTCAATTGGAGAGTGACATTTGGGAAGCTAGGAAGAAAGGATAATTGTCTTTTGTCTGTCAGAGTGCCTTAAAAAGACATTGTTTTGCCTGCTTTCAGACATGGAAGAAAGACCTTGCACATGATTGTGTTTGTATGTATAATGCAATAGAAAAATACTGTAAACCTGCCTTTTCTGGGACACTTCACAGCCTCTGATGTGAAAGACGTGCAGTGGAGATGTCGTAATGGGCTCAAGTTAGTGATAAGGAAGGACTTGAGCTCACAGAATAGTCAAGAGAATTTGTTGTAGCTTAGGCAAAGCAGTCCATGGGCAAGACTGACCTCAGCACTGTCCCAAGAAAAAAGCTTCTGAAGTAAGTGAAACAGTCAAGAAGTTACCTGTTTCACACCATTCTGTTGTTTAGGTCTATCACTGTATTAACATGAACTGAAACAAATTTCCACCTGTAATAAGTGGACTGGATTTTGCCTTTCTTATCTTAGCTTCAGCTATCTCTTCTTGGAATGGGTCTGCTGGTTTCAGGGTACGAGCAGTGGTGCACTAAACCCCAAAGGACTGAATTACCTTAAACCATAATATGTAGCAGAACAGAAGTTATTATTTAAATTAAACTAATTCCACTGTCTCTTCTTTACTACAGGTGGTGGATGTGGACTTTAAAACAGTGTGTCTCAACATCTCATCCTCAACTATTTTTAATCTGATTGCACTACGAAAGAAAAGCTGCTAATGGGATAAATGTTGAGACTTTACAAGAACTGACTTGAAGTACCAAAAGCCATTATTATTATTATTATTATTACTGTTATTAATCAAGAAGAGCTTGAAGCTAAGACTGTGTCTGACCAGTCGTTATCATTTTCACAGTAACAGTCATGGCAAGTAAACGAAAATCAACAACACCCTGCATGGTCTTAGCCAATGAGCAGGATCCAGATCTAGAAATGGTGTCAGACTTGGAGGAAGGACCACCTGTGCTCACGCCAGCAGATAACCCTACAGCAGAGAGTGTAACAAGTGATGAGGATGTTCATGAGTATGTGGATTCAGACAATAAGAAAAACACAAATAAAGTAGAAGGTGGTTATGAGTGTAAATACTGTACTTTTCAGACTCCTGATCTCAATATGTTTACTTTTCATGTGGATTCAGAACATCCCAATGTAGTATTAAATTCATCCTACGTTTGTTTAGAATGTAATTTCCTTACCAAAAGATATGATGCCCTCTCAGAACATAATTTGAAGCACCACCCTGGAGAGGAGAATTTTAAATTGACTATGGTGAAACGTAATAACCAGACAATCTTTGAACAGACAGTAAATGATCTCACTTTTGATGGGAGTTTTGTTAGAGAAGAAAATGCTGGACAGGCTGACTCTTCTGAGGTCCCCTCATCAGGGATCTCCATTAGCAAAACTCCTATCATGAAAATGATGAAAAACAAAACTGAGGCTAAACGTATTGCTGTTTTCCACAATGTAGTTGATGACATTCCTGGTGAAGAAAAGGGAACTGAAAATGAGCCAAACTCTGAAGAAGTTGTAGAAAACCCCCCACCAGCAGTTTCTGAGTCAAAACCAAGCCATTCAATTGTTTGCAGTGCAGCAGATGTGGCTGGTACCATAGTGACGCCGGCACCAGTGCTTCAGCCTGGGGTGGCACAGGTTATAACAGCTGTTACAGCTCCACAGAACTCAAACCTGATTCCAAAAGTACTGATACCTGTAAATAGCATTCCAGCCTATAACACTGCTTTGGATAACAATCCTCTTTTGCTTAACACCTACAACAAATTCCCATATCCAACCATGTCGGAAATCACTGTTCTTTCCTCTCAAGCTAAGTACACAGAGGAACAGATTAAAATATGGTTTTCTGCCCAGCGTCTGAAACACGGGGTGAGCTGGACGCCAGAGGAGGTGGAGGAAGCAAGGAGGAAACAATTTAATGGCACAGTGCATACTGTGCCACAGACAATTACCGTTATTCCAGCACACATTTCGGCCGCTAGCAATGGTTTACCTTCAATTTTACAGACATGCCAAATAGTTGGTCAGCCAGGACTTGTTCTCACTCAAGTTGCAGGTACAAATACATTACCAGTAACAGCCCCAATAGCTTTGACTGTAGCAGGAGTCCCAAACCAAACACAGTTACAGAAGAGTCAGATTCACAGTGCTCAGCCTATTGCAGAAACCAAACAAGTAGCTGCCATTCCAGCCCCTCAGCCTATCAAAAATGAATCCACACTGATGAATCCTGATTCCTTTGGCATCCGAGCAAAAAAAACTAAGGAACAACTGGCAGAATTGAAAGTCAGCTACCTTAAAAACCAGTTTCCTCAAGACTCAGAAATTGTTAGACTTATGAAAATAACAGGTCTCACTAAAGGAGAGATCAAAAAGTGGTTCAGTGATACACGCTACAATCAGAGAAACTCAAAGAATAATCATGGGATTCATCTCAACAATGATTCATGTGCCACCATTGTTATTGATTCAAGTGATGAAATGAATGAATCTCCGACTGGAGTCACTCCACAGAGCAAGTCATCGTGGGGTACTCTTCCTGATTTCACCCCTCAGAAACTCAAAGAGAAGACTTCTGAACAGCTGCAAGTCCTCCAAGCAAGTTTTCTTAATAACCCTGTTCTTACTGAGGAAGAGATGAATAGATTAAGAGCCCAAACAAAACTGACCAGGAGAGAGATTGATGCCTGGTTTACAGAAAAAAGGAAATCAAATGTCTTGAAGGAAGAGGCAGCTGACATGAATGAAAGCAATGCTGGCAGCTCAAAAGAGGAGTCTGGAGAAACATCTGTGGGAGATGGAACGGCAGGAACAAAATCAGGGTGTTCCACTTCAAGCAAAATAGGCAAAAAATCACCAGAGCAGTTGCACATGCTCAAAAGTTCCTTTGTCCGTACTCAGTGGCCATCTCCGCAAGAATACAACAAGCTGGCAGAAGAAACTGGGCTTCCAAGATCAGAAATTGTGAGCTGGTTTGGAGATACTCGTTATGCCTGGAAAAATGGTGGCTTGAAATGGTATTACTATTACCAGAGTGCCAATACAAACAGTCTGAATGGCCAAGGCTTTGCAAGGAGGAGAGGGAGAGGAAGACCAAAAGGGAGGGGGAGAGGGAGGCCTCGGGGGAGGCCTCGGGGAAGCAAGAGGTTAAATTGCTGGGACAGAGGTGTGTCTGTCATAAAATTTAAAACTGGAACAGCTATCCTGAAGGACTATTATATGAAGCACAAATTCCTTAATGAGCAAGACCTTGATGAACTGGTAGCCAAATCTCACATGGGATATGAGCAGGTCAGAGAATGGTTTGCAGAAAGGCAAAGAAGATTAGAACTTGGAATAGAGCTGTTTGATGAGAATGAGGAGGAAGATGAAATGCTGGATGATCAGGAGGATGAGGAAGAAACAGATGATAGTGATACTTGGGAACCCCCCAGACATGTTAAACGTAAACTTTCAAAAACAGACTGATGTACAGTTTGGAATTTGGGGGCCAAAAACCTATGAATTAGGTTTGATGTCATGGTGAAGAGCCAAATGATTTTTCATGGCCTTCAGTTTAGCAAGCAGCTGCTTAGCATCTTCCTTCCACCTAAGAGTACAAGAGTACAATAAGATGCTACCTGTGCAGGCAAGAACTGTTTGCTTCGTTGCTACTGGAGATGAACATCCTCAGGCCTGGCCTGGGACAGGTGGTTACAAATCAGATCAAGTTCAGCTCCTCCTTTTCCACACTACCAATGGGAAGGTTCATGTTCATCATACACGTGACTGCTTCTCAATATTTAATTGCCTTATGTTGTTTAATTCCAAAAAAAACACAGACTCTTTTTTTTTGTTGCTGTAAGAGAACATTGCCTGCTTGTGAAGGAGGAAAACACAAAAACATTAGGTGTCTTTTTGGCAAACATCACTTCATCTGAAAGGTTTCAAGGCCTGGGTTTATTTCTTAAGGAAAGAGTTGAAAACAGAAGGGGAAAAGCGTGACAAAAGGATCCAATGAACCTAGGGGTGAGGATTGATTGGTTTAAGAAAATAAGGTGATATCTGCACCTTTCGCATATCTTCGGAATGTTTTGGGTTTACAGAACTTGGACTGAAATGTTCCTTGTTGATAATTACAAGCTAACTGAATCTGATGCTAGAAGATGCTTTTTGTTACAGTTACTCCGTGTATCTCACATCAATCTAATTTAAATGCCTGACAGACTTGATGCAGTTAATAGTAACACTTCTACCTTGTGCATTCTTTCCTTTGTTGGAAATAGAAGTATCTATATTTCTAGCAAAAGAGAATAATTTCTTGAAATCTGGCACTGAGTTTTAAGGTTAACATAAGACAAAAACTGCCTAAAAGTTGTTCAGGGTTGCTTAGGGGTTTGTAAGAATACACAGATACAGAAATGAAAAGCATCTTTTGTTGCTAATAAGAAAAGTTTTCAAGTAAGTTGTGGCAATGACATGGTGTTTAATTCACAAACAAAATGTTATATGGCTTTTAGATGCTTAGTAATTACAAACACGTTAGTGTTGAATTGTTCTTCAGTGATAGCCCAGTTGAGTGATTTGTGTCCAGGTTTAGCTGTAAAACATCCTAGTTGTTGAACTCACCACTGTGCTGATCGCTCCTAGGACTGCTGGGTGAACACGCTTATTTCTGGAGGTGGTTTGATCTACCTGAACTGAACTGCAGAAGTAGTTTAATCAGATATAAAACATTCCCATCTTAAATAAGTATATATAAAATAGAGGGGAAAAAAAAAAAAAAAAAAAAAGCTATTTGGTCTCAATACCATGAAGTCATAGTGCAGTTTGAATTAGCAACTGAAAACAATGGGCCAAATTCCCACAAATTAGTTTAGGCAGATGTTTGGCACCCTAGAGAACTGGTACTCTGAGGAAGAGTAGTTTGTATTCTTGCTACTGCCTGCCTGCATTTTTAGGGATAAGTTACTTTATATTTAGATGTCAAAAGATGGTGATGAATTGGTGCTGCTGTCACCAGCATTGTCTGCTTTTACATTGGCACTAATGGAATGGATACTAGCAATCTCCTTTTGCACATCTGTAGGCATCTTCTCTGTGTGTTTCTGCATCTGATGACTAATGAGGACAGATTAGCGCAGAGAAAATGGGACCTAATGACTTCTCATCTCCAATAACCTATTCTAGAATTTTAGAATTAGTGTTTCTTCTGAACCATGATAACTGCCAAAAAAACCAGGAAAGCCCTTTTAGTCATGATGTTCTGAAAAAGAGGAGTCCACGTTAGATCTGATTTTCATATCTGATTGTGGGTGAAGCCCAGGCTAAAATAAGAAAGGGAATAGTGTCTGATAAAAAATATTGTTAACCTCCCAGACCTCCCTCTCTGGACTCCTGTAGCTGCCCTTCTGTTCACAGATTGAATAAGCTCCCTGAGCAGCAGGAAGATGTTTCATATGAAAGCCATTTACTGGGTGATCTCTTCTGATTGTTTTAAGATTATTGGAGAGAAAAAGGCAATAGCTTATGGTATATGTAATGAATTTGATGATTAAACTATTCCCTGGCTTCCAAGGCTTAAGTTGGTGAGACACAAAGTGGCCAGCATTGCTAGAGAGGAATAGCCAAGAATCCCTCAGTTTAACTTTGGAGTGGGGCAGAAGCAAACCCGTGTTGTCAGCATATTTCATGGGAGTGTTTATGAGTCTGCATGTGAGGTGGTACAAGAGCGATCAAGATCTGGTCTTTTCAGCATGGGGTTGGGAGGGATTTTCATTTATCTGGTAATAGTGTGGATGATCGTAATAGTGTGCTGTTGTAGATGCCAGCAGATACAAGAAAGACTCAAGCTAGCTTCAAACTCTGTTGGGAATACAGGGTCAAAAATCTGTGCTTGCCGAGTAGGAAAGAACAAAGCTAGAAGGAAAACATGCTATTTTTAAGTTTCCAAAAATATTAAACCAAATCCTTGGGAGTATGCCTCTAGCAAGCAAAATCTGGAGTTGCCTTAATCCTTGAAGTTGACCCAGAATTAATTTCCTTTAAAAAAAAAACCAAAAATCCAACAACAACAACAAAAACCAAACAGACAACCAAGCAGCCTGTCCAAATAATTCTCTCCATTTTTGTTAGCAGAAACTTATTTAGGTTAGCTAGGAATCGTGTTTTTAAAAGTGGGGAAAAATACAAAGATCCAAGTTAATTATATGATTAAATTTGGATATTTTCCACTTTGGCAGTGTTGTATTAAGTAACACTCAGCTACAGTGGTAGGCCCTAGCACATCTGGTCTGAAAAACACAGGAAGAGGAAATACATTGTTTATCAGACTAAATATAGTTGGATTGGAGGTCTTCTTTCAGTAGAATGGTCAGAGACAGTGGCTGATGCATACTGGGCCAGATTTTCAGTTGTTGTAAATACTAGAGTTGCATGTATTCCACTGGTTATACCAGTATTTACAGCCCAATGAGAAAATTCACTCTTTGCAGAACATAAAATTGAACTTAAACCACGTGCTGTGGATCAGCTAATGAGAGATGCGGAGTCTACACATAGCATGTTGGGCTACATGCACATTTTAAGCCTTTCAGTTGTGCCAAGGATGAGGAAAATCTGTGTGGGTTCAGCCTGAAGACAGAAGTTGTATGCGTTCATTATTGCCCATAGTCTGACTGTTATTCCTGTTGAACAGAGTCCATTAATTACCAGTGTGTTTCATGTTTAAAGCATGTATATATTTGCACTGTGTACTGGGAGAAAGGCAAACTCCTTCCAGAGGCCTCCTGCCTCAGGACTGACATGGGAAGCATTGGAAAGTGCTGTGGTCAGTTGTAGCTCTGATTTGTGGCCATAGCTGGTGGGAACTCAAAGCTACTGGTAACAGTGGTTTAGCCCAGATTCATCTCAGCTACCCTTAGGCTGCTGTGGGCACTGCACAGTCACTGAGAGGAACAGGAATGGCCTGGTGGATGGAAAGGATAAGGCACCTTCTCATTCTACCAGTCACATCCTGGAAACTCCCTGAACTTCAGCACATCAGCAAGTGTCTTAATTTATTATGATTCTGAGCATCTCCGTGCTCATCAGCAGTGCACCCCTTCAAGCCTGGCTGCCTCTTAGGGTTTATGCAAGGTGTTTTGGAAGCTGTTTGGACAGAGTTATACTGGCAGTGGGAAAGGAAGGGGAAAGAAAATACATCTTCCCAGGGGTAAGTGTCCCTGTGACTTTCTTGATTTTCCTGCGTGGTAAGGACTGTGTCTAGATGAACCTGTGGTATGTTTCTGTACTTCTGTGGAGCTTCACCTCTTAGGCTTGAGCCAGGCTTCAGTGATTGTCACTGACATTGAGATGAAGAAACGCTGATCTTGTTTAGATCTTACCTCTGGGTGGCTGGTATCTCAGTCTTTATTGGGACCACTACATCAGAATTCAGTTGTGAGCATCAATTCCTTTAGAGCTAAGCTAGTGCATTTCTCTTCATCTGCTACTTCTGCCAGGACTACCTGCTCTCATGATGCCAGTTGTGCTGTCTCTGGAATTCAGCTAGAGAGAATACAGATAATCCTGTGCCAGAATGGAGAGGGAAAAGAGCTAAAAGAAATAAAGCAGTGTTACAACCAGGGATGACATCCACCATCACAGTATCGTTCTGCTTCATGGCATGTTTTGCCCTTGCTTTCGAGTGCAGTGAAAGAGCACAGTTCCATCTTAAACAGTGCTGTCTTCCCAGTGTCACCTCTCAATGACCCCAAAGTTAGTGCTGGAAAAAAGAAAGTCAGGCCTGTATTCCCCTGGAGGTTTGAATGAAGTAACAGTGCTGGCTTGCAAGAAGTGAACAGAAGGGAAAACGCAGAAGTTTGAAGGCTCTGACTTTTGCCTGCCCTGCAGAATTTACTTTTCTAGAAGTTGATAAGCAAAACAAGTTTAACTCCTTCTGTTCTGACAGAAAGAGTAAGTTTTTACAGCCACTCCTTTTTAGCACATAGAAATATATTCTTTGTTTGAAAGCAAAGAAGAGGAAAGATACATAGTACCTGATTATTAGAATTTTGTGTATTATCCCTAATACACTATAGTAAATGAGGCCATGTCCTTTTTTAACCTTGTCTGGTATCATGTTGAAAACGGCTTTTTCATTATATTATGAACTATAATTCATAATTCAGAATTACTGATTGTAATTTTGATTATTGGGAAGCTCATGCAATGTCCACACATGACATGAAATAATTTTCTAATGGGTGATCTGCTCACCTTGAACAAAAGCAGATTTTCTTTCGTTCTCTAAGAAATGTTTGAGGCAGGCAAATGCACTCCCTTCCCTTCTACAGAGCAAAGAAAGGATTTCTGGATCCCATGCAAAGTGATTCATGACTGTACACGGTCCCCGTAGGCCAGAAAGCCCAAAGATGCAGACATTCTCCTCCTCCGTTTTCCTCTGAAATGAGAGCACAGCAGTATCTCTGACAACTGATCTCTGGCTGCTGGGTAACCAGGCTGTGGTTTAAGGTGGGGAGCGTTTTCCCTTTTGCACTTAACGGAGTACTGTGTATTCAGGCTGGATGTCAGTATTTGCTTCTGTAAATATGGTAGTATGGATTTGTGTCCTCCACCTGAGTCCAATACCTGTCTATATTCATATCTCCCAAGGAGAGAAGATAATCTTTAAGCTTCTGTAGTGTTAAATATCCCTGCCCTAACCCGAAGGCACAAAGTAGAGTGCAATGAAATATAGCTATTTTCTTTAATTTATTTTTTCTTTGAAAACAATTTTGCTTGCATTCAGTAGTAATAGAGAGATAGTATCAATGACCAGAGAACAGTAAAACTCTTAAGAATTGTTTATAACACCTGGAATGATGGTGTAAATTAAAGATGGAAAGGGCTAGTAGAGGAATCATTTCTCTGCACTGAACAGTGCTGGGTTACATCTGTATTCTCCATCCAGCTTGTGATATCCTAGGATAAGTAGACTTACCAAGAGGCGTGGCACATACTTACCACGTCAAGTTACTTCAGGTTTGCTGATGTATTAAAATTATGTAGGAAAATATTTTAAAATAAGAATTTCAACAGAAAGTGAAAAATCCCCTTAGTGGCTACTAACACACAATAACTCGAATTTCTGCATTTTTTCCCCACTTCTAAAAAGGGATATTTTGAAGCACAGGTGGGTTATAGCCAGTATTTCCAAGTTTAATGGTTGGAGTTCTTGGGGATTTTTCTCTCTCTGTGGTGAAGAGCATCTGCACCTTTTCAGTGAACAGTCATTGCAAAACCAACTCACACAACATTGTAACACGTAGAGGGATAACTGATCATCCTGTAGCACTTTTCATGAATTAAGGTGGGATTTGTGTGATGCATGTTGATGTCTGCACTGGGGCAATACACTGTAGGTAGTCAGCACAGCAAGGAATGCAAACCTGGTCATCCTGCATGCCTGGAGTTGCTCAGAGGAACTGCACCCCAGCTCCATCGACTTAGCCTGACTTGCAGGCAGCTGCTGACACTGCAGACATCTGGCATTGTAGAGAGAGATATTCTGGCTGGATTGCAGTATTGATCTTTGTGCTGTGGTTAGCAATGGTACTGACCTCTGCTTCCAACTTGATGCTTGTTGGGAAATGAGGCTTTTTAAAATTTATTTAGAGCAGGTAGCACTACTAGTGGTGGATAAACTGATCCTTGGTTATAGTACTGTGGCATAAAAATGCTTTGGGTTTTCACAAGTATTTTAGCGATAAGGTTACTCCATGAACATTGGACTGTGCATAACCTAGAATGTGTTAGGACACATAATATTTGTGTCCCGGTTGATGAAAGTATTTCCTTATTTAATACTAGATACCTATAATGAAGCTGTCCCTAAAGAATCTGCTAGAATGACAGAAGAGTCAAGTCTTCATCTATGCTATGAAATGATCAACCACAAGAGCTCTGCTGTGATTTCAGAATGTTCCCTCCATCTTCCAGTTTCAGCTTACAAAAGTATTTCCAACCATGCATAGTTGGCTATCTGTATGTATGCTTACAGTCTGTACAGAAATGCACTAAAATGAATTGCCCTACTGGGAAAGGCTTTATATTGTATAGAAAATGTGGCACTAGGTACTGCTCTTCATGTGCACAGGAGAGTTAACAGGTGTCAGTCTCGTTTACAGAAATGATGGCGCTTTGCAATTTTCTATAATATATTGCAATATATTTAAATGTCCTGTTTGACATGTGAAATGAAATTAAGTTAATGCATTGTTATGTATAAGTATGAGGAAGATGATTCACTAACGACCAGCAAGGTTTTTAGAAAGGTGTCCAGTATGTAGCCGTCTGTGTGAACTGTCTGGTGTATGTGATATTAAAGGAAGCAACAACACTGTCACTGTTTAGAATGAAGAGTTTCTTTTGAATGATGCAATAGCTTACAATGTCTTTCCTTTGTAGCTGCCCAGTGTGGTGAAGGGGAAGCAATTCTTGAAAAATTTCAAGATAACTGGTTAACTGTGAATGGGCCTAATCTTTCGTGAAACCAAGAAAATTTTTGGACACACACAGGACTTGAATACTCAAAAGGATTGGAACTTAGTGTTGTGCCAAAGTTAAACTACTGCAGTTGGCAGTTCTGCACTGTAAATAGAAGACTGATTAAAAGACAGCTTGTAAAAAAAAAAAAAAAAATCAAATTTTAATACAGTACATTTTTATTCTGATACATGATGGAAACATTCTGTTTTAGACCTTTTTTGAAGAAGCTTCAGTGACCACTAGATTTTGTCCTCTTATATTTTGTTTCGCCTAATACTATATGTTTTAGTAAGATGGGCTTTATTGCCTGTGTTCTTTGATATGTGATTAAGCTTATAGCTTTGAGTGACCAAACATTTTACAGAGTAAAAGTTCTTAGAAACAGTATAATGTAACTGATATTTCTGTGTCTTATTTATCAGGCTCTGCACAAACTTGGAAAGTTGTGCTGGACTTCTACAACTCATATATGGGAACGCAGCATACTTCTGGATATTACAAACCTAAGCCTTCGTGGCTGTATGGATCTTGTCTTTGGATTTATTTTTATTATTTTTTTGAGGCAAAGAAACGAATGGATGCTGCTGTAAAATATTTGTAATATTGCCATTATTTCTTTCTGTAGCAATTATTGCTTTTGCTTCAACAGATAAAGAAAATAAATCAGAGATAGAAAAATCCTAAAGACGCTGGTAGAAGAAAGGATCATGTGAGAACTTCTGAAAATAAACTTTTTACCAAAAATTTGAAAACAGAAATAGTATAATAAATGTCTCCTTACTGAGTGTGTGTGGTTTTAAGAGGTGGTGTGGAAACCAGGAATTGTGTCTGTACGAAAATGTCACAAACCAGATCTCTTCAAATATCATTTTCCCTGTTACACAAAAGAGAATTTCACCAGTTCCTGAGATGTGTTGAATTTGGAGAACTGGCTTGGCTGAACATGCAGTGTGAGGTCAGCTTCACGTGTGAGTCAGTACAGCTGCTTGTTGCTGAACTGTTCTGCCGTGTCAGCAGCCCAGGGACGTTCACGTGATTTTTCTCATTACAGCAGATGCTTTTTATTTTAAATATTCAGGGTGAGGAGAGTAGGGTGACTAGAAACCACCTCCTTACTGAAGTCCCTGTCAGTTGGACAGGCTGCTGTAACACGTGTCTTTTCCTGAGATGAGAAGGGACTGAGGAAAGAGCTGCTGTTGAGCTCTGTCCTTCTCCTGTGAGCCCAACCTGTTACTCAGAGCCGCTCCCTGCCGCAGGCAGTGCCACTGTCTTGCTTTGGTATAGTTCATCACACCCGTCTATTCCAGCTGTTGAGCTGCAACTGGAGGAACCTGAGCCTGAGATTCTCCTGCAGGACCTGGCATTGTGCTTACACATGTATTCCCAGCAAAGAAAAAGATGTCTAAAGAGAGAGTCCTTCCCATGCCGTAGGTAATGTTAATCTGAAAAATGGCATCTCTAGCTGAAGTACAGTATATCTCTAGCACACGACTGGAGATGAGCATGAGTTGTCACCACAGCTTGGTGTTTAGCCAAATAGTTTTACTCGGTTGGGTAAAAAAAAAAAAAAAACAAAAACCTTATTCAAGAATCCATCAGCTAATTAGGGAGTTATAAGAAGCACCAGATTATGCATGCAGTCACTTTTTTTTAAAGCTACCTTTCCTGTTTATAGTGTTATCAACAGTTCCAAAATGCTGCAATTCGGTCGATATTTTCATAAGAGATCAGCTGGCCTTGTGGGTTTGTTTCCCCTTTCCCAGCCCCTTCTTCCCTGCATCTTTCAGCTTGCATTTGTTTTCATAACAATACTATCAACTAGTACTTTTGCAAATTTAAAATACCAAGCCACTTTGTGTGCTACCTTTTCTCCTTTGTGTGCCAGAAAGTCCCTTCTATAAATTGTTCCCTGTGGGCTTGATGTTGCTTTGAAATACTGCTGGTGGAGGTCCCTAGTCTCAGACAGATGGTGGTTTCTAACTTTTTGGTGGTTAAATGACTTGTTGTACTTCAAATACTGTAAAATTAATTATTTGAATATATGTTTCTACTGCTATTATATTGAACTATTAGCATTGTGACTAATTTCTCTCCCATGTGTGTTTCTTTACAGGTTCAGTGTTGAGTTGATCCTCATTACCTTAAAATATTTGGTAGAAGAAAGAAAATAAGGAAAAAGGGAATGAAAGTGTGTGTCACACCTAGTTGATTTTTGTCTTTGGGTGAAAATAAAGGTCAGTGTTGGCAGTAATTCTCCTCTTAGTGATCTTCAGTTTTCCTAAATGAGAGCCAGAGGAAAAACAATGTAACTTCAGTAAAGCCTGTCTTAAGGGACTAACAAGGCAGAGAGCCCACAAAATAGCCTGTAATAGTGACATGTTCTGAACCAGAGATGGTACAAATAGTATTGCAGTTGTAACTGCTCTCAGTTCTGGAGTTTCCAGCAGCTGGCCAGAGCCTCCAGATGAAGTCCCGCTGTGAGAATTTCTGTGCAAGTATCACACCTGGCACCCACAACATGCAGAACTGGAGCCCCATAGATGCCCTGTTATGGAAGGGGGTTCCTAATTTTTCCTAGAGATACCACAGAGTAAAAATCTGCATCATTGATGTATGTTTTATAGTTTTCTTAGCTTTAAATGTGTTTGATGTGCAATTATTGGAGGAAGAGAGCACTTGTGAGCGAAGCCCATTCTGGATTTCTGCATTTTGTTTGCATGTGTTCATTGAGCAGTGCTTTCCCTCTGCTGTGACTCACAGTTTCTTCAGGCATTGCTACTTGTATTAGGCAGTAAGAAGACATAGAAGCTAAATTTAATAGCACTTTCCACTAGTCCTCTCCAGCAGTGCAAAAACTGTATGGGAAACAAGGCACTGCAGAATCAACAGCTTGGTTGTTTCCCATGTGGAGGCAGCCTCCATACAGAAAAACTGAGCAAGGCCTTAAAAAACCTGTGAGGGTTGCTGAAGGGCAGGCTTGAAGCCCTGGGTGTATTTCTTCAGTGTAGCTTATTTTTTTCTAATTATTTTGATTTGTTTCTCTTTGTTCCTACTGGACAGCAATATTGTACTAAGTCAGCTCAGTTTATTCAATGTTCTTACAAAAAAGGTCTTAAATGGTGTCCTAGAGGAGTTGCCACCAGTGTTGCTTGGTCCTGCCCAGTCCTGAAAACTGCAGTAGGAAAGTTTTAACCTAGAGAAGCAAGGAATCCACTGTGGTGTCTTCAGCCTGATTTCATCACAAGTAGCAATTAAGCAACAAGCATAACAATGGCCAGGACAAGTTAATGAGTTTTCAGAAAAACTGATAAAACTGAAAAAAGGGTTTAGAAGGAGGCATACAAACCTCACCATGCCCAACCCTGGGACTCTCTGGTGGTTGTTTTTCCAGTTAGAGCAGTAGATCAGAGATACCACCCTTTGCCATGACTTGTGTATTCACCTACCATCAAAGTAAAAACTCAGTGCTTGTACGTGGCTGAGTGAAACAGTTCAGACACATGATCACATCAGTACTGGAAATGTGTAAGTTTGCCTGGGAAGATCACTGTTTTAGGATTCTTTCTTGCACTTGATCACTTTCTTCTATCTTTCCACAAAGCTTTTTTTCTCTTTTTGACAGCTTTCTGGTCAAACCCAAGGGCGTACTCATTCTGCTCATCATTTATCCTACTAGACAGAAAATAGTTGCAAAACCCATTAATAGCTGAACACATCTGTGTGCAGTGCACCCTTTTGGCAATAACAACTTTATTGGGTTTTGTGAGGCCTGAGCGGGATGGATTATGGCCTGGGTAGTACGGCTCACCAGGGGCTTGAAAGGATGCACTATCTTAAGGTGGAGCAGGCAAATGAACCATCTTCTGGGAGATGCGTCTTCTCCTGTCTGTCCTAAGGACCGTTAAGAAGCTTTTGACTTCTGTTAACTACAAACAGTTCACTCTCTTTGATTTCCACAATGCACCCCTCATCTCCCCACTCAATTTTTGTTGTGTCGAACTAGAACTTACTGTCATCGTTGTAAGTTATGCTAGAGTTCATCTGAGCTCATCAGAGGTTTTTTTTGTTTGCAGTTTGTAGTAATGATAACCTCTGTCTGCCCCAAACCGTGAAAGTTACTTGTGTTACCCTCCCAGCAGTCATGGACAATATTCTCTTAGGTGTGACATCATGCAAATAAGATTAAAGATGGTTTCTGCTGTAAAGAACTTTTAATCTAAATAAAAGGCAAGAGACAAGGACACAGTGAGACAATGTCAGCAAATAAAGAGCTGTTCTTCTTCTGCTTTCATGAGTGTATTTAGGGAAGAGCATATGTTATGACTATACAATGAGAAAACTAACCCTCCCTCAAGGTAGGAATATTTCACAATGTGTGGAAGAATCTACTTAACAATTCAGGAGCCACCCCATCCTTTGAGGAATGCTGCCTGTGGGCCTTACTTGGCCTCTCTTTCTTTGAGGAGAAAACTACTCTCTCTCCTGCTTTTTTCCAAAGGCAGCTGCTTTCCAGTGTATTTTAATAAAGCCATGTGAACTTCATTATTCCTGGCCAATATGTGTGGGTAGTGCCTACCAAGATAGGGCCCTAGTTACCAACTGAGGTTTCTTGTTTCTGCTGTGTGTGGTTGATGGTCTCTGAAGCCTGTGGTGTGTCTGTGTGCTGGCATAAGAGTGGCTGGACTGTGGTTAGGACCCATGGAGGCTATTACAATACAAATAACAACATTAGTAATTAAAGAAACACTGGAGGAGGATTCTTCTGAATTAATTTTGCCTCAGAGTAGACAGGGAAATGGGGAGAAGAAGGGCCTTAGACAAACTCTGTCTTCCATGCTGCATTTTCTTTTCCTGGCCAGATTCAGGCAATAGGACAGCATGGAAAAACCTTGCCTATGGCTGGAGTTGTGTTCACAAGCTGGGCTGTCTCTGGGCTCACCCTGACTGCAAGATGAAGCATGCTGGCCATCCCCTGCTCGCCTGCCCCAGGGTGAAGCTGGGTCACAGCCCCTCACCGCTGCTGTAATGAGGCACGCTCGTGTGAGCAGCCACAATGGCCTCACTGATGCGCAGGAACTCGCTTGGAGGCCACAACTTACCGGAGCCCACTTTTATTGGTCCAGTGGTCATGTGCCGAGCTGGTGGCTGGCAGTGGAGTAAGACCTTGGCTGCCTTTCAGGAGAGATTCATCTATAGCTTCTTTTTATCCCTAAAGCCGCCTACACAGAGCAGCTGCAGCAGCACAGGCTCTTGTAGGGCTCATATATCTGACCCCCTCAAAGCTGCCTCCTCCAGGGATGATGTTTTCTCCTCTGTGAAGCCAAGGCTAACAGCATCGAGGCAAATCATGCCATGCAAACTTGGGCAAACAGCTTTACTTAAGTACAGTGAGCCTTTGTTTTCTGGCAGCTACATTGATGACTTGGATCTTAGGGGAGAAATTGAGCAAACCTCCAGTGCTGACAAAGCAGAGGGATTTCTTAAAGTTGCATTTTTTCATTTCTGTAACTAATATATGAGGAGCTTTTTAAATGTCTTGAGGGGAGGCAGGGGTAGGGGAGAGCCAGGCAAATAGGAGAAAATTAATCCAGGCAAAGAAGAAATGAAGAGAGGCAATACTTTGCCCATGACATACAACTGAAACCACACAGTCAGCTGCTAGGCCCCCTGTGTGGCACTCGGGAATCATGGCTCTCCTATCACTGAATTACCAGACAAAGGCATTCCCTGCATTGCAACACAGAGACTTTTGTAGACCACGTTGGTATCCTCAGAAGAATCGATGGTCGAAAACCCCAGCCCTGGAGGACTCTGCAATCCAATCTGGCAGCCAACCAGCTGCTGTGGGATTTGCCCCTTGGAATGCCTCGCTTTTTGTGTTTTCCTTTGAGCTGTGGCCACATTTGACTTTGATTATTCATATTTTTTTCTTCTTCTTCTTTTTCATTTGTACTTATTTGTCTTTCTGGATTTTTCTGCCTTGTTCATCAAACTGGTGTGTTGCAGTGTGACCTGCAGTCCTGGAGAAGGGGAAAAGGGAACAAGTGCCCAGTGTATGTGGGGAGCACTACGGTGCTGAAACTTCCAACACTTGTGGCAACCTCCACAGTCTGACCCCCCGTGTGCTTTGCCTACCCTGGTCTGCAGGCAGGAGAAAGCCAGATGGTTTTGATGTGTGTATACAAGTGATTGTCCTCACCTACCCTGATACCTTTAACAGAAAGACTGAAGCTGACATGTCAAGCAAACTCCTAGTTCTCTCAAGACTTAACTGCTGAACAGTTTCCTCTGTGCTGGAGGGCTTGTTTGCCAAACAGCAAGTTTACAAGCAATAGAAACATCAATCTGCTTTTATTTTTCTGATCAAATCCAACTACCAAAGTTGAGTTTTTACCCTGGCATTTATGCCTCGTCATGCTACATCCAGTCACAGCTCTGCTGGTATGGAAGAGTATTTTAAGCACATAAAAAGAAAAAATCCCTAACAAAAGCAAATCATGTGCTTTACATTCCTACTAGAAGGAACCCTTTAAAATCACCTATACAAGCACTGCTTTGGCCTCAAAAGGTGTTCTGGTATAGACAAGTTCCTTAGTCCATTTTGCAGGCTAAGGAAGTACAACAATGACTTTTCAGCTCACCTTCTCCAAACCTGTGTGGTGATTAGACAAAATTAGGACAAAATGGACCTTCCTGGATGGACGGACCGGAGAGAGGAAACAGCACAGCAGCACCCTTCAAACACGGCACACTGTAGTACACTAGGCAGGGTAGGCAGCGCGGGCATGTAGAGCTCTCGATGAGCAGCTGGGTGCCCAAGTCTTGGCATCCTGAAGGAGGTCTAGGATCAGTCTTTGCTTTGTTGTGTCCCCGTTTCCCATAGCACAATGCAGGGTGCCCTGGAAAAGCCTATCTTGGAAAGCCTGAAATTCCACAGAATCATTGACTTTTTAGGGTTACAAGGGACCTCTTGAGATCATCTAGTCCAACCACCTGCCAAGGCAGGGTCACTTAGAGCAGGTTACACATTTTCTGCTTTGAGACAGAACTGAAACCAAACGGAAAAGCTACCAAAACGCATGCCCACTCACCGTATGCACAGCCACCAGGACAAGATGCTAACAGAGCATCTCCACAATCACGCAGTTAATTTATCAAGGCGCGGGACTCCAGTTCGGCTCTTTACTGGAGGCGTTTCCCTTTCGGTGAGCGGGGACCGGACTCCTCCCCCCGCGGGAGCGGCGGCGATGGAGCCGGCGCTGGGCCCGGAGTTCGAGGATTCCCTGTTCGCGCCGAGCCGGGACCGGCGGGAGGGCGGCGGGGACGGAGCTCCGTGCGGGGCCAGGCACTGCGAGCCCGGCGTGAGGAGCAGGGGCGGCGGGGGGGCGGGCGGGCCGTGACGGCTCTGTGTGTGTTCTCTGTGCTCTGGGTGTGCACTGGGTGTGCTGTGTGCCCGCAGTGGTTCCGCGGCCCCTGACGCTCTGTGTGTGCTGTGGGTGTGCTGTGGGTGCTGTGTGTGCACTCTGGGTGCACTCTCTGTGCTGTGTGTGCCCGCAGTGGTTCCGCGGCCCCTGACGCTCTGTGTGTGCTGTGGGTGCACTCTGGGTGCACTCTCTGTGCTGTGTGTGCCCGCAGTGGTTCCGCGGCCCCTGACGCTCTGTGTGTGCTGTGGGTGTGCTGTGGGTGCTGTGTGTGCACTCTCTGTGCTGTGTGTGCCCGCAGTGGTTCCGCGGCCCCTGACGCTCTGTGTGTGCTCTGTGTGCCCACAGTGGTTCCACAGCGCGGCTGGCGGCGGGGAAGGCGCCGATGGGATCACGAGCCGCAAATTCCGGGCGGACTGGGCTTTCCGGCAGCGGGACTTCGAGGTATTTCCAGGGCGCTCGCACGGGCCGGGGAAACATGGGGACACAGACTGGGGCGGTCCTGCGGTCCCCGATGTGCTGCGCCAGGGTGAACGTACATTATGGACCGCGGCCTCCGGGTCTGGCGGCCGTGCCGCGGTTAATGCCGCTCGTGGTTCGTGCTGAACGCGCGGCAGCCCCGGGCAGGGCCGGGCAGGGCCGGGCCGCGGAGGAGATCTGTGTTTTGCCACGATCCATGCGGGAGTCGGCCCGGAGCACGCTGGGCAGGAACGCGGCGCTGCCCCGGCAGGCGGGCGCATCGCAGCAGTTCAGCCGTGGGCAGAGGGGGTGTCTGCGGCCGCGGAAGCCGCGGTCAGAGTTTGGCGTGGGGGTTTCTCAGCGCCCGGGGATGATGCCGTGTCGCACAAAGGCTGTCACATCGCTGGCACCACGTGGCTGCGGGTCACCTTCCTGAGAGCTCCCCCCGCTGTCAGATGAGAGCTGTAGTGGCCGTCAGGCTCCGGCCGGTCGCGGTGCTGCCTCTGCATGACTTCTGCCAGGTCTCTGCCGCCTCCGCTCGCCCCGGAGGGCCGCTCGTACCTTTGCCGTGGGTGAATGTTGCCCGTGTCTGTTCTGCGGCGGTCCCAGACCTCTCCTCCTGTGTCCCTCCCGAGCCGCATTCCTCATCAGCCATGCTCTCCTGCCTCTTGCAGTCCTAGGTGCAGGATCTAGTCCTTCGTTACCTTGTTTCCTTGTTGAAATCAGCATCTCCAGGCCTTGTTCCAGGTGTAGCTTCTTCCAGCCTGTGGTTAGCATAACAGGCTCCCTGATTTCAAAGGGCTCCAGCTGACTTGTGACTCTACTCCTTTTGCCTTGCCCATTGCATTTGTAGATCTTTTTGTACCTCAGTTGGCACTGATCCTAAATGTTTTTTCAGCATCACTGCAACCCTGTGTATACCTGACAGATAATTTCTAGTCTCAGCTGAGATGCCCTGAAGGGATTCATAAAAGGGTGCTGATAGCAGAGCTGCCTCAGGCTGTCGTCAGACCTAGCTGCTGACCCCCAGGAAAAGCAAATTTCTCCTTGCTGTGGTTCCCAATCAGGAGAAAAAATCACCCCCTCAGATCTGCTAAATAAAACAGACCATTGCTTCCTAACTCTTTTCTGTTGCAGTGATTCTTGTTAGAAATGTCTTCAGTTTTATTGCTAACCTAAATCATTGGTGGAACAAGAACCAGAGCTTGATTGCACATAAAATTACCGATTTGGAAGCACTGACCTTAGAAAAGGGGGTGGAAATATGTAAATAGGGGTAGTAATCTCTCATTGTCAGTTTTTTACTTCAGGATAGGCCACTTGATAGGAAATGTCAAGGACAGCAGTGATCTAAGCTGTGCCCATTTTCAGGATATAGATGATTGTAGAATCTGCTTGGGATTCAGGAGTGCCTGAACCTTGCCAGGTTATATCCCTTTGTCACATAACAAGGCAAGCAGGGTTGTCCTCAATCCTCTGATCCATTTTCACCAGTGGCTGTTGCATGCACTGGGCAGAGGGGAGCTCCCTCTTTTGCTTAAGAATGAATGTGAGTTCAGCATCAGGAAAGAAAAATACTTCAGCCGTTTTGCAAGGAACTATTTACGGCGTGTCTCCTAGAAGCTAGCTCTGTTAGAAATTAAATACTCATTTTGAGAAATGGGAGAATGAGCGCTGCTCTTTAGTCTTCTCTCTGAGCACTTACACAAAGGGAGAGAAATCAAGATTCCAGACTTAGCTTCAGTGAATACTTAATTTAATGTATTTAAATGTTAATTGGAGTCCTGGTGAGTGCCCTGAGCATTAAGCTGCAAAAGTATTGCTCATTCTTGTCTTTTTCCATAGCCCAATTAATATTTATTTCAAGTACATTAAAACCAGCCTGCAGGAACAATGGAGATTCACCTTCCTTGTGGTGTTCTATGACTTACCAATTATTTGAGGTTCAAACCTTCCCATGGAGAATGTCATGGTTTTGAAGCAAGGTCCCAAAGATTTAGGATGAGCACTCAGATCACTGAGCTGCAGGGAAGGATGCCTTGTGTCACACATTACCCAGGTCAGTAGATGATCCCATCTGGATCAGGCATGGTGGGAGAAGTGGACAGCTGTGTGGTGAATCCTGTTTGGGCCTAAACATGAGTTAGAATTGAGGCTGCTCATCACCATCCAGACTTGGCTGTGTAGTCCTGGGGCCTTGTCTCTTGCTCACGCAGGTAGTAGCTGAGTCTGGAGAAACGCAAATGTGGACTTCAGGTTCTGAATTCCCTTTTTGACTGTAGTTGTGAAGAAAATGTGCTCTCAGGCTTGCTTTTAAATGCAAATTTCTCCCTGTTTTGTTGGCTTTTCTTCCCGTGACACTCCTAGAAAGCCCTGTGTGAATATTCAGAGTGCCTGCTACTCTTACCTGCCAGCAACGTTGCAATGAGACGAGATGTCCAGGAGGGCCAGGCTCGGTGTTTATCTCGCCTAGGAAGGCACAAGGAGGCTCTGGATATTGCAGAAAAAATGGTAAATAATGCAGTTTTTCTTTTAGGCTTTGAACGTGAAAACATTCCCAGTAGTTCTTTTATACGGACCATTTTCTGGAAAAATAATTTTCATGTGTATAATCCTTCAGGATGTTCAGTGCTCAGAGTATTTGGTAAACAGAGGGTAACTGTCACTGCAGATATAATCACTCTTTAGAAACTGGAACACCCTGTACCACAATGAGCTCCCTGTGCAGGGAAACTGGTAGTCCTGGAAGGGACTAAATATCATGCTCTGCCAGGCAGAATTAATGCAATGTAATAGGAATTATAAGAAAGGGAATAAATGAGTGCTTAAATCTTTCCACTATACAAGTGACAGTTCAAAACTCCCTTTTATTTCCATATACTTGCTGCCAAACTTCCACCAAGAGGAGTATCTAGCCATAAATTGAGTTTTTTCCCATAAAGGAAAAAGTCCAGGGGCTCTGAAGTCTTCTAGAATATTATTGGTGCTTTTTTATTTTGTATAAAAGGTATTTATGCTGGAAAGAAAGGCAGCTGTAGAACACTCTGTAGGCAAATAAACAAATGACAGCATTTAGGACCCTCTTGCCTCTCAGACTGTGACAAGGCAGCTAGAGGGAATTTTGTCAACTTGATTGTGCAAGATCTGTATCCCATTGTATCATTTTAAATTAAGAGCACCATTTTGTACAGTTTAAAAATTACCTTGTGATATTTGTATGTGATTATTTAGGGAGACATTTTCTTATGCTGTGGAGGATGATTCTGTTCTACTCCTGTTTTTAATCTATTATCTTTTGTTTCTAGAGAAACAGCGCTACTAACACAGATCACTTAACAACAGTTCTCAGCCTGCAGTTTTCCATTTACCAGGGTCTGGAAAATGTAGAAAAAAAGATGATGTGTCTGCAGCAGCTGATCTGCTTACATCCTTTCAATCCCTGGTTCTGGAAGTTACTTGCTGAAGCTTATATGAGCCTTTTACAGACTTTGTCTCCCTTGGTCATTCCAGAAGCAAATCTAAATCAGTCTGAAGAGGTTTGTGTAAGTAATAGTCGTTTCAAAACATTGACTGGCGGGGAGATTAATGTGCAGCCTTGCAGATCAGATGGCCAGAATGAAGGCCCTTGGTTCAGCCCTGCTGCAGAAACAAAGGGGGCAAGTGCAGTGACTTGTCCCAGCAGCCAAGTGGTGAAAGAATTCCTCTGCACTTCAGGAGAACTGGAATGGACGGACAAAGAGAAATGTGCAGATTCCAAGTCCTGGAAGCAGAACATGTTAAAGAAAGTTGAGATAAAAGCATGTGCCTCGTTTATTAGAGCAAGGTAATTCCATGTATTCTTAGAATAATGTTCTCTCAGTCAGGAATAATGTAAAGCATATTTTTCTCAGTTGTTTTCAGTTTGCATTTTCAATTTAAATGTTTGTTTCAGAGTTAGCAACACTAACTTAGAAGCACCCTACTGTTGCTGCATATCTAAAAAGCAAAGTCTGCTCAGTGTGGTGGCTGTGAAGAATCCCAATCTGAGTGGAAATAGTAAACCAGTGTCATGCACAGTTGAGAAGTAAAGAGTTTTTTAATGAGCTTATAATGTGAATATTTTCAAGTAATTATACACAAAAGGGTCTGTTCTTCAACAAATGCTCCTGCTAGACCATTGCTGTTCCCTGGTCTGGTATTAAAGATGCAGTAGCAGAAGTGCCCCAAAGGGAGGGCATAGCCAGTCTTCCTTCTGTGAGTGCCACCTGTCTTATTTGCTTGAAGTCTCATGCTTGAGTGAAAATGTATTTTATAATAATACCCCAATCTGCATAATGGATGAGGCTGGAAAATGAACTCTGTGACAATTGATTGAAAGGGCTGCATTAAAATGTTCCCTTTTTTTCCCCATTCCTAAAACTCCTGCATACAGCAAAAATCCCCAAAACACAATCTTTCAAAGAGATAATTAGGAACTGGTTTTGTTAATATAATCTTGGATGGTTTTTCCCCCTTTTGCCTCTCAGTGATGTATCAGTCACTGAATGTTTTTAAAGGCATCTTATGAATATCCAGAAATGGTTACAGAGAGCTCTTTATAACTGTCTTGCACAGGCAAGATTTAAGAAATGAAAAAAGCCCAAATAGTAGCTATTAACTGTACTCAGACTAAGAGATGAAGACTTTAATTGCTACTCAGAAGAAGTTCATTGGTTTAGTACTGATATTGAATATTGAAGGTACATTTATATTAATAATGTGTGTTGCTTGTTTCAGTGTGTATGGTTCAGAACTGAGACAGCTATAACTGGTGATGTTTCCTTGCTTGGCTGCAGTTTCACAGTGTTACTGTGGTTCATATATGCAGATAAACTTGTCCAGGATAAGCTTCTCCCCTGCCCAAGGCTTTTGCAGGTTGTCTAATATTTTCAGGTCTGCTGGATTTTAAGTGGGATAAATGTATGTGCAGGATAAGTTCCACCTGGAAAAGGGTTGTTAGTATTGCTTTTTGTAGGAAATTAACATCTCTGTTAATGCATCATAAATAATTGACTCTCATAGTTTTGAAAAAAATTGGAGTATTTTTTGTTTAATTTTCATTGAAATTTCATTTTTTTTTAATGTTGATGCAAATTTTGAAACAAAAATACTTTTTAAATTAAAAACACTTCCCATTTTTACTTGGAACCAAAAAAAAAAAAAAATCTATAAATTCAGTGAAGTTTTAACTGAAAAATTCAGATTTGTAATTTTTAATGATTATAGTGTTAAAATGAAAGTTTGCATCTAAGATCTTGAGTATTTTCCTTAAAGAAAATGCACACCATTATTATAAGACCAGCTTCACTTAACTTCAGAAAATGGGATAAAAAACTTTGTCATTTTTCTTTTTGCATAAAGCTTGAATTAAACACATTTTCAGTAACAACACTCCTAAGTTCTAATGGTCCCTTGGTTAAATGCTGTAGAATGATAGAGTTCCAGGTTGGAAGGGACCTCAAGGGTCAGCCTTTCTTGGCAAAAACATGATCCAGGCAAGATGGTCCAGCACCCAGTCTAGCCAAATCTTAAAAACGTCCAACACTGGGAAATCCACAGCTTTCTTGAGGAGATTATTCCAATGACTGGTCTCATTGTAAAATACTTTCCTCTTCTGTCCAGTTGGAATCAGCCTAGAATTACCATTATACCTATTGTCTTTCATCTTTTCCATGTGGTTCCCCCTATAAAGGGAGTCTCCCTCTTCTTTGTAGCTGCCCTTTAAATACCGAAACATGGCGAGGAGGTCTGCCCTAAGCCTTCTCTTCTCAAGTCTGGGCAAACCCAGTTCTCTCAGACTGTTCCCAAATGGCAGGCTTCTCGGGCCTTTGATCACCTTTGTGGCCCTTCTCTAGACCTTAATAAATTCTCTAAAACTGATATTTATCTCTGCAATAATGCCCATTGTGAATTTCAGTGAGTTCACAGGAGATTGTGCAATGTTTCTGTGTTCCTGGAAGTGTAAAATAAGCGTAATACTGTTAATATGATTGACAGGGGATTTGAGACAAATGTAGAGATACCTGGATATTTCTTCTGCTGGCCTGTTTTACAGTCCTTGTATGAGGAGGACTCTGGAAACTGCCACTGTTCCTGCTGGTTGAGCAGTTGGGTGCTGGGGCCCTGTGTGACATCAACTTCTGCTGTGAGCAGAGTGTGTAACCTTCCCCAGTTCATGGCTGTGACTCCTGGGGCACTGCCTGGAACATAAAACTGGTGAACGCTTTTAGAAAATAATCCAGGGTTGGCCTGTGTGGTGAGGACGTTTGGTATTTGTCCAAAGCCTCACATCTGTAGCTTTTCAGGTTCCACAGGCAAAAATGTGCTGCTGTTTTGTCAGGCCATAGTAAGGACATGGGACACCTGAGGATTCACATGTCTGAGCCTCACTTTTGATTGGTGTAATGAATATATGGAGACAAAAATGTTTGCATGGAGCAACCAGAGCTACTGGCATATTGTTTTTCA
Source organism: Hirundo rustica (assembly GCF_015227805.2). Classification (NCBI taxonomy): domain Eukaryota; kingdom Metazoa; phylum Chordata; class Aves; order Passeriformes; family Hirundinidae; genus Hirundo; species Hirundo rustica. Next base: position 11,612,231 of record NC_053450.1, read on the forward strand.
AAAATGCTTCTCAGTAGTTCTGTAGCACAGATATACAATATCCACCGTAGACTGATACACGTCTTGACTTCTTTGCAGTAGGCAAAAGTCAGGAGGAGGAGCTGTTTTAAAGTATTGAAGCATTAAAAGTGTAAATTAAAGTATTAAACATCTTGGTCGTTTTTAGGTCTGCTGACTTACTCTTTTTCCAGCTGTGCAAATTTTTAACTGCCCTTCTCATTCCAGGCTCTTACTTCAGCTTACTCAGTCACAACAGTTGTCCTTTGTCCTAGAGAAGAACAGAAAAAGTCAAAAAGAAATTGATGACAAAGTGGCTCTACTTGGTTTTGATGAAAACTCCTTGCTGTTGATGACCAAAGTAAGAGGATGTTTCATTGTGTGCAGGGTCTCAGTTCTCTGTGTGGACTGGTTGTCCTCAAAGCATGACACTCCCCTGAGCTCATTAACTGTGCCAGGAAGCAGGGGAAATTAGCTGGGGCGGGCTGCTGCCAGGATGTTACCTGCAACTGACAGGTGCCTGTAGAGCCTTGGCCTGCATCACACAGGTGGATCCCTGATCTGCTGAGGTTCTCCTTTCAGGAATGTGCAGCGTTGTTAAGTTTCTCACTGGACATGTATTTGCAGATGGCATCAGCACTGTGCATTTCCTGGGACGCACATTTTATCTCAGGAGTTTTAGATGCCCCAAAGTGAATCACTAGTTTGAAATGGAAGTGGAGATTACTTTGATACTGTTTAATACATCAGTATTAAACACTTGCATAAAAAGCATTAAATATTTCCAGAAAAAGCCAGAGACTTTCTTTTGCATTTCTTTGTTTTGTTTGATGTACTGGGTTCTTGTTTTAAAAAACTGTCAGAGGAGAGCAGTATTGTACTTAATCTCTTCATAGAGATGAAACATTTTTAGTGCTATTCAAAGAGCTTCTGACTTTCATTGTAAGGATCAAAATGAAGCCAGCAAGACTCTAACGTTGCTGTCAGCATTACAGCTTTAAGTTAGTGACAGCCAAGGCACTGCTGGGTTGCAGCAGTCGGAGGGATGGCATCCATGAGTGGGCAGTAGCACACAGGCCACCCCAGGGTTGGGAAAGGCTGCGAAAAGAAACTTCTCTGCTTGCTTCCCTTGCTCAGACATGCCCAGGACAAGTTCTGTGTTGATGCTGATGCAAGGTGATCACTGAATGCCGAGCTGGTGTTGAGATTTCTGCTGCTATTCACAGTGAAACTCCCCTGTGCAAGTGCAGACAGAAGCTGGAGGGGCTGTGCAGTGCTGGGCTTTGGTCTCAGCTCTCCCTGAATGCAGAATGCCAAGGCAGTCAACTTCATCATGGCTTGGAAATTTCTCCATGATGGTGTGTGGTTCATGTGACAAGGGCTTTGCCTGTAAAGATTTGTTATTAATGCCATGTTTGATGGATTTTTTTCTGCAAGCTATTTTGTTGATTTTCTTCTTTCTTACTCTTTTTGCAGGCTATGGGGCAGGATCTTATACCAGAAAAACTAAAAGAGGAGTTTCAGGGTGAGGTAAAATGCATAGGCCCTTCAGCATTGTCATCACTGGTAACTGCTTCAGTCATGGAATTTGAAATCAAATGGTTTGGTAATCTCCAAGATTATTTATGTCACTTTGACAGACAATTTTAATGAAATATGTATCTCCCACCTTCAGTAATATAGATGTTTTGTTGTATTTATTTTTGTATTTCCAAATGATTATGGAATGATACATGCAATAAAGTTCATATTACATTTTTAAGAATTCTTATTGTATTTCTTTTAAGAATAGATAGAAATCTCTGTATTTAACCTCTTTGCATCCTTTTCTTCGTTCACTGATCGGTTCATATTAAAAATTACGAGGAACACAGTGTAAAATCAAGCTTTCAGCTTTCAGAGGTAGCTTTCCATCATAATGGAAAATGGTCCTTTACCAGTTTGTGCTTGAAATGCTTGTCTTTTTTTTTTTTTTTTTTTTTTTTTTTTTTTTTTTTTTTTTTTTTTTTTTTTTTTGCTTCCTTTCTGATGTCCAATTTGAAAGTTTCTTGGTATCAAATTTGATGCTGTTGCATTTAGAGCCATAGAATTAGCCATTTTCTTAAGTAATTCCTTTAGTGTTTCTTGATTAACATTTTAGTGATTTCCTATTCAGAGATGGATAGCTAGAAATCTCAAATATATTTATGCTGAGAAATTGTCAATAGCAGTGATTCCATATCTTTTAGGAAGGAATTCTAAGTAATAAATATTTAACTTAAAACTAGGAGATTTTTCTCTTTTTTAAGCCAAGTGTTTGTTGCAGGCATTGAACAAGCTATAATCTTGTGTTCAGTGTACTTAGATGAGGAGAAAAATTGACAAGGTTGTTTATATGTACTGAAGAGTGTTTAGTCAGATCATATCCTTTCTAAAAGCCTGCAAGGAAGATCTTTGCTGTGAAACCTGGCAGTATTGTTTCTGCCTCATCCAGCTCCTTCTGTTGTGCTTTCAGTTGATAGTGACAACACTTTGTTTTGCTTTCTCAAGCATTGGTGCTGTGTGCTTTGGGCATCTAGAAGAGGGCAAAGATCCTCCTGTAGTTTCTTTCACTTGAAATAATTTACATTTCAGATATACATGTTATGCTCTTCCCTCACCTTCTCTTAAACTGTGAGATTTAATTTTTCTGTAGTTTTCTGTAAAAGTGTTCTGTAACGGACGTAATTCAAAACTAGAAGTCTCTTAGACATACTTTGCTGCCCCTTTTGTGTTCCTGTGTTTTCTTTCTGGAGTACTAAAGAGTGCCAAAACCTTAAATAATTCACCATTGAAGGATGATTCACCATGTGTGAATTGTATCTGCTACTTTAAGATAAATTTTAAACCTTTAAGATACTGATTAGGGAACCTCTCATGAATCATAGAGTGGTCTGGATTGGACAAGACATTAAAGATCATCTAGTTTCAGCCCCACTGCCACAAGCAGAAACACCTTCCACTAGACCTCTCTGGGCATCCTGTTCTAGTGTCTCACCATTCTCATAGCAAAGAATTTCTTCCTAATATCTAATCTAAATCTGCCCTCTTTAAGTTTGAATCCATTCCCCCTTGCCCTGTGAGTACAGGTGCTTGTAAAAAGTCCCCTCCAGCTCTCTTGCATCCTCCTTTATGTACTGGAAAGCCCCAATGAGATCTCCCCAGAGGCGTCTCCAAGCTGCAGAGCATCACTTGGCTCAACCTTTCCTCAGAGGGGAGGTACTCCATCCCTCTGAACATCTTTGTGGCCTCCTCTGGACTCACTTCAACAGGGCCATGTCCTTCCTGTACTGGGAACCACAGAGCTGGGTGCAGCACTGCAGGTGGGGTCTTACCTGCAGAGCAGAGAGGCAGGATCCCCTCCCTGGCTCTGCCGCCCACCAGGCTTTAGATGCAGCCCAGGACAGGTTTGGCTTTCTGGACGTTTCTGGCCCATGGCTGGGTCACGTCCAGCCTCTGATCCAGCAGCACCCCCAAGTCTCAGCAGGGCTGCTCTCGGTCTGCTCATCCCCCAGCCTGGATTGATACCAGGTGCAGCATTTTGCACTTGGTCTTGTTAAACCTCATGAGATTCTTGACCTTGTCCAGGTCCCTCTAGATGGCATCCCATCATGCAGGTGTTTCAACTGCACCACTCAGCTTGGTGTCATCTGCAAACTTGCTGAGGGTGCACTCGATCTGTGTGACTGATGAAGAAATTGAACCCTTGGTGTGGTTTAGCCCTCTGCTAAGTTGACTGAAACTTCTCCAGAAAAATGGAATACTGCTTTCAGCCACGTCAAATGACTTTTGATAGTTTGGTGAGTTAATGCGATTAAACCACATCCTGGTCAGCTGGTTACAAAAGACGATGACTTGGCAAGTATCCTTGGGTGAGCATTAGTGCACTCATAATGTACCACAGAAGATTTGGTTTAGTCATGTGTGTGCTTTGCTGGGTGGAAACTCAGGTGTGTGTTTGTGCAGCGCTGTAGTCAGGTGGCAGAGAAGCTCGCTTGAAGGGCTGGGGGTGCTTTTAAGACTAAGAGGTGTTGTAATTCTTCAGAAGAGACTGTCCACAATGTGTTGTAAATTAATTACAGTGTTGGCATCAGCAGGAGAATCTTACAGCAAAGACAGCAAAGGTGGAAAGCTTAATGCTAAATATGTCAGCAAAAAAATGAAACATGGACATGTCCCACTTTCTTCTTAAACTGAAAGTCATGAGTAGCCACATAAAAAGGCTGTAATTTGTTTTGTCTCAGCTGTTAGGACATCAGAACACAGCTTTTGTGGGACCAGGTCTGTATAGACATTTAGTGGAAACTCACCAAATTATTTGGCTTCACAAATAGCATTGGAACTGTTTTAGCAGCAAATTAAATACTTGCCAAACGTTGTCATTTTGTGACTGAGATGTCCAAAATACACAGCACCTAGCCAAGGTGATTTTGAAACTTTTAGTTGTCTGCGCAGATTGTTTAACTTGACATTGTCTCTTTAGCTGGGAACACAAAGGTTAACTGGGTCCAGGAGTTAAAAGACAAGTGGTAGCTCTTAAGAACAGGCAGCATGTTCTAAAACATAACAATAAAGCAAAAATGCTGGTTTTAACTACTGCAAAGAAAAGAAGATGAATGCTGTTCTAAATATGTCACATAGTTACTATTCCAAATAGCCAGCATTTATTGCATTGGGGCTATAAAATGTTCCTTTGTCCCATTTTTGCCTGGCTATCTCATCTCAGCTACTTCGGTTCCTGCTTTTTTGGCCCGCCTCTCTCTTTTCTGTGCTTCTTCTAACTCCAGTTTTCTGTTTCTGATCATGTCTCAAGAGGGGCTTTGCATTTCCATTTTGCATTGAATGCTTCATTGTTGCTTCTATGTTCTGCATAATTTTACATCTGCCTGTAATAGATTTCTTCATGATTTGGCTTCTATGATATTGTTGATACTAGTACATGCATCGGTACTCCTTTCTGAGTAAAACAGCAAATTTTAGTATTATAAATTCCAGGTGGGAATCCACTAACAGTTACTGAGGTTTGATTTTGTTATTTTAACACTTGCTTGTGGTACAGGTGCTTTGGAAGGACCCTCTGCTGCTGGTTCTGATGCTCCTGAAATGATTGCTGTCTACAAACACCATAATGTGTCTTGCTATTGAGTGTTTGAATGCTGCTGGCACTGAGGTGAGGGAACGTGTTAACGCTGTAATTAGTAATGTTAACACAGTTTTCATCATAGAATCATCGAATGGTTTGGGTTGGAAGGGAACTTCAAAGGTCATCCAGTTCCAGCCTTTCTACCTGGGGGGTTGGCAGGGAACTTTCCACTCGACCGGGTTGCTCAAAGCCCCATCCAACCTGACCTTGAACACTGCCAGTGATGGGACATCCCTAACTTCTCTGAGAAACCTGTTCCAGCCTCACCACCCCAATCATAAAAAAAAATTTCCTTGTGTCCAGTCTCAATCTATCCTCTTTGAATTTAAAATCTGTCATCCTGCCACTGGGTGGGGGGTTGATCTTGGCCTGCTGCCAGGTGCCCACCCCAATGCTCTATCACCCCCGCTCCCCCAGCACCACAGGGAAGGAGAAAATAAGATGGATAGAAGAAAGCCCTGTGGTTCACAACAAAAGGAGATTAATTGAGAAAAAGCAAAGGCTGCACAAGGAAACAAAGGAAAACAAAAATTTATTTATTCTCTATTTTCATCTGCACGCAGTCATTGTAAAAATGAGGAATCAAGGGTTGTACCATGGAGTCCTGCTTGTGCTCCCAGCTTAAAGGCACCTTTGTTGCTGGCAGTAGCAAAGGTGTTTTATGTAGTGCCAACTTCTCCTGCCTTCTTTCTGCTACACATACACAAGCTAAATGAAAAATGCAAGCAAACCCCTCTTGAGAGCAATCTGGGAACCCAGGTGGGGCTCTGTGGGCTCCCCACCTGGTGAGTGTGGTGATGGTATATGGCACAGCCAGTACTGGGTGAGTTCACCTGATTGCAGGATCCACACTTCCTGGGAAGGTAACTAAAACTGGGGACAGCATCACTCATGGGGGGTTTGATAGGTAAGGTAAAATGGAGTTCACTGGTGACAGGAATTCTGTAAAACTAGGAGAAAATTGACAGTACTTCAGGACTCCCATCAAGCTGGATGTAATTCTGTCAGGATGAGTGGCTGGAATGCTGGAGGGGAGCACTGGCCCTGGGGAGGTTCTTTTGTTATGAGTCAGTTGATCTTCCTGCCTCCTGTGTGATACACTGTAAGGCAGAATTGCCTCATAGGCAAATCCCTGCTCACTATTCCCCATCACCTTCTTGTCCATAACAGGACAAGCTGGAAATCATTTCCAAGATCTCTTGCTCCGTCACCTCCTCAGGAATGGAGGTGCAGTTGGCAGGCCTAGTGAGGGTCCTGGAAAAGGAGGAGTATGGTGTGCAATGGTTGAGGGAGGAGTAACACCTGGATGGTCTTCGTTTTCCAGGAGAAATAACAGGGTAAGACCAGGGAACTGTCTCACAGAAAAAGAAAAGAAAAGAAAAGAGGAAAAAAAAAAAAGGCAGCCTGAGAAAGAACTGGCAAACTGCTGACAATGGACACGGAGAAGGCTGAGGTACTCAATGGTTTCTGCCTCAGTTTTCACTGGCAGCCTCTCTTGTGCCTCCTGAGTCAATGGCTCTCAAGGCAGGCACTGGGGAAGCAAAGTCCCTCCTGCCATAAGAGAAGATCAGTGGAGAGCAATTGAGGAACCTGAACATACCTCAGTCTGTGGGACCTGGTGAGACGTGTCCTAGAGTCCTGAGGGAATTAGCTGGTGTAGCTGCCAAGCCATGCTCCATGATCCTTGAAGTCATGGAAGTCAGGTGAAGTCCCAGGTGACTGGAAGCAGCCTGTGGAAGAAGCAATCAGTGAAATCCTCTCAGGTGCACAGGCAGCAAGCACAGGGAATGTCCTCGAGCACAGGCTGCTCTGGGTGCCTCCAGTGTGAGCAGCAATTGCCAGTGGGATCCGCTGGGAGTTGTATGTCGGGGCACCAGGATACACATTCCAAACCACCTTAATGGGCAGCACTTCCTCACAGGACACCAGCTGAAAGACCTGCAGGGCTAGTTCTGGCTGGGGAAGAGACACGGGAACACTCTGGAAAACCCTGGCTAAGCCCAGCCTATTCATCCAGCTTAGTTCCAGGGTGTGAATGCAGGGGCAGCTGTGGGTTCCTGGTGCCCTGCAAAACATCTTTTATGGTGCTTGACAGTCCCTTGGGTAGTGGCACTTGCCTGCTCTCTGTTCCCCGTGTTGAGGACATGCACAGAACGAGCCCTGACAGGAGCGTCCTCATTGCTGCCACCACCAGTGGTGCTCTGACATGGCAGAGTTGCCCTGCAGAAAGCCCTGGGGCTTTTCTTAGGCTCTGTAGGGGCTCACATGGGGATTTAACTGCCCTCCAGAATGCTCTAAGGCCTCATCTGGGCTTTGCTGGGACCCGCTGGAGGCCCCTGCTGACCTCCACAAGTCCTCCCATTCTAAAAAAGTCTAAACATCCCCCAAAAATCACTTTTAATTAGAAATTCACTTTTGTAGATAATCTGGAGGTTGGCATAAGCTACATGTATTTAAGCTTTTTAGCCCCACCTAGATCATCTTCCTTCAAAATAAGACAAAATAGGAGGGCAGCAGGGGAATCCAACAAGCCTCAGCAAAGCCCAGGTGGGATCCTGAGTCACTAGGGAGGGTAATTAGTGGCTTTGCAGGCTGTGTGCCCAGAGCTGGGTGCAGCACTGCAGGTGGGGTCTCACCAGAGCAGAGCAGAGGAGCAGAATCCCCTCCATTGCCCTGCTGCCCATGAGGCTTTGGATGCAGCCCAGGGCACGTCTGGCCACCTGGGCTGCATGTGCACAGTGGCAGCTCATGTCCAGTAAACCATCCAGCATTCCCAGGTTCTCCTCTGGGCCTGCTCTCAATCCACCTCCACCTCTCAATTCATCCTCCACCCTGCACAGGTACTGTGGATCGCCCCAGCCCAGGTGCAGGACCTTGCACCTGGCCTTGTGGAACTTCATGGGGTTCAGGGCCTCTAGCCTGTGCAGCTCCCTCTGGACAGCATCCCCTCCCTCGAGTGGCTCACCTGCAGCACTCAGCTCGCCGTCATCCTCAGACTTGAGGAGGCTGCATGGTGTGGTAGCAGAGTTCATCTGAGCCCTTCCCTTGCCGCAGATGGACAGGCCAGGTCAGCACCTGACATGGCCCTTGTGACAGTTTCTGCAGCTGCCTATAAATGTTGCCCTTTATCACTAAGTTGTGGGGACCTGTTAGGATTTTTAGCATAAGTCATTGCTGAAATTGTAAACTGACTGTTTTCCATCAAAACTGAAATTTCATTCACTTGCTGTTCAAGTTCAGATGTTGTCTGAACTATCACAAGCTTTTTTTCTGATCCAGCTGAAATGAACTCTTAACTCACAGTGGTCCTTCCGGATTATTAGCTTGACCCTTACCTACTTTTCATTAGCTGTGTTCTCCAAAACTTTTGTAGGTAAACTGTCTTGCCCCACAGAGGTGAAAAGAGCTCCTTAATGGACTTCACAGGTCACGGCCTGAGGAAATCAAGGTCTACAAACTTCTCCCTACATCCTCCTCTGTACCCCAGAGTGTACTCCACCCCAGCTGGGCCACGCCAGGATCAGTGAAATGAAGCACACTGAGAAGGAAAAATCTTAATTAATCTGTTAGGATGCCTTCATTCGGTTCCTGTTGATTTCAGAAGAAACAAAGTATGTTTCTTCTTCATCTGGGCTTTGGCTGCATGGGACTCATTCAGTGTTTGAAAGAGACTAGAGTAAGGTGTACAGGGCAAGAGAATATGAAGAAAAAAACCTTTTTTATTTGAATGGCTGCTATATTCAGATAATGAAGTAGAATTATCATAGGAATGAAAATCAAATTTCCCTTCTTCCCAAGGAATCCAAAAAATATTGCTATGTACAGAATTTACAATTATATGCAATAGTTTATTATTATTATTATGGACTCCAAAAGTTGGTATTACTGGTTAAAACACCCATACTGAAGCTAGAGTCCATCCTTTATCTTTGATAACGTTCTTTAAACTTTAAAGGTATGCTTCCAAAATTATTGCTCTTCCAAGGATGAGAAACCTTTGTCACCTGCATACAATTATCATTGTCCACAGTCTACATAATTCAATTGTATTCCTTTTTGAGCAGGTGAGAAGTCAGGGAAAACAGGCCAGAAGTTCAAGTGTGTTTAGGGTTCTGTTTTCTGTTGGAGGCAGATAAAAGATGATACAAAGCAAGTATGGGAAAAAATCTACTGATAAATCAACAGCTGTTAGGCATCCTGGGAACTTTGATGAAAATCCTTTGTTTCATGAACTTTCTTACTTCTGCTTACAGAAGCTTCCTAAAATTTCAGGGATTATTTGGCATAAAGTTTTTCTGTTTTGGTTCAAGCTGCTGAACCTCTGTAACTCCTTTTATAGCTGTAGTCCATGGGCACTATAGACACTCAGTTTATCTTTAAAAATAAGAGGCTATGAGGAACTCGGCAATATCTCTAACTTCATGTTCAACCAGATGACCACAGAAAGGATTTCAAAGATCCGCGTGCAATTAAATGAATTGGAACTCAGTCCTGGCGTGTTACTAGTAGGACTTTGCTTCTTTAACTCAGCTTCATTTTTTCAGTCTGAACCTTCACAGCTGCTCTGCAGAAGGAAAGTTGCCCTGAGCTGGTAGGACTGGAGGTTTGTAGCTGTGTTGCTGACCAGTGGAAGTGAACATATGGTGCCTTCCATAACCAAACTGTCTCAGTCCATGTGGAGGGTACCAGGCCCCCTCCTAAGAATCCTTGGGAACAGCCGTCCTTGCTGTGCAGCTCAAGCAGAGAGAGCTCTGAGAGTGCTGTGGCAGGACCTGTGCCTCACTGCCAGCCTGAAGGCGGTCCCCCAATCAAGATTAAGGTTTGATGAGAGCACAAAGGTAGCTTGCTGCTGCCAGCATCGTCTCTGTCTGCCACAGAAATAGCAGCCTTCAGTCTCCTTATTCTAGTGCATAAAATGCATAGTAAACAACTGTGCTTTACCCCCTTTCATTGCCTGGTCATAAGAACAGTTACTGTTCTTCTGGTACACAAATATACCGCCAGGGGCAGGTGATACGCAGAAGCAGCGCTGCACTGTGAGCAGCATTATTCAGATGTGTTCTTCCTGGGATCCTGATGCACCTGAGGTTCACACATTAGCAGCCTTGGCTTTTTAATCAGGGAAATGAAGCATCCATAAGCAACAAAACAAGAGGCTTGAAATCATCCTCATTTGTATTATACAGAATTTCTATATTCATCAGTACACAAGGATTGCTAAACAGGTCCTCACTACATTTACTTGCATTTCCAAACAAGGCAGTTATTATGCAAACAGGTTAGCTTTGTGGAGGCATCTCCAGGATGAGCTTAACCCTGTCCTGTTCGGTTCCTCTTGCCTGAGCCTCACAGGTCTGTAAATGTTCATGTTGTTATAGGGAACCGTGGAGTTTTCGGCCATGTAGTGTGGCTGATAGTAGTTAGGCTGGATGGCCTTCTGTGTAGGCGGGGGAGTGAATGACACATAGCTGTGGAAGGAATTGACTCGCTGGAGAGGTGACTGGGGGCTGAAGTTGCTGTTGAATGCCAGAGTTCTCGGGGTCTGCCTGCTCTGGTGGGTGCTGCCGGCGGAGAGGCTGCTGAAGGGGTCCGAGAGGGTGTTGGCGCTCCCCTCGTCGCTGCAGGGGAGGCTGCGCGGCGGGGCCCAGCTGCGGCTGAACAGGAAGGGCAGGCTGCGCGGCGGGGTCTTGGGGCCGCGCACGGGCTTGGACAGCGCGTACAGGTGCCGGAACTCCTCGTCAAACAGCTCCACGACCTGGCCCGTGAACTTGGAGAGGAGGTTGCGGTGAACCTGGCCGCACAGCCACGTGAAGCTGCAAGGAGAGACAGGGTAAGGGTTAGAGTTAACGCCGGCCGTCAGGAGCTGCGGATCCCCCGCAGGGGTGATGTCAAAGGCAAATGTGTTTTACTGCTGAAGCTTCTTGTCTAAACACAGGATGAAGATGGTGTCGCAGTTGAATTTCAGGTCAGTTCACATCAGTGCTCTTTGACTTGGATCAATCTTTGTTATTGCAGCTGCCTCTAAAACCTTCAAGAAACCTTGTAAAGTTATGCAACCTCCTGAAGGGAGTGGTGATCCAGATCCACTGCAGGGATACAATACCCAAGGTGTCATCTGTCCCATGGAAAGGAGTTTAGACCCCTCTTTTGAGGACCTCTCTTCCATGCACAGTGCTTAAATTCAGGTATTGCCACGTCTTATCTGTGTGCAGATAAGACGTGGCAATACCTGCATTTAAGGTATTCCTTAATACCTTAAGGAATTAAGGTACTAATTCCCTGAAATCATGCCTTTCACTCAATCATTCCTTGAAATCCTGCAGCATGCCCTGCCACTTGGTAATTCTCAGCCACTCCAAGTGACATAAAAAATACTAGGGAAAAAAAAGAACTATCCTTTGTTTTCATTTTTTCCATAATCTTTCTTCATTGGTCAAGAGAAATACATAAAACCCCAACCTTCCTGTCACGTCCCACACCACAAAACAAGCCACCACACCTGACAAATATTTGTTTTCTTCACTACAGAGAAAATGAAATTACAAATATTTCCTAAAGCATTTCCAAAAATAAATGTAATACTTTGCTATAAAGTAAGGGAGAAACACCACAATAGTTTTAATTCTGGTAGTTCAGAGACACACCTTAGGATAAGCCACAGCTTTTAAATTATTTTTTCTTTTATGTGCTTCCCTAAGCCACTCAGCAAACATAAATTTGTGCTTTTATAAAACCACAAGCCAGCTTGATTGTGTTGCACAGGCTGCCGTGTCTGAGCAGCAGCAGCACCAATAAAATGAGCATAGTTGAGAGAATGAAATGTAATTACTCCCTGAACTGACCAGGGCTTGAGCTGTGCAGCAGAGGACACAGAGCAGCAGCAGATTTGAACCTGAGGTTGTTCTGTGCTGGCAAAACTCTGCCATGGTTATTCCTGTGTGACTTTATTAGCTACGCTGGATTTGTACAAGAGCTGCTGAGAGCCAGATCTGGCTGTAGATGTGTGCACTTAAAATCTTCTCATGTTTTGATAAAACTCCTGTGAAGCACAGTGGGACTAAGCCTGAGCTGATACTGAGGCAGTAAGACAGACAATTTACATCTGCTTGTCCAGAGCATTCCTAAAGAGAGTGGGGCTTGAGGTATACAGTGGTTTATACTGTTGCTTCAGGAGCGAGGGGAAGAGTGAAGAAATCAGTAGTTCAATGCCACCAGGCACCCATACAATTCATACTGCACATTTTATGACTGGACATGAGAAAACACAGTAAGTTACCAGAATAGAGGTACTTTTCATCCACTGTGTTCAAATATGGACACAACCTTGGGAGCCAAGGTAAAGAGCACAGCAAGCTAATTCCCTGCTGGGTGCGTAACATCTGCCCTGGCAGCTCAACATTGCCTTTATTCACTAAGCAGTGCTCTCTAAACCTTTCCACGTCCTTCATCTAACTGTTAAATATATCAGGAATAAATACAAAATGCACACAATTTTTCTAGGATATCTACATTGAAGATTACAAACTCATGAAAGGGCTGAGGTCTAAAGTATCACGTTTATAAGCTAGAGATACATCTAGTAGAAAATTTAGACAGAAATAAAAATCAATTACACTTGTAAATGGCTTTTAAAGGCCTAACAAAATCAGAAGAAAAAACCTGTTCTCCACAATCTTGATAATTTACTCCAACATGTATCTTCCTGGAGTACCTGACAGACGGATGCTAATTTGTGGATCACTGATTTTACCTGTAACTCTTGTAAACAGAGGAAGTTAGATCAAACGAATAGCCCAGAGATTCTGTGAGAACTGAAGGCAGATGGGTCAGCTCAAAGTTACAAGGTAAGATCTTTGTGATTTTAGACAAACGCTTGTGGACTTGTGTAGTAAGTCACAGCAATTTACAGTCTGTGCACTTTTCTGGAGAACAAAACAGAACTTGGCATAAAAGACTTATCAGATTTTCACTGGCTTAATTCTAAGAGAAAATGCATTGTTTAGGTTTTAGGCCCAGTTTTGCTCCTTAGTATACAATTCTGAGTGCTCTTTTGGGATAGGCTCAGAGGAGTCTGTTATTGTCACCACCTGCCCAGGGGGATTGTTTTTCTCCCAGGCTTTTTTGGGTGAGGCCCATCAAACAAAAAGAATGCACAAAGAAGTGATGCCTGGCTTGGGCCAACATTGTATCACAAACTCAGTCACTGACCTCAGCCATCTTTCCAGATGTCCTTTGTCCTATGTCCTGTTACAGATGCTCTCATTTATGATTGTCTCAATCAAATCCTCAATCAAACCTCTCCTGTTCAGCACTGGACTGGTTTTATAATGGGTGTCCTCTCTGCATTGCTGGAGCTGCAGTTCACCAGGGATGTTCTCATCCCTGTGTTTGCAATGCTGCAGCAACGTGCAGCACAACACATGTGGAATCTGAAATGGAAGCAAGGATGGACTGGGCTCAGGTTTGGGTTGCCCTACAAGTTAATGTTGTCTGCTGGTGGATAATCTGTGTGGGAGACACCTCCCTCACCTGAACTGATGCTCCTGGCAATGTATGTCCACGTGAGTTGTTAGCTGCTGACTCTGAAGGGGCCAGTGGCTTTCAGATACTCAGCTGCCCCTGGGGATCAAGGTCTGTGCTTTCTGCTGTTTTCATTTTGCCTTATTTTGGAATGCTGAGTTCATGTACTATCTAGTTTCAAATTCATTTAAAATGGAATAACAGTTACCATAGGATGAGATAGAGTGACACAGAGACAGCAAGAAGAAATACTGCATTCTAAGCCCTCAGCATAGACACTGGCAATAAAAATTGAGAGTATGTCCTGGAGGGCTATTTTATTTCTCAGCCTGTTCCCCCCACCACTATTACAACATCATGCAGAGCTCAGCACTTCGGTGAAATTTGGTGTTGTATTTTAAAATCTTTGTATCAGTTTTAAGATCTACTCCCATGTGATTTCCAACAAAGGCACTGCAGAAGAGTTCGGGTCTGTTTCACTCAACATCGTTCTTGTTTATACCTGAAGAGGTTGATGGATAAGATTTCGGCAAAATAACAAAAATCTTTCATATTAATAAAGTGAGAGCTAGAAGGAAATGCCACATACTGGTAGCCAGCTATAACCCATGTGAGTTGCAAATTGGCGTTGAACGTGCTGAAGTTACATAGTTTTTTTGTAGTTTTAAATACATTTGTTCCTCACCACCCTCTGTTTGTGTGCTGGATATGGAAGTACATAGTTTGACAAGGTACTTGAGATTAGAAGATATTCAGCAGCAGTAGAGAAAGACAGAAGTGACTGCACAGGACTTCAGGTGTCTTTAGTTTTTTACATATTGAAAGGGAAGCCAAAAGGAAGCTTCTTAGTCAAAGAAAACAGATCTTGTTCTGTCCTTCTCCCACACATCCTTCACTTCTAATCTATCCAAGTCTGCTGTTGCATTTCAAAACATCTTTGGCGAGGGATTAAAAAGCACCCAAAATAACAAGAAAACAAAGGAACAGTCAATTAAAAAAACCCAACCCTGAGTGTCCACTAAGTTTTGTCTGATGGTTCATCTGGAAATGGAAGGAGAAGTGTATGCCTGTGTTAGTGTACATCTAAGCTCCTGCAGCCCATCCCCACAAATTCACTTTTTCCTTTGTTACTATAGTTCTGTAAACTTCCTGGTAGCACAGTTTTATCAGACCAGAGGCATTTAAGCTTCCAAACTGTAAACTGGGATTAAGAAAAATAATTGCATCCTTTAAATTAAATAATCACCTCTTGTATTTTTGTATTTGGATTTATAGGATACACTTGGTTGTTTGTGAAACATATCTATGTAGCCATGATGCTCAGAAACTTCATTTATTTGATGCAAGCTCAGAGTTCTCCTGAAATTCCCTGACCAGAGAATCTAGGATCTTATTTAAAAATCCAGTTGTTGAGATGCTATATCCACTACCTGAAATAATTATAGCAGCACAAACAAAATAAACAAACAAAATTTTAAAAAAGGGAAAAAATGAAGCTACAGCACTTATGTAGATATATACTGCCTACCTGTCAATGAAACATAGGGAAAAACAGTAAGTCTCTGAAGTATTTCTGTTTTACCTTTAATCACTAAATTTGTCATATGAAGAACAAATTCTCAGATATGTTGAGTGACATATGCTACATTAAAGCATCCTGAGGGAGACAGAAATGTATAATGTCTCATGATCACAACACTTGAGAACCCAAACAATGAGGAAAGCATAATGTTAAGCTGTACACATTTCTAGTTTTGCCCTACGGCTGCACTGACAAAGTTGTTTACATTAGTTTCTAAACATTTAAATTAAACCCCATGCTCTATAATGAACTAAGAGCAGCTTTAAAGCAAGTTAAGTAGATTTTTGAAAAATGGCATGTATTTGAAAACATGAGGTGTTTTTTGTAAAACAAAAGCTTCTTACCTTACAAAAATTTCCATGGCACGTTTCTGGGAAGAAGTATTAAAAATAGCAAGGGCTTATCTCACCTGTAAGATCCAGAGAGCACATATCTCCAGTCAGAGATAAGAAATTTTTCTTTAATTTGTCCTGAAAATTTCCTGCCTGACTTGGCACAGTAAACCTCTCCAGTAACACTCCGGACTGAAATATTCTGTAAATAAAAATAAAATTGAGTGAATTACATATCTTTTCAATTAAAAACCAGACAGGGAGGGACCTTTTCCCCCAGTGCCTTTAGCTCTTCACTGCACCAAACTTAAATTTCTTCATGGACTCTTTGATGTGATTTTTGAAGGTTTGTGTCCAGAGGAAACCTCGCCAAGGTCTCTCACTTGCCACAGGGTTACTTGTTTCACTGGAGATACAAACCTGCATGGAAGCTCACACAGGTGGAGCTGTGCTGTGGGACAGTAACTGACCCTACCCCAGCCAAAAGGACTGTGGTTGTGTCCATAGCTGGGAGCAGCCTGTTGCCTTCCACTAACACCTCAGGCACAATCTGCTCTGGCTGTACTCCCTTGAGTTACATTGGCTGTGCCATGACAAGCAGGGGAAAACCTCTGCTCCTCCAATCCCTCTGGGCCTGCAAGGACACACGTGCTGCTCTGCTGGAGCAGCCCAGACAAATGCTGTCCTTTGGGATCAGATGCAGGTCACTTTGGCCTGTGGGATGCTCTGCACTATCCTTGTACGTCAGCAAGTGCCTTTCAGGCCCTGACTCGGCTGTCCATACACACACGTTGCAGAATCAAGGCCTTAGTAAATGAGTAGCACCAAGGATTTGACTTACACATTGTGGAAGTCTATGTGCTGTAACAGGAGACTTAAAATAAATAGCACAGGCTTTTTCTCCTTAGGAGTGAGTGTTTACAGGCATGCAAACAGTTATGAATTTTTATTATGCATTTATTATGCATTTTTAATTTCAGCTTCTTTATATATTTGGGATGGAATTCAGATGTAGAAAACCAGGTGTCTGGTGCATGTAAGATGCCCTCAGGTCTCCTATGTGCCCACAGCTGCCATTCCAGTGGCCTCTGCAGTATCACCCATCCCCAGGGAGATGCCATAGGAGCTCTACAGCATCTCAAGCAACAATTGAAATATCCCTAGGAGGGGTTCTTTTGAAGCCCATTCCCTCTGATAGAAATGAAGGCAGATTAAACTAACAAACACCTAAATTTGAGGTAGTATCTTTAAAAGAGCTTTAACACATTTTATCAGAAACCACCCAGTGCAACCAAGCTGTGGCCATGTGAAAGTGTTTTGTGCACCTTCTCCCTGTGGCTGTCAGACCACAGCTGCTGCAGAGCTATTAAACAGAAGCAGCTCTAAAGGCTATGTTAGATAACTCTACTAGGGAAATTTAAGTCCTGTTTTAAGACTTCAGGGCCAAGATAAGTTTCATCTGGGGACCTAATGGAAATGCCTTACCTTCCTATAATATCCATGGGAAAACATACGCATCTTCAAAGAGGAACTGGGTGTGCTAACACTACCCCAGGAAATCTTTTGCTCCCTTTTAACTGGAGGTGGATTGACCCTAGCATAACCATGCTTCTAGCTCAGAGTGCCTGCAGTTAGGCAGACAACTCTGAGCCTTAGAGCTTCACAGTACCTTGAAGAGATCCTCAGCAATTTGCAACTTGTCACACATCTCCGAGAAAAGATGTACACTGCCGTGATCGAGCAGCAGGTAGACAAAGACCATGCGCTTGTTAGCTGCCTCCAGAAGGTCACAAAGAATCTCAGTGTCTGTGAACACATCCATCACAATGGCTAACACCTTCAGAAAAAGAGCAGAGGCATTAGCAGAGTCAATTTACATAAGGTTGAGATGAGGACATTGTGATGTAATTTATTTGTTTAAAAATATTCCACTAAAAACAAATATTCAGGTATAAGTAGATATATTTTCTGTTTTCTCCCTAAGTGCCTGAATCACTAAACTGATGAAACATATTGCCTCATTGTTTTATTGCTCATATAAAGCCAATATAACACACAACATACAACCCAAAATGATCCATGAATTTGTAGGTGAGATTTCAGCACTAGGAAATACATTGAAATACTTACCAGAGAATGATAAAGATGTAGCTAAATAAAAGACCATAGCCCTTGCCACACAGCTCACTAGGTGTCATAAGCCACACACATTCAGCAAGAATCCCTGGATGATGGTTTCTCTTCTATTATTTACATCTGGACAGCCCTAGCTTTAAAAAGCAACAACACCCTCTTGGTGGTGGTGGGGTGATAGTCTCCAACAGCTCTATCTTTTTTAAAACACTGATTTATAAACTCACTATTACAATTTGATCACACATCCATGCTCCCCAGTTCACAACTGGCAGAATAGTGTGTAAAAGTCTCAGGACTGGGCAGAAAAGCCCTGACAAGCATTGAAATACACAGCCTGCAGCCAATGTGGATCAAGGGAACTGGAAATGTGATATAAAACCAGTTCCATACTAGAAAGTGCTGGTCTTGTCTGATGTCTGCTACTGCCCATGGAAAGGGTCAATTCAGCCCAGTTATTACCTGACTTCCCTTCAGGAGGTGCTTGTTTCTCCACTGACTGGAGAGGGAACCTTTGATAACTCTGCTCATGGGATATCAACTCCAATCAAAACAAACTTTACAGCATCTCTGTAGATCTGTTTTACTAACTGCTTCCAGCTTGCTCTGAATCTTATTCCAAAGCCTATGCCCACACCTAACAGCAAGCTTATTCCCCTCAGCACCTCGAGGATATCCTACAAGACCAAGCACATCCTGTGCAGCCAGCGTCCTCTTCAGGCAGCCAAACTATTTGTGGAGCAGTGAGAATCCCACACCTTCCTCCTGCTGCCAAAGCCTGGTGCTTCAGAAGGAGCTTTGCCATGACTAGCTAAGCACTATTAGTCAAATATCTCACATCCACACTTCCTATTAATGCCCCAGCTCCAGACCATTCTCTCTTTTACTGCTTTTCACCATCTGTTCCCAGTTTATATTTCTGCACCTGACCTTCCTCTCTTACTTGTAGTACTTCTCATTTCTTTTGTCCGAATTTCATTTTGTGATTTGCACCAATTCCACAACGGTCTTAAAATTGTAGTATCACTTGCAAATCCTTTGCAGTTTGAGGTCATCCATTAATACAGTCTTTATCCTGTTATTTAACTTTGTAAAGCATACATCAAATACTAGGCTATCCAGGATGGATCCTTACCAGAAGCTAATTAATAACTGGTACCATGGGAAAACTGTGCTCAAAAAGCAGTTGACAAATTTATACTGCTTCAGCACACTCTCTTAATGTAAATTAGATTATTTAGAAGGTTATGTGAACCATGGGTTTATATAACATTTCCCAATTTTTTGCCTAGCAGTTTTCTCTTGATGGGACAGAAAATTGTTCTGGGTTGGTATTTTATCTTGATGCCTTTGACTTAAAATGACTGATCTGTAACTCCCCTGGTGTGGTAAGCTTTTGGAGGCTTTGAGAGAGCAGTTGCCAACAGGGATCCTTCTCCCTGCCATTACACGCTGTGTTACCAGGGCTGGCACCTGCCCTTGCCAGGGAATCACAAAGTGGAAGGAATCCTGTGGCTCCAGAGGGCTCCGAAGTCTGTGCTGGGCAGCGCCAGTGCATCCTGGCTTGGCTCCTGACCATTCCTGGGTGAAACTGCTGCTGCTCTTTGGAATTGACGGAAGGGCAGAACTCCTGGATGATGGTAAATACAGCCCTGAAGTATCAAATTTTTTTTCCCCAGGAAAACAAGAGAACTGCTAGAACACACATGACATAAGTTTTCTGTCCCCGCTCCAGCCGCTTAGTTCCTGGTTTCCCAGAGTGTGGGCAACCTGACTCTAGCTTTTGGCTGGCGCCTCTGTGGCCTCCATCACCTGTATGTAGTCAGGGGCATAATCTGTATCTTTCCTACATGCCAAGTTATGCTGCAGAGCCTCTATATGGTGCCCACATGACATTTTAATTAACACATGCAACATATTAAGGATGAAAGGTCTATTTTCTGAAAAATTTCCTTCCTCTGCGGATGGCTGTTGACATACCAGACATACTTGCCTTTCTTTGGCCTCCTCTTCACCCGCATCTCCCACAAATCCCCTTGAACAATTCCTAATGGCTGAGAGTTCACTTAGGTTTAATTCTCATTAGTGGTGCAGTGGTCTGAAAGATCAAACCATCCTGCTCAGGGTACATGAGAAGGGACAGAGTCAAGCTATCCTTTCTACAGGACATTTACTCCACTGGGTGAATGGGAGGTTACAAGGGGGAAGAGGGAATGCTTTTTTTTAAGCCACCAACATTAAAAAAAAATGTTGGTGTGAGTTAAAAAAAAATAAATTTAAAAAGCACTACCTGTGTTCAAGAACAGGCTCTTCACAGCCACTTTCTAGAGCAAAGCTACACTGCAATACGCAGGGCTTGCTTGGATTAAACACCATGTTCACCTGAGCTTGTAAGAGCAAGAAACAACCGAGTGCAGAGGGAACAGCAATTCTCTCCTCATACCTGAGTGGTCTTGTGGATGTACCGGCGTATGATGTCCCTGATGTTGCTGTTCTTCTCTGTTTGGAAATACACAGTGGCGGTGGATTTTTCCTTTAAATAGGGCTTCTCTGCTGTAATCCATGTGTGGAGCAGAGCCGGCTCACTGCTGTCAGAAATGGTGGGGAAGTAGGTCCCTGAAGGGAGTGAGCCGGCATCGTTCTGCTTTGGCACGGCTGCCCCGTCAGCACCTGGGGACTCCTGTGCATAATAAGACTCCCTGGCGTTATCCTTGATGTACTGAGCTTCCACGGAGGAGAGGAAATCCACTTCACCCTCTTTGCTTAGAGTTTCGTGGTAAGAGTCCGTCCCACCATCCAAGAAGGCGTCGGTGGCCAATCTTATGCTTTCGTTGTGGCTGAAATCCACTTTTGTCAACTTCGGGGACTGGTTCTTGATATCCTCCAGCCTCTTCCTTATCTTTCCCATATGTCTGGGGTGGTTCATGGCTCTTTGTCGCAGCAGCCGATCTGCCGGGCAGGCACCATGCATATGCGTGCCACAGGCAGTGCGATCGTCCTTCTTGTTTGAGGACTGCATTCTGGCATGAAATCGCCTCGGCTGGACGAATTAACTATGAATAAAAATAAAGAGATCTTATTACCACAGGCAAATTCACACTCCCTGAATTTGTCTGTACAATTATCTTCAAAACGAACCTGAAGCTTGTTTCTCAGGTGGTGGTGTACTCCGGCAACAATCTGTTTCCAGATGGGACACAAGTGCAAAGCTGATTAGATTGCTTATCTGAGAGGCACCCACCTCAGCCGCAGGGCATACGAAGGATTCGAGCCAAATTTACCGCGGCCGTCGGATTCGATTGTATTTCCCTTCCTGTCGCATCCTGTGAAATATGAGTGAGGAAAGCACTCAAGCAAAAGCAGGTAGGCTCCCAAGCATCATTGCACAATCTTCAAAACAGCTTGAGGCTTCTCTGTTTTCCCATAGTATTCGTTAGGGAGAAAAAACAGCCTCGATGTTGAACTGCAACAGAGACAGCAGCCATGTCCATGGCTTCAAAACAGCAAAAAGGGTCATGGGCTCTGTTCTGCACCTACATGCTGCCAGGCAGGCTTAAAAATAGATGTGATCTTCGTCACTGGGCCCCGTCCAGAGTACGTTGCTATTACCACAGACGATTCACTCACTTACTTTAAAGCTTTGTGACTATGCCATCCTATTATAAGAAAAATACCCCTTCCCAAACATCCTGAGTATTACGTGGAGGGAGGGTTGTGAGCTGGCCTCAAAGCATCAGAAATACAAACACTCATCACTTGATTGTGCACATTTAGGGCTGGCTTTTTTTTTTTTTTTTTTTTTTTTTTTCCTTTTCCTTTTCCCAGGTTGCAGCTTCTGGAGTCACGTTGTCGCCGTGGCAGCTCTCTGCTGTGTCATTAGGTGGATGGAGGCGCGGGTTGCAGCGGGGTGACGGGCCAGAGCCCGGGGGCAGCCGGGCCGGCCGGTCTGACCGAGGAGCGGCGGGGCGGGTGCACCTGCCCGGGGTGTCCATACCTGTGTGCGTGCCTGGCTGCAGCGCCACGTGTGACACACTTCCCTCACGCGGGTGGGTTGGCCCTCTCCCCGGCAGCTCCGTCCGTGCACCCCCGGCTCCAGAGGGGATGTGCCGGCCCAGGCTCTCGGGAGGGCTGCCGAGGCCGTGTGTGGGCAGGGAGAGGCTCCCGCCGCCCTGGCCTCGGGAGCACGGGCGTCTTCAGGGACAGCTTTTCAGGGCAGCTTCACAGATTCTGGGTCTACGTCAGGTGCCCTTTGGGGTGGGGGAAAAAAAAAAAATAATCGCACGTAAAGATGAGACAAAGATGTATGAAATACAGAAGAGTATGGAATGGCTCGGATATTAATCCCGGAGCAACCACGTGGGGCCGAGGAGGGGCGGTGGCGGGGCCGGCCGGAGTTTCTGGGGTGATTTTAAAAACTACCCCGTCCCTCCCTCCGCCCCCAACATCCGCCCGCAGCTGCCAGACGCGGCCGAAAGTCACTAATTATCTCCTGACCTGTTCTGCGCAATTAGGGCGAAAATGATGCCATCTAATTACCCTGACATGCAGGACTGTGCCCTGCCAGCGCCGATCGGGGCCAGGGACGGCCCTCCCCTCCTCGGCCAGGATCTCCCATGGTCACCCCGGTATCCGTCAGGGTCACCCTGGTCCACCTCATGGGCTCGGCGGGGCTCCTCACAGGTTATGCTGTGGGGCCTTACACTGTCACCACAGCGAAGCCCCGCTGTCACCCTGCGGTCCCACAGGACCACTCCGAGCCCCCGCACGGCCAGCACAGGATCCCGCCCGGTGGCAGCGCTGCGGGCGGAGGAGGGGCCGGGCCGGGCCGTGCTGTCCCGCGGCCCCGGCGAGAAGCGAGGCCGCCGCCAGGGTTGAGGGCCCTCATGGAGAAAAGCGGAGCAGCCGCCTCGTTAGCGCAGTAGGTAGCGCGTCAGTCTCATAATCTGAAGGTCGTGAGTTCGATCCTCACACGGGGCAAAGGCGGGCAGTTCTTTTGCTCTCAGCCGCCTTCACCCCGCGGTTTTAGCGGCGACAAAACCGCACGAAGCCGCGCTTCCGAGCCGGTCGGTGACTTCTAAGTCTACCTGCCGTGATTTCCGAAGCGGCAGTTCCAGGTCAAGGGCCTGTCCCTCCCGGTGCTGGGCTCACGGGAGTAACTTCTGCAACTGTAGCTTTTGGCAGCCGGTGTTCGGCCCCTGGGCTGTCCGTGAGCCCGTGCAGGGCAGTGGGGACGGGGAAATGGCTCCCGCGGGGGCAGTGGGCACACCCGGCGTCAGGCTGCGGGCAGGGTCCGGGAGCTGCTGTGGGGACACGGCGGGACACTGGCCCTGCCAGCGAGGAACGCTCCAGTTTATGCACATTTACAGCTTTGCCGTTTTTACAAACCATAAGCACATACACATATAGCCCACGGTGCAGGCCAAAACCTCAGTGGGTTTGTTATTTCCCTTTAAATATAGAAATAATCATATGTAAACTCCAAGACAATCATCAGAAAAAGACAATTTTTCTCAACTACTCCCCCTGCCTCCGAGATGATCCTGTTGCATTTTTCCCCCTTTGAAAAGGGAATGATGTCTCTTCTCCACACTGCAGAGGGCTGCAGTGAGATTTCCATGGATCCTGGTTGCTCTTCATGGGACTCTTTCTACTTCCAGGTGCAGAGGATGGTAAAGCAGGGATAACCAAGTACCTTTGTGCTTTGAGGTTTTCATGTAATTTAATGAGAAGCAGAGGCTGTTCCCAGTCCCAGATGACAAAAAGCTGCTGGTTACAGGTATCATCCTGGTCTGCCTGGTGCCTCAGCTCCCAGGGCCAGCGCGAGCAGTCCTGCTCCAATACTGCTGCCCCAAAGACCATCAGCAAAACCCCAGGGGAAGCAGAAAAAATTAAGATCCCAGTCCTCATATTTTCACAGGGCCAAGTCTACCTCTGTATCAGCAGTGTGTGTAGAAATCATGGATGATTCACTTTAATTTACTTTGCCCTATATTTTTTTTTACTGTACCACCATATCTCATGTTCTTGACTCTTGGGTGAAAAGCATTAGCCATCAGTACCACAAGCACTATGAAAGATCAAGGTATTTGTTTAGATCCCCTCTCCCGTTCTTTATCACGAAATGAACCTAGGAATATGTGTAACAGCTACCCACATCTCAAGCAGCAGGTGCTCCACACCCTCTCTGGGCCTTGGTTTCAATGTTTGCCTCTCTCTGGAAAAGATTTTTTTCTGTAATTGCAAATTTCCCTGCTGCAGCCTGTAGAATCCACTTACTCATCATTGACAAGACCAACATTTTACCAGTGGTTTGTTCCTTCAAGTCAGGGCAGCCACCAGAAAAAATGAAGTACATAAATAGTGCACACTCAGTAACTTAACGGTAAAAAATGAGTTTATTTTAGAAGTAAAAAATAACAGGAAGGTTACAAACAAAAGACGTGTTTTCTAGCTAGGATTTTATTCTTATATAAAAATATCTCCAAAAGCCTTTAATAAACAGTCTATGATCCATCCTGAATCACACTATACATATTTAGCTTTTCACTGATTAGTAATTTGAAAGTACAGCTAAGGTCCAGAGCAGGTCATCTCAAGGTGACTGCATTGTAGCTGGGGAATGAGCTGGAGGGTACCTGGATTTGGCCTGTGAGGTGAGCCTTTGTCGGAGCCGCCAGACTTCTGCCATCAGCTCCCGCTCCTGGGGTGCCAGTTCTGCTCGTCTTCTGTCTGAGGACATGGAAGTGCAAGAAACTTAACATTGCAACTAATAGTTTTCCATAAACACTACAAATACCTGTTGGAAAACCGACATCTCTGGCAGAGAAATGCTGGTTTTCAGTACCATTGGATGTGAGGCAGCCCTCAGACTGGTAAGAGCAAGTTCTTTGAAAGCGGTGCCTCTCGTGGCTACCAGGTCAGATGCTAATGGGGGATACAGCAGGTCCACAGGTTCCCATGCCTTGCAGACTTGTACATAAGCTGCATTGGAATTTAAACTGTGCTTTCACTGCCAGAGTAGCTAGGACAGACCAGAGGAAATTAGACTAATTCTTGACTATAACTCCCAGTCAGATTTTGATGAAGATAGCTCTACATCCTCTCAACATTCCCAAATCATAAACAGCTATGAAGACAGGAAAAGCCTGGGCAAGATGATCAGGTCAGAATGCAACTAAACTAGGGCTGAGGTTTACTGGGACCACTCTCATAATGTGACACACTTCAGGCATTTCCTACCTGTGCCACTTCTGGTAGCAAAGACATTTTCTGCAGGTGTGAAAGACAACACAACAATAAACTCGTTTACTATCCACTAAACACCTACACAACTAATGACTCAATCACACATCTGGGTGTTCAGCAATGCTCTGAAACTAAATGTGAAACTCCTAATTTAGAAACTTACTGTGTGGTGATGATGCTAATGTAGACAAATCATCGAGACAGATGCTTCCAGACTTTGGCACCTGCTGGACTTCTACCCCTCTCTCTGTACACCTGGCCTTTAAATCACGCAGTTGCTCTGTGGGAAATGGAAAGAAGGGTTCTTTGTAAATTAAAAATATTGAAGTTTCTAGTGAATTTTTCTAGCTGGAGGTAAAACAGTTTTTCTCTAGGAAGCAAAGCTAGAACAATCACCCACTCCAGTTAATGGCGAGTACAATTTGCTCAGAATTAGAGGTCAATGTTTCTACTCTTCGGGTCAAAGCTATGCATCACTGCATTTCATTTTAAGGAATTACAGCTCTGTAATTTCATTAATTTCTTAAAATTCCCTTTAAGAAATTACAGCTCTTTAGGAAATTACATGTGCTGTTTCTTCCTATATAATTAATCTTCTGACAAATAGGCCACTAAGATCATACAGAATATGGCTACTCATGCTTTTAGTTTTAGGAGCCACCCATTTTAATTATGCACAGTTGCAAATTACTCCGTACTAAAACATTAGGTAAATAAGGACAAAGGCTGAAAAAGTTTGCCCAAAGTAATACTAATCACCTAACCCTAATATTAATCACTAATTTTATGTGAGCCTTGGAAATATGGTGGGGGGATAGGAGAAATACCTGCAAAACGACACAAATGCAGCACTTGAGAAAGAGGTACTGGCCAATTCTGAAAGTTGGGGTTTGTTTGGGATTTTTTTTTTAACACTTGGAAAAGCCACTTCTTGGTATAATAACTCTGTGTTATCACAGGACAACATTATTTGACAGAAAATTGCTAATGGATGCAATTTCACAATTGTTTTAAGATGGGCTAAGCCTGTGCTCCTACCAAAAATGGCATTTATATTATTGCATTTGATAAACATTAAACTGAGATTTCTTTCCAAGTCTGGCCTTGGAAAACAGATATATCTGTTTCATGAAAGAATACTGCCAAAAAGCACTTATAGAGTGCTTAGTGAAGGAGTTATCCCTAAGTTTATGCCCAATATTGGACAGTTCATTTGTATTCAGTCAGTGAATGTTTCATGCCAACATCCACACAGAAGTGTATTATCTACATGCTCACCAAAACAGCCATCTTCCCTTTGCAGCTTCTCCGCCAATTCTAGTGCATCATTCATTTTGCCATCTAAGAGCTGCTTCCTGTGTGCATCTGCAGCAGCAGCCGCCTTCTGCTCTTCCTCCAGCTGAGCTTTATTGTGTACAACATCTTCCCACTGTGCAAGAGATATATTAAATGCCTTCAACAGATGTGTTGCAAGGAAAAAGCAACAAATAGAACCATCCAGATTACTACAGATTAGACTTAACCCTAAAATCAAAATATGTTAGCTGTGTGAAGGTTTAATTTTGAAAAATGTCTCATTCAAACATCTGGAGGAAGGTAAACGTCTTGGGTGAGAAAATAAAAATAAGAGGAACTTACAGAAATAGGAATATGCTTTCCTAAGGCTAAAACATCCTTACCAATTCACTCTTGTGCTTCCAGAAACTTTCAGTCAAAAAAGAAAGGAGAGTTCTAACAAAATACTTCTCTTAATACATTTCAGCTTTCTGCACTCTCTGTTACAGGCAAAAGACGGTTACATTTTTGCCAGGCCCACTTAGAAAAAGAAATTATGCAAATACCTTTTTTTCTTCTGTCTCCCTCATGGCTTTCAGCAGTTCAGCTTCTTTCACCCTGTTGTCATGCAGGAGCTTGACAATCTCTCTGTAGCACTTCTCCCGGTCCTGGTCATCACGCCTGAATCTCTGCTGTGCTTGCAGCCTCCAGTTGGTATCAATGTGCTTCTGCTCAGCTTTGGTTAAATTTTCTTCAGCCACCTAATAAAACACCTTTCTTACCAGAAATTCAGTCTATTCCAACTGCACAGCCTTACCTACAGACCAGGCAAGACAAACTGAGGTGTTCTCCAGTATCCCTGTCAGAGGTCCCTGCTAGAGCCACCCACTAACAGGTGCAGCTGACATAAGATTGATACCTGAATGCCGATACTTTCACCCACATCCATCTGCTTCCAAAAATCAAATGCTGTTTACAAAAATTCAGACCCATATGTTTATTTCTAGACAATATACAAATGCAGATGCCAAGCATATGGGCAGTGGGATAGCTGCAACTATTTTTCCAACTGTGCAGTTACAAGTTCTGAGCTTGAAAAGCTGAGCAATTCCTAATGTCAAGTTACACACATTCATTACTGTGATTTAGAAGACAGCTTCTACAGCTGAACTTCCTGCCAAGTACTACCAACTGAAATCTCCTTTGAAGCTGTCTTTTATTTTGTTATTGTTACAAATAAAACATGTTCCTTAACAGGAGGATGACTTGTTTTGAAAATGACTTTTGAGTCTTACATGCTTTCTAAGTTTTGAGAAGTAAAAAGAAAAAACAAAACAAAACAAAAAAACAGCTAATATTTCTGGCAGGTCCAGAGAATTTCGATATTATACACCTGTTTGGACACTTCAGTCAGATTTCTGGAAATCTCAAAACTTTAAACATAGAATCTTTATCTATTAATATAAGTAATATGGAATCTAGAAATTAGATTACTTTAGAAAATATTTCCATATTAACTTGAACCAGTTAATTACAGTCAAAATACTATTAACCGTACTACTTGTATAACTTAGCATATTGACTCCCCAGAACACGTTAAGATCCATTCATCTTACTGTATGAGCTTTCTGAATTTCTTCTCTATCTACTTCTATCCATCTCTGAATATGTTGATCTTCCAGATCCACCTTTCTTCGATGGGCTTCCATGTCTTCTTTCATTTCCTTTGTAACTGCCTCTTGGTCTTTGATTAGATGCTGCCAAGCACACAAACAAGAATCACTGTTGCTAAGCTACTAGCTAATGTTGGTGATTCCATCTCTTTAACATTTATTAAATTTCATTAAACTAGTATTTGAATATATCCACACATCTCATCCCACTACATATCATAACTGTCCAAGAAAGCCATAGACCCTGCTGTTTTATCTGCTTGGAACTAGATGAAGTGTGAGTCATAACAGTGGCCTGAGTCTTGACAGGGGATGTAATTCCATTCTCTACATTACTGTGGCGAATAAAAGCAGAATTCCAATCTAAATGAACTAGATTCATCATGAAAATATTCTGCAATTTATGGCAAATTTTAGCCAAAACCCCAAAATGTTTCACAGCTATAAACTGTGTTTCATGGCTTTGGGACTTGTAATAAACACATCTGCAGCTTGAACGCAGAGATGATTTGCCAAAGTAGTACAACCCAGCAGCAGATCTAGAAACAACACTGTGGCTTACCACCCTTTCTTCACATTCACCAGGGCACATCCACACAATTTTCTGCAAAAGTTATGACCCTTTCCCAGGCCTGTAGGAATGTATTGAGCAACTGAGGCAAAGTCAATATCCTTTGAAGCTGGAGTTGGGACCCTCGCTGATGGCAGTGAACAGTGCAAGGAAAGCCTGTCTGCACAGACTCTTGTGGGCAAACAGAGATCCTCAGCTACTTGAATAATTGCTATCTTTCTAGCCTAGAGAGGATGATCACTGTAGAATTAGTTCCCTTAGAGAGCTGACTTTACATGTACAGGAATACAAATGAGCTTTGCCTGGTTTGTGTTATGTAGCCACAATACAGTTGGCTGTGTATTGAATAAATAAACGCTAACTGAAATTTAGCCCAGTTATGCTCAGAATGGATTATAAAAAGTTTATGACCAAAAGCTTTTAAAAACCCAAAGATAGACTGACACGTTTCAAAATGAGGGTCAGAGATGCCTACTTCTCCTTTATTCCACTGGATCTACACATACTCAATATAGGTACGTGTAGCTTTGATTTCTAAACATTTAACCGAGTATTTAATCAAAGTGAACATTTCTAAAGCTTTCCATTGGCATCCTTGCTTTGCAGTCATTTATAATTAACTAAAATTTAACTTTAGACAGAATCACTGATTAAAGCCGTTTATTACTGAATAGCCGTATTTCTGAATAAATCAGTAATTTCAGAAAGGAACTGCACATTCCCAATGAACCATCCACCTTTTGCTTAATGACATTTTTGGCAACTAGACATTTTTTCATCACCTACTTCAATCTGCTGTACTGTTCTCTCTAGAAAATGCAGATATGTCTGGATAAAAGGTGGGAGTTTTTGGATGAGGAACACATTGTTACACACTTATTTCTTATTTACATGTTCCTCACTTCCCTCAAGCAGCTGAACCCACAAGTAAACCCTGCAGCAACCAAACGATACTCAGCACAGGAGAAGAATAAAATGGGGAGGATATGAGTATTTTCACCCAAAACTCCCCAAGATAACAACGAGTTGTGTTAATTCTTTTATCAACAGAGGATTTATTCTAAATAAAGTTATTAAAGAGAAAAAAATCAGGCCCCCTTTCTCCTCACAAGGTCTGGCTGAATGAATACAACCAAATCCAAGAACTTCAAAGGAAGAACCATTAAATATTTATATTTAGTATAGTTCCCCAATAATTACCTGTTCAAAAAGCTGTTTTTGTGATTCAAGTTCCATCCATTGTAGTTCTATATCTTGAACAGCAGCAGCTGTTTCCTGCTCTCTCAGAGATGCCTTGTGGGGAAGAGAAACACATGAAAATACAGTAAAGAAATTTTTCTGCTTTAAAAAAACATTGTCAAGAAGAATATCCAACGCCTCCTGCCCCTACATTCTGGTTGACTTTCTGTCATACGAAGAATGGAAAATACTGCATAACAAAAGCACAGGGTGAGGTGGAGAAGAGGCATAGGAAGAGTTTTGCATCCAGCCAAGCTATTTTAGGGAAATACCAGTCTTGAACTCATAGTAAAACCTGCCAGATGCAGCTCTGAATCAAGTAAGGAATCTCTGAAGCCAGGATGCTGTGGAGGACAGTAGGCAGAAGGGGAAGAGGCTGCTTTGCACCTGGCAGAACCTGTGCTGAGCTGGAACTAGAGTGTTGCAGTGCCCTGACTGCAGAAACAACCACCCAGCTGCACTGTGCTCCGCAAAGTGTGTTGCTGAGACATGAGGAATAGCCCTGCAAAGCTCAATTCGTGCCCATGAGTTGCAAAAGCTTTCATTCTCAGCACCTGCGTGCCAAGGTGCCTGGGTTAGTGATTCGGAAGCAGAGCCAGGCCTGGCCAGAGGCCACTGTGGAGCCTCAATCAATGGCAGAGTTAATTTGCAATCTGGACAAATAGCCCACAGACAGCTGAGAATTCACTAGCCCTTTAAGGAGCTCGATTACATTTTTCAACACTGCCACTAGTCAGGTGAATCTGGCTTTTCTCAGGAATTTTGCCAGCGGTACATACTAAGTGCCAAATAAAACTGTTAAATTATGCATTTACCACTTAAAGCAGCCCACCTCATGCTAAATACACCTCTGGGCTCATAAATCACAGTATATCAACCAAAATTTTAGTTATGCATTTTTCCCTTGTTTATTTTCCCTATTAAACCTTAGAGAAAAGAATTGTTTGAGCAATACTCAACCTTTCTTGCAATTTCATCATCGAGATGTTTCAGTTTCATTTGAAGCTGATCTTGCTGGTAGTTCCGAAAACGCCTTCTTGAAGCATCTAAAAGTTGCAGTTCCTTTACTTTCAATTCTCTTTTCCCAGCAGCAAGCCTTCAAAGCCAAAAGAAACAGAAATAAACAAATAACAGAAATAATACTGTATATGTAAAAGGTCAGTACCAAAGAGCACAAATATGCAATGCAGTTATCCATTAATTACTGTGAGCTCATCTCCACCTTACCAAAGCTTAGGACACTTGCTTTCATTCCTGTAAATTGTCCAGTTTTCATTTATGAGACAAAATTAAATTCACAGACACAAATCTTTTAATGGCAATATCTCTAGTTAAGCTTTGAAGTCCTGTGCCCTGTTTCTGCTCCACTTTAAAAAGTATGAGTTTAATGTTGCTAGGATCCAAAACTGGAAACTACTCATTAGAATGACTGCCAGTGCTCTGGTACCTCTTGCTGCACAAAATTAGTCCCAAGTTTATTTGGTAAATATCAAACTCTTTCAAGGAACAAAACCACAAACTTAAAGATTAGTTTGTAAATAAAGGCTTGCTGTCCTCTTTAAAAAAAACTCTGTAGCTTAGAGAGGTTTAGGAGATGTGCTCAAAAACATGGTGTTTAGGGACATGGTTTAGTGGTGAATTTGGCAGTGCTGGGTTAACCATTAGACTTGATAATCTTAAAGATAATTTCCAACTTAAATGATTCCATGATTACCTGTAGTTCATCTAAGAAACTATGGCGATGTTGAACCTTAAACCTTCACAACTGCAAAATATACAAACTTACAGTTCAGCTTCATTACTATCATAACTCTCTGCTTATCAACTGATACACAAAGCAGTAGCTTTTCTAGATCAACTAGAAATCCAAGACTGTGTACAGTCACTGATCCTATAAGACTCTCATGTCTGCAGTGTGGGTCTGCCCACAATGCAAGTCTGAAGTCTCAGTGTGCAGATACACAGCAATTGACTGTTTAAGAGACTTCCCAATCCAAAGGAGCCACACAAATGGCTGGGAGCTGAGATAAAAATATGAAGTGACTTGACCTCTAATCTGCTGTATTCCCTCCAGGAAGTAATAGGTGAGGTAGTAATACAACCCAGATCACTTAATTCCCACACCAAAATATGACCCACCAGACCACAGTTATCCCACATTACAATTTATACAAATTAGTGGTTATTTCTCCTTTACTCATGGTTAAAATTGTAATAGCAGGCTACAGTTGCCAGACCCCTAATGCTTCCTATATTCTAATACCTCTGCCTCTGTTCTGCCAACTTCTCTTCTTCCTCCAGAAGGATTTTTCGCCTCTTTTCTTCAGCTTCTTGAAGTAATTTCTGCTTTCTATACCAAGCTTCATCTTCTGCTTTCTGTTGCTGTGCTTTGGCTTCTGATTCATGTGCTAATTGTCTACATGGAAGGAGGTCACAGGTTAATCATTCAAAACAAATATCAAGAAACTACTTGATTACTTTGAAATTGATGACAGTACTAGCAAAGAACTGCTGAAATGAGATGACATAAAAGAACATGGCATCCCCTTCGTAGTGACAAAGTACGTGAGGAAGAGTTACCACACTGACTGTTAGGGACAACAGGACATTACAGATGAGTGCAGGTACTTTATTCCTCACATTCTTAACAAAAACTGGTTTCTAAGGGTGCCTTGGCTTCACAGAAAGCTAAGAACTCCTTAGCCCTTCAAAACTTGGACTCCACAAGATCAACAGAGGTTTAGGCTCTGGCTATGAGCTTCCAGGTTTAGTGACATTTGGCCCAATATCTTCTGCTAATCAGCAAAAAATTTTTATTTAAGATAAGGCTAATGATTTAATGCAAAAACATATCAAACCAAGTAACTCTCAATCTTTAGCAGGTATTTTAAGTCCTTTTTCTGATTTTTCTTATCTCCCTTCACAAGTATACACATTACAATATACAAAGGCAATTATGTCCACCTGTCCCTCCCAGTCTGAGACTGTCTTCAATTTCCCACTAATACCTCTCTCGCAAGTATTCAATTTCATCTTGTCTGATCTTCTGCCATTCCTGAGCTTGATAATCCACAATGTACGTGGGATATTTATTAAATACAGGGTACTGTCCTTTTGTGAGTGGTGTGAAGTCATCAAGCATATGCTGTGGATGGATATCCAGTGGTGTAGCCTCCATAAGACGATAGGCTTCCTTAATCACAACATTAATGTCCACGTTGTTACGATGATGAAAGAAATACTGTAAGAGACATGCTGCCATTTACATTCTATATAAGATTATGCACTTTTATGTATTTTTACATAAATATATATTTTTAATACACATATTTGGGAATAATCTGGAAAATTATCAATATCTATATTTCAACAGTTAATTTAAAAAATGTTAAAAGTTTTCCCTAGCAATTCATAAAACATCACCAGCTCAAGTGACTTGAGCCACACTTCTTCAAGGTGGGAAAATATGCTCTGGTTCTTTTTCTTCTCTTCAAAAGGCAGCTGTGTAAGGGATTTGGGAAGCTAGGTGTCAATTTAGAGTGTCCAGCAGTGACTCTTACCACTGGATAAACCTGCCTGAACTTCAGTGCTCAGCCATGAAGCTTGGATGCTTCTCCTCTTGCAGGACTATTCTTCCTGTCGAAGATCTTATCCACCAAGAAAATCTCTAAGTGGTCATTATTAAACATAGCAATAATGTTACCTGCTTGATGTCAGTCAAATTGATGGATCATAAACACATTTTAGGCTGAACTTTTTGTTTGCCTATGGGGATATTTTCATAAGAAAAGGAATCCACTTCTCATGGAATACTAAACATAAGGAAACATTTTAATTTAGCTTCAGAGAACATCCAATAATACTGCCTAATTTTGAAAATTTGACAAGAGGATAATGAACCAACA
Source organism: Hirundo rustica (assembly GCF_015227805.2). Classification (NCBI taxonomy): domain Eukaryota; kingdom Metazoa; phylum Chordata; class Aves; order Passeriformes; family Hirundinidae; genus Hirundo; species Hirundo rustica. Next base: position 11,645,864 of record NC_053450.1, read on the forward strand.
TCACAGAATTGTCTCCAAAGGCCGAAGTCCATCCTAGATCCTCAAAAAAGAGACAATTATTTTGTGCTTGATGAACTACTGAAATTTTTAAAAAAGGCTTTTAGTGATATTAAAAAGCTTATGAAAGCTTTTAAAGTTCTCCTTGCATGAAAAAGCAGGAAACTGCTCAATGTTTTACTCATTTATTGTGTATTTGTCAAGTACCAGATATTAAAGTGGAAATGGATCTCCTTGTAACCTAACAACAGATACAATGTTTTACACCTCTTTTCCACATGATTAACTTAAATATGAAGATGTTTACCTCAAAATCTGCAGCTTGATTACAGTGGAGTAAGGGAGCTCTGGAACATATACTGTAGGCAATGACAATCATTAGAAAGTATGAAGGATGGTTGGAGAAAATATTGTCGAAGACTTTCAGCCATTCTTCTCTTGTTAGAACCTCAGATAATAGTGTTTCTAGGAGAGGCCAAGCATAAACCTAAATTATTTGGGAAAATTGACAAAATAATCCATTAGAACAATTTTACCATCCCTTTTAAAGAAATAATATGATTTTCCTTGCCTTATACTGAGAATCTAATGATTTATGAAAGAAAGAGGAAATAAACCAGAACATTTCAAGATAAGTTTCATCACCCACTCTAAACATTCAGTTAATCTGGGGTGATTAAAAATACATTTCTTATTTCACTGGAAGTCTAAATGTTCTGCTTAGATTTGTGAAGCTAAAATCATCCCTAACGATAAAGAGGGATTACAAAACTAATTCATCACACTTATGTCCATGTTAAAAAATGGGTACATTTATAATTTTTGAGTAGATCTTTAAGCAATGTGGACTTGAAAGCAAAGAACTACAGTAGCATATATATGACCATGGACAAGGAAAAACTACAGGAAAGCAATGATATATTCTTTGCACTTCCACATAATTCACTGTTATTTAATGAAAACTCCCCCAAACTGGAAATACATCAGAATAAAAGACTAGCACACTATTATTTACTGCAGTATATTTTTGTATACAAAAGCTGTGTAGAATATTACCTGTGAAGTCACATTGTATTTTATTAAATGCTGAAGTAGTTCTTTGTCATGATGTGCCAAAACATTTTCCATCATACCAAGGACATTAACTGGAGGATTGGGAAAGTACTCAAACCAGTGCTGACAAAAATTAACTGAAAGAGAACAAGAAGCTGAACACAATCCACTGTAATCCAGAGTGAAAGACTCATAACAACCTTGAAGTTTGGTTATAAAGCTGATGCATTTAAGATGTTGTTAGGCAGCAAAACCTATTTAAGATACTGCCACGTCTTTTCTTCCCAAGTATTCCTAAAACATTCCTACAGTACACTACTCCTCCAGCTGCACTGGCATTAGTTTTCGTGTTAGTACACTGTGAACCAGACTGAAGAACTAATCTCGCTTAAATATAAAGTGAAAAAAAATCTGTGAGCTGTGGGACTAAGGCATGGGAGGCAGGTGGGAATACGTGTCATAGGGTGACCATACTTAAACCAGTATTTCTGTCTCACAAAACTACAGCCTGCATCAAGTAATTTTCGATGTACTAAAGATAATTTCTGTAAACTTGGATACTTATTCACCAACAGCATGTGGTTGCAAAGTGGGCATGTATGCTTGGCAGCACGTATCTTCTGTAGACTTAGCAGCAGCTGCAACAACTAATTTAAGTGTAAAGCACTCAATTTAGAATGTTTCTTCAGAAGACAGCTACAGCCACTGTTCAGATAAATGTCTAGTTTTGAGTTACCACATGCTCAGGACAACTAAACAGAGTAAAACCTTGAAAGAGATCATTCCCTATTGACTGGGATCAGGTGACGGGGGCGGGGGGGGAGGTGGTTGTGATTAATTTTCCCATGTCTCAGAGACTTAATTATTATGATATAATTATGCTAGATACATCTGAGTTTGCAAATGCTAGATGCGTTTCAGTTAGACTTTACAAACGTTGTTAAAACTACTAACATTTTGCTACAAACACTGCAAAAGGAAGTCTCATATTTTGAGGTTTTTGTTTTAAGCTCCATATTAATTCCTGGTAACACCTTGGTGACCTCTAAATAAGGCAATACCTTAGTCATTTCAGCAGAAAAGCTCTTTTGCATTGGAAAGCTTAAACATGTTGCAGCATATTTGAGTTGCTTACCTACTACTGTAGCAACAACTTCAAAGCAGATCAGCTGGTTGTTCTGGAATAATTTTACAAATGGGAATGCTAGCAAAGGCAAGTAGGGTGTCTCAGCAAAGATAGCAGACCAGTGAGCTAGAGCTGACAAGGTCCTGTACACAGAGGCAAACAAAGGTGTAGAAAATATTGAACCAAAACCAAATAAAAATATAATATGTATTTTACAACCATAACATGGAAAGACTGTGAACTTCAAGACAGATGCAGGATTGTATGAGTTACCAAAACAAAATTGCAAGAGGGCACTACTATGTAATTTTAGAATTTTTCTTACAGATGATTCCAGCTACTGGATACATTTCAGATGACTATATGAAAATAAAAATCTGTAATAGTTAAAGAAATACAAATATATATTTTACCTCTGTAGAACTCTCAGCAGTTTCCTACTTTTGATAGGATACTGTTTCTGAATATTTAGGAATGCACTGTGGATTCCCCTGTCTATCAGGCTACTGAATGCCAAGTGGTTTTCAGGAAGTTGTAATAAGGAACGCCAAACAAACATCCTGCAATTAAAATGCAGCCTTAGTCAAGGAAATTCTTTTTCATAGGCCAGTAAACACAAGCAATTTTACTTTGTGCAAGCATGAACATGCACACAAAAAACACCTGTACTTAGCTGGATATTCTCCAAATCCTTTCAGTAGGGCCTGCAGACGTTTCTTGTTTAATCCACCTGGCAATTCGTTCTACAAAACAGGGGATCAACAATAAAAGTAACCATTTCCTCTTTCTTTGCACTCTAATCGACGAGAGTGGCTAAATATTGAAGTTTATCACATAGTGTCAAAAAAAAAAAAAATCAAATGTATATTGCTGTCTGTTATATTGTCCAAGGAACTTCAACAACAAAAAAAGGTAATTCAGAACATCATTTATTGTCCCCTGAACTCAAAGAACAGATGCCATTGATTTCAGTCAGAAGCAGATCAGACCCACACTGACTGAACTATGTACTATTAAATGATGGATATAGCAAACCATAAAGAATACTAACATAAGAAACGGATCATATGGTGACACATAAACATGAAAAAAAAAATATACATATATACAGACATACATACACATATGTATACATAAAAGGCATGAGATAAAGACAGAGAGAGAAAATGGCACCGTGATCACAGAGGGGAATAAATGTAACAGTAATTCATCTTCTAAATAATTAAGAAAAAGAGGAAATGGATTCTAGGAAGACATTTTAGAGGTGCCAGTTTCCTTTCTGCAGGGAAGCAGATCAGATCTAGCAAATACCAAATGTGTCACAAGTTGCTTGAACAACTGCAGAGGTACCCCAGACTGGAGGCAGCTCTGGCTGTGTCACATACTGTAGGAGTATGGGCGAAGTAGAGAGAGAAAATGGTACTAAAATTTCCTTAATCCTTGCTCTGCTCAAATATCCAAGTGCATCAGTGCCTGAGTTTATTTTTTAAAGCAAATGGCAATGAAATATAAATATAAACACTGCAGAGTGAAGGACAAAATATTTGCAACTTCTGCCTACCTCTTTATTTTCAAGTGTTGTATTTGCTTGCAGTTTTAGCAATCTGCTTTGAGTTTTGCTTTGTTTGGATTTCCATGGCCCCTTTGAACTTCCTGAAGTCACTTTTGTGATCAGTTTATTTGCCTCTGACGTGTACTTGGGCCCGTCTTCTACAACTTTGAACATGAATAGTGAAGGCTAGTATTAAGTACAAATACCTCGGTTAAAATCTTGTAAGACAGATTACACAGAAATATACTTTGTTGTTTACTCTATTTTATATGCCACATTTTTGAGTTTGATGGCCATAAAAAGACTAGAAAGACATTTATACTGTAAATAAACAGATATAGATTGTATACTCCTGAAAAAGAATGTCCATGAATAAAACTGCTCCAACTATGAGAAGGCTTAAGTAGCTCCCAAGCAAATGTCATGTTATTTCCTTGCTTAGCAAACAGTAAAAATATAATTGGGATAGTATAGATGTGTATCATGTACTGTTCAGGTTATTTACTTTAGTGTGTTTCTCAATGTCATTAAAATACTTTGCATTTCTATAGCACCAGTTAAAAGAATACAGAAAATCTTTACAAACTTTAATTAGTCTTCAGTGTCAGGCAGGTATTAATTAATTCAATGCTGGAGATTGTGAAAGCAAGTGACAAAGTGGATATCCCAGTTCGTGTCAAACCGTCAGCAAAAGTGCAAATGGAATGTGTGTGACATCTTCACGTATCCTTCCTCAGCTCCAGCTCCATCATTATCCAGAGCTGGTTACTGTTTACTTCAAAGACATGGTGATTAAAGATATATGGAATTCTGTATTTAGAAAGCTGACTCCCATTAATAAATTAATGTAATAAAATAAGAACTGGTATTTAGAATGTTTGTTATTTAGGAAGGATTAGGAGTGTATGATTATGCCATAAATGATGCGTGCTGGTATCCAGTAACACAGTAAGAAGAACAAAATCACAGTAACAAAAACACTCCTACTTTATACCCACAGTTTGAGAACATTAGTTGCAAAACATTTCCTATAGGAAATGGAACAGAAGAGGCACAGTTATTCTGTTTCCATCTCCTCCAAAACACCAGTACAAAAAGAAAGTGAATGCCTAGAAATTGCTATAGAAAGAAATACCATCTCCCCCTTCCAACACCAGTAGCACAGTGATATATATACCTTAAAGACATCAAAGTACCTGACAGGCTAGAGGAACTATGAAGGAAACTGTACAAATCACTTTTTCTTTTTTTTGTATTGTTAAATACGGCACTTCAACACATGTCTGCAAACTACTGCTGATGCAAAACACATGCAGACAAATATCACATTTAAGGGGACTTACTGATGTTTTAAGAAATGTAAAATACTCTACCTTATTTCCTTCTTGAGTCAAAGCTTGGACACTGTATAAGTTAAGGCTTCCATTTTCCATTACTGAGGCAATGTACCGTCCATTGGGGCTAATCACTGCTGTACTGATTCCCTCTTCAGGACTCCCAATGTCAAAAAGAAGTTTGCATGTTTCTATATTGATAAATCTCATAATATTATCTTGACTTAACACTCCGAGGACCTATAAGTTAACAGGATTCATCCATTAATACTGCCAATGTAAAACCAAGTGGAATACCCAATTCAGCAATGACAATCCATTAAGCTAAAGGAGCAACTGAGCAAAGGTTCAGCACAGTAACTTTCCTTTGTATCGTAAACCCCTGTACCCCCAGTGCCCCCCAAAAGCCTTCCAAGTATAGGTGTTGAATCCACTAACCAAATACTCCTGTCTTAAGCTTTATGAAAAAACTGACCTGATTGGAGCCCCCATCAAAACTGTCAGGGAGGAATTCCAGGTGACGAACAGCTCGCACTTTCTCAGGCATCTGGATTATTCTTATCAACTGCTTTAACTCCAAACACCATAAGTGAAGATGATTTGATTTCCCACCAGCCACCAAAGTCCGACTATCCCTGGATCACAGGTAAAGTTTCCATCAGCATCCTATAATTTAAACTAGTGGTAGCTAAAAAGAGAGATTGTTCATTTTGTTCTATGCCCTCAAATCACTTTTGAATCAACTATTATTCCTGTGATACTCCTCTGAAAAAACAAAATAGCTCCTAAATAATAAAATTTGCTTTAGCAAACGATAGTTTAAATCTTATTTTAATGGTCACTAAAAATCAATCTGATTTATTTCAACAGTTATGGGACAATAATAAAAACTGCTATTGATCTTTGATGAAAGTACCAGTCACAGCAGAGTTCAAAAGCTTATCATAGTATATAGCTCAATACTTCCACAAAATATTACAAATAAAGAAAGAGAACCTGTTTAAAACTACAATTTTTATAGTATGCCCTTAGAATGTTTAAAATAGCAATTTACCTGGTAACTGCAAACACCTTATAAAATAATACAGAACCTTCTACGGGAGCTGGCAACTGGTATTTACAGTGAAGAGTGTCAAATTCCCATGCAAAAATAGAATTATCTTTGAAACAGCTGAGAATGGTGTTACTCAATGGAAGAAAAAAAACCTGGAAGAATATGGAAAAGAAAAAAAAAAGGGATGTTGTCAAGGAAGTATATTTTAAATTAACTAAAGTGTATGAAAAAATAAAACAAGGCAGGTGTGGCTATTACTGTAAGTGTGCAAGGCTTGGATCCCCCAGGGAGCTGGACCCTGTCCTCTGTGACAGCCTAGAGAGGAGTATGTGTGTTCTTGCACTGGTTAAAAGTTGTACCCTTTGCTAAGCCAGTTTAACTCACTGAAATTACTGTTGAATTTTATCTGTCTTATTTTTGCAACTGTTAAACTTCATTGTTTCCGAAGAGTTCAGAGAGGACACAATATAAACACTGGGGACATCACTGGCTGAGGTTAAGTCAGTGCTACAAAGTTCATAGTTTTGAATGATCTGAATGATCTCTTGGGTCCCTGAAAATCTGGAAATATGGATATGTGGGCTGTGTTTCATCTTAGTGACTGAAAATCACACATTCAGGCCAAATGAGTCACTACATAGTGAGCAAAAGTAACCTGTGAGGAAAACAATCATCTCAGCCACCAGAGTCATTTATCTTCGGACAGACTGAGCTGTTCTGTCCTCCTTCAGGGACCCTGAGAAAAACCAGACAATGAATTGAGAGCAGATGAATTTTGGAAAACTGGACTACCAAACAGTTGCTAATTTTCAGCTTTGCTGTAGAAAAATAACACAAGATGGCCACAAGCAGCTGTTGAATAAACAGTGATACTTTGGAAATGGTCGCTGTAGATGTGTTGTATTCTCATTTGTCTCAATTGCTGTCTGTTCATTCTGCACCTCAGTCTCTATCTTTTTAAAGTAGCTTTGCCCCGTACCAACCTAACAGAAGGTTTATGTTGGAGTGCAGCTGGGCTTAAGAGGCATCAAGAAGCACACACAATTGCTGTGACACTGCTACACTGGCTCAGAGAGCAAGCAAGAATCCAGCTTTGCACACTGAGTGTCAGGCCTGTGCTCTGGTAATAAATCTGAACTTAAGTAAAGCACTTATTATCTGTATATCTTAGATGCTGGCATGAGAATAAATACCATTATTCTAAAGACAGGAAAATGTAATCTAGATCACTTGCATAATCCTATAAGAAATGGTATCACCAATCCAAGAGAGCAAGCTCTTGATTCCCCAATGTGATCTGTTAATTCAATAATAATCACTAGTGTTTGACTTTAAAGATTGTTTACGTACTGCAACATCCTGATTCTACCAAATTCCAAGAATCACTTACCAATGAGAAGTCCCTACACATAGCCTACACAAAGAAAGATACTGAGCAGTAGAAAAATCTTGTCTCCACTAGAGAAGTGCATCCATCTTTGGAATATTTTAGCAACATGCACTACACAACAGTTTTAATAAAACAAACAAACAAACAAATATTTATGGATGATCTTTCACACAATAATTGCTAGGTGACTATTTTAAGCTGACAGAATTTCTGCCTGACCCAGAAGTGGGTGAGGACACTCAAATGAATAGCCTTGTTCTCTGCAAAAGCATCATGGCTTTTTAGTGGCCAGCCTGACGAGAACCTTGGATTGAAGTGGTGTTTGTCAGACTATTCACTACAGGGCAGCACGTGTGCTAGCCATGCTCAGGCACTGGGTCAGGACTTTCTGTAGTACTTAGACCAAAGTGTGACATTTGGTGGCGCAGGCAGACCTGTTTAAAGCAGGGTAATGCTAAGGGAGACCTGTTTTAACCACTCCCTGACACAAATATGTCATCCTTCTCATCCCATGCTGTTACTACGTGTCTGTGCAGCAAACAGAAGCAAAAAGACCACTAGGCTGGAAAACAGTGATTTCTTTTTGCCGAGTTCCTTTTCAGCCTCGTTTGTTCCCACTTTCAATGCTTTGCATGCACAGATAGAAGAGCTTTGGAATAAGAAACTGAATGGGGCAGGTGGTGGTGACTGAAGTTATCATTACGACATCAAAACTGTTTTTATAACAACACCCTTAAATCCCACTATCATTTGGGTTGGAATCAATCTACACAGGTCCGCTGAGCCCACCCTAGGCCAAAGAAAGGTCAACCTGGAAGATGGCTCAAATTTCCAAGTTAAATTGGATTAGTCAAGGTCATGTCCAAGCAAGTTTTAAGTATCTCTAAAGATGGAGGCTCCTTAAAAGTCCCCAGCAGATCTCTGCAACTACTGAGCCATGATTTCATGGTCTGGGTGATGTGATAGGATGACAGTTAAGATGAGATGCCCAAAGATGGAAAAAAAGATTCAGCTGTATTTTAAAGACTGTTAACAAGGAATGTGATTTTAATATGTGATGTTATACCTACTGTGGTGTGGTTGTTCACCCTTTAGCAATTGTTCTTTACTCACCTTTTGTATACCCACAGACTGACGAACATTCAGCTTTCTTATTCTTTGAAAGGTGTCCAAGTCCCACAGTTGAGCTGTATCAGTGGAAGTAGTGATGGCATACTTGCCCGAGCTATGGACAGAGATGGAAGACACTGAAGATTCGTGGCCTCTCATCCAACTAACTAGCTCCTGGGTTCCTGCAGAAGTTGATGAAAGACATGAAAGTCATTCAAAGTGGAACTACTACTTTAGTCTTTATTGTCAACAGTATGCTGTAAAAGAGACTTTTATGCATAACTAGTATATAACCATTTGCCTTCACAGCACAACACACAAGAAACAAAGGTATCAGTCTTTGCATAGCTATTATACCTTAAGAGAGGCACAACCTTCTCATCTCCAAATAAAAGGTTTTATAAGTTATCCTCAGTTCTGCACAGAAAGCCAACTTGCACAGACTTGTTTAATTTAGCCGAAAAATCAAACTTAAAAAGCCATGAACAGTGTGATCAGTTAAGTTCAGCATGCCTCATAGAATATCTGATGTGAACACTCACAGAAGCTGAGACTGAATGTTCTAGATAGAATTCTGCACTTGTTTTTACTTGTGGACAGAATGTGTGAATGATTACACAACTATTTACAGGTGCAAAAAAGAAAGGTTTTAATGACGACGGACTATGACTGTAGAAAGGCAGAGTCAGAAAGCAACAGCTCATTAATTCTTCTAGAACCCAAACCATTTTTATGCTGTGCACTGCATTCTAAGGGAATAGTTCCTCTGACTACAATGTCTCCCACTTGTGACTGCATGACCACTAATCTTCTCTCAGCAACCAAACTGCACTTGTGGCAATTACACTGTTTACGCTGGGTGGTTTGCCTGGCAGCCCATGGGGTGGTTCCAGCTACTGCTGTGGCATCAAAGATAGGAAATGGCTGTAAAGCAGCTCATAAAGACTAACAGTCAAACTTTCTGCTGTGCTTACAGACAATAGAGTGTTTAAAGGTATCTGAGAGGTGTCATGGGGTTAGAGAGTATGTCTTCTAAAGGAGGGGATGGAGCCCATCAGGTGAGTACTGTCTAATACCCTAAGGAACTGCACTGACTTAGGTGAGTACCATTCAAATTTTAGAACATTCTTTAGTCTGACTTGATATCTGGAAACAGCACCGTATAAACATGTAGTACTCTCTGGAGTAATAAAGATTTCTCTAACTGCATCCAAACATCCAAGTTTGGCCTTGCTGTTGATGAAAGGAAGAGAAAAACTGCAGAGGATTTCAGACCTTAACTCTGACTCTTCCTCTGTTTTGAGGAACATTGTGCTGCATTAAAATCTTCACAGATAAACTCAAACCCTAAAAGTGTAGATGAGCGATTCCTACAGCTTTTTAAAAATGTTTAAATCCAGATAATATTTGGATATAATGGAGACATTACAACTGCATATTCTGATAGGTAAAGAATAATTATTGAAGAATAAATTGTCACTGCCCTTCACCATTTAGCTTCTAATCAAGACAGAGACACACAGCTGTGATGTAAATTTTTAATATTGCTTTTGAATAAGGATATAGAAGTACATGAATACTCAAAAGTACTGACATTTCATGTACAGTGTCACTTTGCTCAGATATTTTACTGCAAATATAGTTAAGAACTTGTCCAGTTGCAAACTAACAGTTTGTTTACTGTGAACTGGTTTTATTATGGCTTTATTTTAATAGAGTACTTAATTCTAAGGAAACATATAAAAAACTGCTTTAAAAAAAGGTAACATACCTAACTACAATCCTGTGGTGGACTTCAGTTAAACAGATGCCTGTGTGAGTCAGTCGGAATAAAGACTGAGGGGGTTTAAAGGGTTCATTTACCCAAGGATTATAACCAACATTTTCTTTTTCAGATGGCATTTAAATACATAGTATAATTTCCATAAAACAAACTATCCAAAATTTTAAGATCAAAACTAAAATTATGTAAGTTTTCATGCCAATACAGATAGCATTTAAGCCTTGAAATTTCTCCTTACCTGTATCAAAGCACTTAACAGAATAATCTGCCAAAGCCACAAGGAACTCTGTCTTCCTGCGAAGATTAAATGCCAAAGCAGTGCAAGCCTGCATTGTTCTCTGAACAAGGTTGAACCTATTTAAAAATACACATTGTGTTAGGAAACTTTGGTTCTTTTAATGTCAAGTGAAGTAATAACTTAATTGTAAATATGTTAAATGTAAATGTCAATATATTTGAGAGAAAAAAACTCAAAAGAAGGGAGTAAGTAAATCATATCCAATTATAATAATCTAAAAATCAGTGTTAATATTTTAAAACTCAGTACTAAAATGCTAAAAGACTGGTTGATGTATTTCTGCAAATGAAAACACTAGGTCTCATCTACTCTAATTCACAACTCACTCATTGATCCGTACTGGCCCAAGAATAACTTCTGGGGGTAGCACTTAAGTTCTATGGCATTGCTGTTCAGTTTGCAGTTGCAAGCCTCTGATCTTTTTGAGCACCCAAACTAATGAAATAACATTTAAGGAGTCCACATGAGACACTGGGTTTCAGCCCTGAGCAAACTATTATCTATTTAAAACTATCTAGTTAAAACCAGACCTGTGAGATCCTGTCCAGGCAAGTTCCACACCCCTGAATGCTACAGATGTCTCAGACAAGTAAAAAGTCCTGATAGAAATATTCTTACCTGTTCCCATTCAGGTCAAAAACATATATATTCCCTTGGCGGTCTCCAGCGAGGAGAGAATCCCCAGAACTGTCAAAAGCCACATTCAGAAAATGTATTGTCTTTGAATGGTACCCTTGGACACTGTGAATGATGTTCACTATTACTCTGTGAAGAAAGCCAGCAAAACAGCCATGCTTAGAATCATTTTATTACCTTTTATATCTGCAAGACATAAGATTAAAATGTTTCTATCTTATGATTTTACAATTATGATTTTCCATGTGAAACTCATGTGTTTCAAATATATAAAATATACTGCAAAGGAAGTAATTCACTGGGTTGGAAGGTAGGTAGGAGACATGTAAAGCAGGTGGGGGAAATTCACCATTCATGATCCTTTTGTGTGTTTCCTGGTTACCTGATTTCCATTATTAATGAATAACACTAATATATGCTGATGTATCTGAGAGCCCAGTTCAACACTCACCAAGGAACCTGGCTCATCATTACCACTGCAAAGAAACATTCTAGAAAACTGAAAAGCTGTGCATTTGTTTAAGAAGCCACTCTGATTAGATGTGGGGAAAATAAGTTTTAATATCAATTCTTTTCACAGTCTTCAAAAGCATTGGGATTGTTAAGCCACTGAGGAAAAGAGAAGGCTCTGAGGTGACCTAATTGTGGCCTTCCAGTACCTGAAAGGAGCCTATGAGAAAGGTGGAGAGAGATTTTTTACAAAGGCCTGGAATGCCAGGACAAGGATGAATGGCTTCAAACTGAAAGAGAGTAGGTTTATATTAGACATTCGGAAAAAATTCTTTACTGTGAGGGTGGTGAAACAACCAGGCTCCCTGGAGAAGTTCTGGATGCTCCATCCCTGGAAGTGTTCAAGGTCAGGTTGGGTGGTGCTCTGAGCAACCTGGTCTAGTGCAAGGTGTCCTGGCCCATGGCAGTGGGGTTGGAACTAGATGATCTTAAAGGCCTCTTCCACTCCAAACATTCTATGATTCTATGAAGAAAGGCTTATTTATTACTATTCATTCAAGCTATTATAAAACAAAAGTTTCCAGTTTTCCACTTCTGTCCTTGTGTGGTGCTGTCCACATAAAATGGGGCAGATGCAGCCATGTGCAGAATAAGCTGTAAAAGAAAGGATCTTCCAGGAAGCAGGACATTGAGATTTGGAACATCTGCTATTCCTGGATTTATTGCCTAACACTAGGCAAGCCAATCATTTTGTATTATCACTTGGATGTAAATTCACAATTAAACTAAGCACCTAAAACTGTGCCGGATATTGACAGGCTGATTGAAGACTGCAGGGCACTTGCAGAATGCTCTGACCATGGTTATATAAGAGGCTGATAGCTCTCTGAGACACAGAATATGCTACCCAGCACCTTCATGGGGCTGTGGGGGTATCTTACAAAGTCTAAGTGAACACCTGAAGAAGGTCTTACAGCCATGGTACAGACTAGTGATAAAACTAATTGCACCTCACTGTTAGGCTCATTCTTTTCTTCAATAAAAGGGCCATAAAAACGGAACTAGAAAGATAAAATATTTTAAACTGTAATTTAAATCTAGTGTTTTGTGTGGGATTATGACATTAAAGATTCTAACAAATGAAGTATGACTTCTGCTTCTAAAACCACCCTGAAACACAAATAATTATCACTGCAGCTAGAGCACCTCCCAAGACCTTCTCAATGTCACTCTCTGCATTTCAAAAGTTTCTCTGCCACTAAACTAAGCCAGGAAAACAGAGTGAGGAGCTCACAGGGCTGTCTCCAGAGTTCCCCAGGGCAGAGGCCCTCAAAGTGGCATTTGTGCTGCTGCTCTTCAGCTTAGACCAGGCAGTATTGACATAGCATACCACACTGCGTTTAGTCTCTTGTAATTACCCCATGGCATTTTATTCAATACAACTAAAACGGTATCACTAGACGGGGGTAAGTGCCCAGCCAAGCTGAGCAGCCTGAGCACGGAGGTTTCACAGCCTCCTTGGGGACCTGCTCCGCCTTCAAGAGGGCATCTCATTAATACATTTAAACGTTTCAAAGGCGGCTGCCAAGAGGATGATGCCAGACTCTTTTCGGTGGTGACCAGCGGCAGGATGAAGTGCGATGATCTTAAACTAAACCACAAAAATTTAACCTCAACAGGAAGAAGAGCTTCACGTTGAGGGTAGCAGAGCACCAAACAGGCTGTCCAAGGGAGGTCGTGGAGTCTCCCTCTCTGGAGACATTCCAAGCCCACCTGGACGCGCTCCTATGTAACCTGCCCTAGGTGACCCTGCCTTGGCAGCGGGGTTGGACTGGATGATCTCCAGAGGCCTCTTCCAACCGCAGCGGTTCTGTAATTCAAAGGGAACGTGCTCTTTCCGTTATCTAACCGAGTATCCCCGGGCTGTCCCTTCAACCACCCTGCAGAGGCTCAGGTGGGCCCGGGCCGGCCCCGCCCCGTCCGCCCGCTTCTCTGGGGCAGCCGCTCCCCCCGGCCCGGCCCCGTTACCCCCGCGGTGCGGCCGCCCCCGCCCTGCGGGTCCAGATGTGCCCCCGCCGCCTGTCGCCCAGGTCACAGCGCTCCATCCCCGCCCGGCGCCGCCGCTCCCGCGCTGCCCTCAGGGCTCCGCCCACGCTCCGCGCCGGGGGGCGCCTCACGCGTGGTACAGCCTGCTCCCACTTCACCAATGGGAAGGAGCCGGAAGAGGGGCGAGCACTCCCCCCCCCCCCCCAGATATCGGGGAATGGAACAGCTCCAACTGCGGCCTCGCGGGCTGCTGGGAGTTGTAGTTTTCCGCCTGCGCGCGGGCCTGGGTGGGAATGGGAGAGCGGAGCGCGGCCAGCGCCCGGCGGTGAAGTAAAAACGAGTAAAAATATCGCGTTCTCGCAGGAAAATTTGTTTATAACTCAGTGCAATAGGTCACTCAGAACGTGCCTTTGCAGGCTGGCGCAGGACTTGCTGCTGGTTCCCTCCTGTTTCCCGCGCCCTCGCGCTACACGCGTGTCTCGGGCAAGGAAACGCAGGCTAACCCGACAGCCTCGCCGCCACCAGCGGCGGCTCCTTCCCCGCTCCACCCGCGGGGCGGTACTCCCAGTGGCCGGGGCGGGGCCGGAAGTAGCGGCGGCGGCTCGGCCGAATTCGGTGGCGCCACGTCTGGCTCGAGGCCCCCTCCGTGACCGGGCGGCGGGAGAGGCTGAGCCGTCATCTCAGCTCTTCTCCAGCGGTCGGTTCGTGGCGAGGCCTCGGAGGCGGCCAGTCGCGGCTGCAACATGTCGGACCTGGGGGACTGGTTCCGAAGCATCCCTCTGATCACGCGCTACTGGTTCGCCGGCTCCATCGCGGTGCCGCTCGTGGGCAAGCTGGGCCTCGTCAGCCCCGTCAACCTTTTCCTCTGGCCTGACGCCTTCATCCACCGCTTCCAGGTACGGGCCGCACTACCGCTCCCGGCGTGCCCCGCGGCGCCCGCACAGTAGCTCGGTGTGACTCTCTGCGCGCGCGGCCTTCTGGGAGTTGTAGTGCACGGTCGCGCTGCGGGGCCTCGCTGGGGCTGTGTGGGGGGTCGGCCGCTCCCAGGGGTGACCGGGGTGACCAGAGCCCCTCCCGCGGGAGTGGAACCGCCTTCCCGCTCGACCTGTAACAGCGCCTGCGAGATGGGCCCTGATTTACCCGGTGCTCTGCCCGCAGGCCCAGGGCCCCCACCGCGGTGACGGGCTGCGCGTCCCTGCCAGGGTGACAGAACGAGGGCTGTTGCCCCTGACACCCCTGTAGTTCGTCTTGTGCTTCATTCTGGTGTGGTTTTTTCCTACACTTTTTGTGGGAATTGTTTTGGTGGGTGCTGATTCTTGTGCCAAGGAGCTCTCTGGCTGTGGCTACAGGTGTCTTGCCCAGCTCTGTGTCATCGCGTGGCCGTGGCTTTGGGAGCTGTAACTTTGGGTTTACAGGGTGTGCAAGCATCCCAGACTGCAGCTGGCCCAGGAGGTTTTGAGGCAGAGCAACAAAAGAGGCGTGGAGCCCCTGGGGCGGGTACAGCGGGGGGCAGCAAAGGTGATCAAGGAACTGGAGCATCTCCCCGATGAAGAATGGCTGAGGGGGCTGGGCCTGTTCAGCCTCGAGGAGAGAGGACTGTGAGGGGACCTCATCAGTTTCTCTAAGGATCAGAAAGGAGGTGTCAGAGGATGGACAAACCCCAACGGGCAGAAACTGATGCACGGGAAGTTCCACCTGAACTGGGTGACCACGCACTGGAATGGACTGACCGAGGAGGCTGTGGAATCTCCCTCACTGGAGTTATTCAAGAAGTGTCTGAGTGCAATCCTGTGTCATGTGTTCTAGGATGACTGCTTGAGCAGGGAGGTCAGCTCAGGTCACCCACTGTGGTCCCTTTTAACATGGCCTATTCTGTGATTCTGTAACGGAGTGCATCTTTTGCACCTTCTGGTTTAGAATTTGAAAAAACTTCTGTTTGGGAAGGTCACCTTCTGTGCTTAGGTGTGGTACATATAAACTAACAACTGATACCTTGAAGTGTCAGGTATGCAGTGTTTCTGGGTGCAGTAGGAATATCAGAAGTGGTCGCAAACTGGACATATTTTTCCTTGCACTGTGATGTTACAGATTCAGTGCTGGGAGAAAGCACTCGTTGGAGGAGCTGAAAATGAAATAGAAGAGGTTTCAGTTTTTAAGTTTCTGTTATATTGTCTCATTATATCTTCACTGAGGAAAAAACCCCAAACCCTAAAGCTCTCTTTGCACCTTAATTCATATATTATTTCCAAAATCTAATAGCATAAATGACTCATTTTTGCTCTATTTCTGTTATTCCTTCTCGAACTGTGATGTTCAGGATCCTAATACTCAGTTTGGAAATGTTGCTGCTTAAAGAGCTCGTTCATGAATGACCAGACATTTACTGTCCTTGCTAAGTGCTGCTATGCAGCTGACTGTGCCCAGCATTCATAGCTGGGAGACTGTCCCAGAGCAGATCCCAAATGCTCACAGTGGCACGTGCTGTCTGGAATGGTACACTAAAGGCTGGGAATTCCTTGGCCTCTGTTCAACAGCGAAGAATGGGTTTTGTATGGCTGTTTTTAAATCAGGGTAGCATCCTTGCCAGTGAGTCTCTTTTGCACTGCGTTAAAGACTCACTACTGCAAAGATGTGATGGAAAGCAGTTTGAAAACCTGTGTGTTATTTCTGGTGTAATCTTAATAGCTTTGCTTGGATTGAAAAAAACACCCCAACTATAAAATCTGCTGAAAGAGCAGCAATCGATACTTGGGCATTTTAAATCTTCTTCTCGATGTTTCAAGTTTTCATCCATTATCAAGTAATGAATGTAAATAAAAAGCCTGTGCATATGAGTTCATTCTGCAGTTCATAAATATGTCTTTCTCGTTTGATCTGGACAGATCTGGCGGCCGATAACGGCAACTTTCTTCTTCCCAGTGGGACCTGGAACGGGATTTCTGTACTTGGTGAATTTGTATTTCTTGTATCAATATTCCTCACGATTGGAAACAGGTATGTTGACCATTAAATTGCATGCACCTGTGAACCCTGCCTGGAGCTGATAAGAGATGGCTCATCTCTGTGCCAGCTTATGTTGGTCAATGTGAAGCTCCTCTGAAAACCGATTTTCTGTGGCTGTCTCCTTCCCTTTGGCCATTTAGGATCTGAACTTGATACTTGTTTCAGTAGGAGGGTTTGGTGCTTTTAGTTGCTGCATTTAAGGAAGTGAGACAGATTAAAGATCATGTTTACCTCTGTTTTTTTTTTTAAATCTGATTTTTTTTTATCAGAGAAGGGTGATGGAGCATAATGTAATAATGGGTTTATCCATAGGGAGAAAATAACATGAGTTTTTTCTTGATTTATAGGGATGCTTATTTTTGTTATTCTGTTGTCTGTGTTAATTGAGAGATACCTCCTACAAAGGAAGTCTACCCCTCTGCCTGACAGATATGTGGAAAAGTTAAGAGACTAGAAGGATTTTCCATTAAGGGGAAAAATTAAGTGAAGAAAAAGAAGATCAGATAATAGAAAATTTCTCTCAAAAAAGCTGATTGTTGGTACAAGGTAGCTTCAAAACTGGTTTCCTTTTGCACTGCCCAGTTCATTAAACCTAGACAAAAATTGGTTCAATTGACATAAATAACTGAAGTATTTGTAAAGTCTTTATGAACGAGAATTTCAGTGTAGTTCTAATGGAGTTTTGGAACTGATGGCGTAAAGGGGAGTGCATTGAAAGGTGATGTTTGGGAAGTCCACGAGAGAGATCTCTGGTAGACCTACCATTGAGAGAGTATATTGTGGAATCGCATTTAAGTCTTAAGAAGAGTAGCAGGGAAAGGGAGGAGTGGTGCTATATTCTATTTGGTGGTTTTCGTAGTGAAAGTAAATACTAATTTAATAGCTATAAATGGTTCCTGCTTCCTTTTGAGCCTTTCTGCGTTAGTTCACGAGCACATGAGAGTGCTGGCAGTTCTGACTGAGCAAAGGTAGGTGTAGTAAGAGTCCCTGGTTGATTATGAAAACTAGAAGATCTCACTGCTTATAGATATACTTACAAAGTGCTCTAGTTGTCTGTGCTGTGGCACAAGTCTCATGAAAGGGAGTGAATTTCTGCTGTTCTGCAGATCCAGATTTTGAAACTGGGACAAACATCTGTGTTGTTTGAACCAATGCATTTCTTTTATATTACAGTTATTTTTTCTGAGTATAAATGAAGTCCTTGGTTAGGTTGGCCCTTATTTCTGTGAAAAAGGCCTGAATCCTTCTGTAGTTGGAAGGTGTATAGGTTGCTGATAATGTTAACAGATGGAAGTCTGCATTGGTCCATGCTTCCTTTTGTCTGTGAAACTGAGAAAGTGAAACTTCTATTTTCAGCATTGTGCATGGTTTTTGACCATACACTGCTGCTGCCTCCCAGCTTCAAATTTAGCTGTCATGTAACTTCCAAAGGAATGGGTGATTGAGGTGTTTTCATTTTGCTTTGCTTGGAGAAGAACATAACAAATATCAACAGAGTAAGCAGAATATGTGGAGTTCACTCCCCAGTATGTATGAATGATGAGATTATGCAGCTCTTCCCAGATGACAGGATTATACCCCAGGCCTCATGGAAGGCCCCATGGGATAGAGCTCACCCCCTACCTGTACTGAGCTTTCTGGCAGTTTGTAGTCTAGTTTGCTTAGATGTTCATGAAAAAGTCGACTTAAATGGTTTGTCTAATATTCTTGTTAGCAATCTCGTAGATAATGAGAACCAAAAGAATTTAGAAGAATAGGAGCTTTGATTTCTTCTGTCTTGGAAGGATTCCTGAGCTGGCGTTTCTACAGCCTTAGTCAGCTTCTTCTCTTTATTTGTTTTTATTTGTTGTATGGCAACAGTAGGGAAAAAAGCTTCAGTTTCTGTAATTTTACCACTTTAAAACTTCCTGATATTTTTTTCCTACCATGCAATTTGCGTTGCTGAATTTAAACAATAAAACTGGTATTTTAATAATTTTGTTTTACACAGGCTATTCTAAAAAGCTAATGCTTAAAAGTAGGCTTTCTTCCTTTAAGAATACTTGTATGAAGCTGAGCAGTGCTCACATTAAGTAGTGGCATTCTTTCTAGGCATTTTGATGTTTAGTTAGGAGCGTGTGATTCAGGTTGTCCATGATGTGCTATGTGTGTCACTGTCATTCCCACTGTTACTGTGTGTCACCCCCACTAGTCTGGGTCATTTTCAGTAATATTCTCAGGCTTTCCTTTCCTGCCTGGGTTTATATGAAAGTTGATGGGAGTCTTAGATAGATGCTGAGGTCTCTATGAGCCTTTTGCCCCAGTTAGCAAGAGTGAGAGCCTCAGCTTTTTACTGTTGCAAGGAGGTGCTAGGGGGTTATTTTTTAGTCCTTGTCTCTGTCAGGTCTCAAACTCAACTGAGCATCTGAAGATCATTTCGTTAAATACAACCTGCAGGGAATGTTACTCGATTATTTTTGTTTCCCTTGTCCTGAAAAAATTGACACATATTTGGGAAGGTGAATTAGAGAAGCAGTACAGCTTAGAAGGAACAGAATGTGCTGCACATGCGTACCCGCCTTGTCATGTGTGCTGATTTTTTCTGGAGTATAAAAACCATTGCATCTCTTGAGTCTGATGAGATGATGCAAAGAGGATGCAATTTGCCTAAGTAAGGGCTGGTTTTCACATGACTCAGTCATTAAACTTGGTATTTCTGCTTTTGCTATGCATGTTTCCTTATTTTCTGCTTCTTACCCACAGTTTTGTATGAACGATGTGGTCCAACTCCGTTTTTGAAGTCTTATGTAGTTAAAACTACTTACCTCCAGAGTCAATCTGTTCTTTTTAAAGTATAGGCACTGCTTGTGCTCTAATGTAGTAGGCTGAATGTCTTATTTTTCTGTAGGTTGTTCTGTTCTAAGGCTTTTTAAAATTAAAAAAATGCGTAGACCACAGACTGCATGCAAAGCAACTGTTATTAACTGAGCTTTCGTAGACTCTCACAAATAAAAGTAGTTCTAATTTTTAATCAAAATTTCAGTGCCTTTCATAATGATTCTTTTTATTTTCAGGGGCTTTTGATGGAAGGCCAGCAGATTACATGTTCATGCTCCTGTTTAACTGGATCTGCATTGTTGTATCCTTCTCATCATCAAACTTTGAGATATATTTTGGTTCCCCTGTTTTTGCCTGAAATATGTTCAAAGACTAGGTTTTATCAAGGAACAGTTTTAAAATGTAACAAATGTTCCTGGCCGAGTTTGTAAGTGTGTAACCTTCTTGAAAAGGTAGTGAGTGGCTTGAGGGGAGATCACTTAATAATGTGCTCACAGGAGTGTGTACTCAGAGCTGAGCCGCTGCTGGGTGAGTGTCCTTGGTGCTACCTGGGTTCCGTGGCTGAGCTGCTCTTGTGTGGGCTAGCACTGAATTTAGTGTGTTTGAGCTGCCATGTGCAGAAAGGACTGATCACTGCTGTTCCCTGAAATTTATGGAGAGTTCCTTTACCTGCTGGGTGCAAGTCATCTGAGTCTGTGAAAGCAGTGTTGTGATACCTTCACTGAGACAACTTCCTGAAGAAGCTGGGCTTGTTGGTTTGGGAATGCTGGGAAACATTTCTGTGAGCTGTACTGTACCACCTGAATTTCCTTTTAGATCTTGAATACAAAACTGGGATGAGTTGATAAGCCAGGTAGTTGTGGCACCATTCAGAGGGATCTTTAGAGGCTGGATAAATGGGCTGGCCAGGAATGAAGCACAATAAAGGATAGTGCAGAGTCTGGCTCTTGGCAAGAAGCAGCCTCAGGCACCAGGACAGATCAGGGACTGACAAAGCAAAGCATCTTCCAGAAAAGGCCCTGGGTGTCCAGCTGGACACAAAGATGACCACAAACCAGCAACGTGCCATTATGGCCAAAATGGCCACCAGCCCCCTGGGCTGCCTTAGGCAGAGGATTGCCTGCAGGTTGAGGCAGGTGATTGCTCCTCTCTGCTCAGCCTTTGAGAGATGTTTGGGGGCTACACCCAGCTCTGGGTTCCCAAGTACCAGGGAGACATGGACATACTGGAGTGAGTCCAGTGAAGGGTCGTGAAGATGATTAAAGGGTTGAAGCATCTGTCACATGAGAAGCTGGGATTGTGCAGCCTGTGGTGTTGTTATAGAATCATACAGTAGTTTGAATTGGAGGGACCTTAAAAGGTTTTCAACCCCCTGCAATGAGCAGGGATACCTTCGACTAAATCAGGTCGCTCAGAGCCCCATTCAAGCTGACCTTGAATGTTTGTAGGGGTGGAGCATCCACCATCTCTCTGAGTAACTTGTGCCAGTGTTTGACCACCCTCGTAGTAGAAAATTTCTTTATGCCTAGTTTTGCCTAGTCTGAATCAACCTTTTTTTAGTTTAAATCATTACTACTTGTCCTATTGTAAAAAGCCCTGCTATAAAGTTTGTCCCTCCCACTCTCTCAGCCTTTCTCTAAAAGAGAGGCGTTCCATTCCTCCAGTAATTTGTGTGGGCTTCCTCTGGTCCCACTCCAACAAGTCCATGTCTTTTCTTTGCTGAGAGGTCTGAAGTCAATTCCACAAAACAAAGCATAGGAAATTCCCTTTAAATGTAAGAAATTCCATCTATGGTAAGGGCAGTGAAGCACTGGCATGATTGGCGAGAGAGGGTGTGGCACCTTCATCCTTGGAGATGCTCCCGTTCTGTGTGTGCTGTTGCTGCCTCCTTGTAGCAAATTGCAGTGGCAGAGCAGGTGGGAAAAAGGGAGCGGTGACATCATTGTGAACCAGATACTGCTGGGAGAGCTGGTGTGTAGAAATGCTTTATCAATCCATTATCTCTAGCTGCATTCCACTATGTGGAGGGAATTGTTTGTCCTGCTGGTCCTGTCAAGCCACACTGTAACAAGGTGCATTTAGTTACGTTGTTTTGAAGATGAAGGTTTTCTTTATGATTGCAGGCTGTTGGCTGTGAGCATTTAATTAATCTAATTGTGACATGACTTTCAGACTCGTCATTTAAAAGCTAGTTGCTTGTTCCCTGTACTATGTAAGGACCAACCTGGATGTGTGATCTGGGAAAATGCTGGGTGTCATTTTATATATATTTTTGAGCTGTTAAAAGCATCCTGATCATATCAAAAATCATTCAGTGATTATCTCTACCCAGCAGTTACTATAACAGGTTCTTTGAGCTCCAAGGTGGGAGAAGAGTATTAATGCATTGATGCACTTTAAGAAATTGCTTATTTTCTATGGCTCACTGGCAGTATATTGGTATTTTTTAATGATCTGGTATTTCTTTAGTTAGAAAACCAAAATGTCAGTTTTAAACTAATGAAAGAATCCAGCTGTTAAACTTTAATGTGCCTTTTTGCAAGGACTGATTGAATCTGTAGCTAGCTAGTTTCATCAGGGAGGAAAAACCAGTGCACACATCAGGCCTTGGGGTAATGACTTGAAGTGGGAATTTGAAAGGCTGCCAAAAAGCAGTTATTGAAACAAAGTTTGTACATCTCTGGATCACTGGAAATTTTAACCTAAAACAGTGTGATATTAGTTTTGAATATTAAAGATCTTTGCATGTGTGTTCGCTGTGTCTGCAGCCTTTTATTGTTGTAGTCTGTCAGGTTTATCTGCATTTTCCTTCATGGTGTGATGACAGATAACTGGTTTGGTAATGGACATGCAGGTAAGTGTGGTGCAGTTTCTTAGATGATAATTTTACAAAACTTTATGACTACTTAATGACTTTATAGAGAGCATTATTGACTTAACTGCAGAGCATAGTTAAGCTAGGCTGTTCAGATTATTTCAGAATGGACTGTTGTGTGTGTATTGTTAATTTTTCAGATTGGGTTAGCCTCAGGTGAAGGCATAAGTTTGGATCTGACTGCCACATCTAACCTAGTTAGGGACACAAGAAGTAAAAATTGTGTCTTTGTGCAGTCAGGAAGTGTTCAGACTTTTACTAAAATGGACACAAGATGTCACCTATGCTCTATTTTAAAGAATGCAGATCTACTTTCTTATTTTTGTATTTAAAAATTATTCTTGAGTTTAATAATCTTCTCAAAATTAGTCCAGTATGCCTTTTACTTGCCAACATTTTTTTTGGTGAAAAATACAGCTTCAGTTTGAGACCAAAACTGTGAAGTACAAAATCCTCACAGGAATGATTAAGATAGTGGTCTTAAGAACTGGTTTCTGTGAAATAATTCTTATCTCCCCAAATACTAAGGGTGAAAATTGGGAAGTGTGTTTTGGGCACAGCTGAGTGTCAGATAACTGCATGTCTTCAGTCTGCCTCTGCCATTTTCATCTTCATCTGTCTCCATCACCCAAGGACTGCACCAATATCTGTAGTATTTGATACAGAATTATCTTAGCATTTATTAGATCACGTCTCTGACTCCCTGGTCGACAAAACCAGTGATCATGCATCTCTGGTCCTGGGTGAATTGTGTTAAGGGCTGTCCATAACTTTATACTTTAACTTTTCTGTGGGGAAGTTACCACAAATTTTTGAAAAGCATGCTGGAGTTACCCACACATTATACAAATTTTAGACTGATTGTGTTGATCTGTATATTTTTAAAGAGGTACTTATTTTTTTTTATCTGCATACAAAGTATTGGTTAAAGAAGAATCCATTTTTTGATGTGAAAGTGTGGTTTTTCCTAAAAATAAAGGTCTTTTTACTTGTCTTGAGTGGCCTTTGTTGCAGTTCAGAAGAGTAGGATACCTAGGCCTCTATTCCTAAGTCAAATGCGTTCAGGTATTAGATATTGCTTTTTTTTTTCAGTCAGTAGTAGTAAAGTAAAGTAGTAAAGACCCTCAGGTTCTTGCATAGGGAGTCAGAGTGCACTGTGGGGCTTGTGAAAGGCTGGACTGATGTCAGGATGTCAGCTTTAATGTGGAATCTGTTATATAGCGGCACCCCTGAAGGGATGAGTTTTAACCCCCTTTTGAAACACAGGAGCTGGTTACTACATTCAGCCAGTTCATGGAAAAGTTGCTGGTGCAGCCTGCCTTCAGTTCAGAAATCAGCAGATAGCTAAAGCAGTGCTTTGTGTTGCTTTCACTAGGAATAATCCAATCAGTTAATACAGAGTCAGTGTAAAGAAGTGTTTGAAACAACCTCAGCTCCTGGTGTGGAGCACAGGTTAACTCCAAGCTCTGCCAAGGGTGGCTGTGTTACCCTGAAATAGGGATTGACTGGAGCACCTTCCCCCTGTGGTGCTGTCAGAAAGATGGGGACATAGGTGGCAGTTGGATGGATAACACTTCATCTGGCATATTAGCCAGATGAGAGTGCTGGGGTTAGTGCCCTGAAATGGTTGTGGCACAGCTACAGGGCTCACTGCTGTAGGAGTAGGTACCAGCAGAGGAGTGCCCTGCAGCTGCTCTTTCCCTTGGCACAGCTTGGAGCCCTTTGCTTTGGCATGGTCATGCAAAGGAAAATGACCAAGTAGGTTCTCCTCCTTAACCTTCTCAATAGTTTTTGAACAGATCCAGGGCACATACTGGGGCAATCTGTAAAGACTTTAGTGATGTACCATGCTTACAAACCACTTCTGAAATACAGCTCCTCCTGCCTGTTTGAGTTTCTTGTGCTTCTGTGAAAGTAATGGTGACTTTTTCTTTTTTTAAACATTGTAGTTGCTGATGATTCCACTCATCATGTCAGTACTTTATGTGTGGGCCCAGCTGAACAGAGACATGATTGTATCATTTTGGTTTGGAACGAGATTTAAGGTATGTCGGAGAGTATATTGGAAAGATTTCTGCCTGTAAGGTGCACGTGTAGTGGGTGAAGGGCAAAATAGAAATATTTTCTCTTATTAAAGGTGTCCTGTACTCTCACCCAGAATATTCCTTGAGATGCAGCAACGACAAAGTTCATAGTCTTCCATGTGGTATCACTCAGTGTGTCTCTGCTGAAAAGAAGTCCTGACAATTGATCATTCTGAAAAACAGGAAAAAAATCCTGATAAACATTAGCCTGGATAAAAGCTGAATGTAGTGACAAAATGTTGGTATTTCAAATTGGTTTTTTTTCATGTGTGACCTTGGCTGTTTCTGTCAGATCTTGTAGAGAAGAGTCTTTTGATCATTTCTAGACTTTTTCCAAGTCAAAAACTTTAGGACTTTGTTCAGATGCCAGCTTGCTGTGGAACATAGGGTGCAAAAGGCACGTTCATTTATAATGTTTGAATGAGTATGTTTTGTCTAAAAATGTTATCAGTTGCTCAGTTTGGAGTAACCTTTTTAGGTTGAATCTGTTAAGTTAATAGATCAGGATCTGTGTAGTGCCTAAAGCATTGAGATTATGAATCACGCTTATTAGTGCAGTGGGAAGTTGAGAGCAGGTTTACATCCTTTACTTGTACTTACTCTCTCCACTGCATTCTTTTTCAGGCCTGTTACCTTCCATGGGTTATTCTGGGATTCAACTACATCATTGGTGGATCGTATGTATTTACTTATACGGCCAGTTTGAAGTTATAAAAGCTTTTACAGCTATTTAACTTGCTGCTGAATTTAGGAGTAATATTAAAATAAGAAGCTTGAAACTGTATAATCTGACTGATAATGCTCAGTGTCAGGTGGTGATGTAACATAAAAGCAAAGAGAAGGTGTGCATGTGAGAACTAGGGAATAGAAGGTAGGTGAGGGGAGAGTAATGAGATTTTCGTGTATTTTCTAGTAACTTTATGCATTAGGCCTTCTCCATACTGAGAAAGTGACACACACTAAAGAAGGGTATCATCCCTTGGAACCCGCCATTATTACTGGTTTTAGAAACAAATTTAGCTTGACTCTGATAGTGCTGTTACTTCTTTCCCTCACAGACCTGATCTCTTTTTTTTTTTTTTTTTTTTTTCTTTTCAGTTTGTTAAACCAGGGAAAATAGCAATAAGCCCTCAGGATGCCGTACTAGCACTTGATGAATTTTTTGGTCTCTCTTGGGTTTTTTTTGACTAAACCTTGTGATGCAGAAATCCCCTCTGTGCACAGTGTAGACTCCCTTGTTGGGCCCTGCATTGACTGAGGCCTCTTGGTGCCGCTGTAACATAATTAGTGACAATAACAAGTTTGTGGTTGAATTATAAAAGGAGGAGATAGTACAGCAAAACCAAATTCCCTTTTCTGGCTGTGCCTCCTACTGACTCATCTGTCACTTGTGAAAACTGCTTGCTGTTGGATACCTGCTGTTTCTATGCATGACAGAAGATACTCAAGGGCCTCCAGTCGGCAGTGCTTTAACAAAACTGGGAATGAAATGGTTCAGTACAGCAGGAGACAGCTTGTCCAGTGAAAGCAGCAGTAACTTCTCTAGCTCTGCAGATGATTCTTTTGGGCACTAATCGCTGTACGGTCTAATTCCCCAATGTAAACAAGTATTTAATTGTGTTTTCAATACAGAGTGTAGAGAAGGCTGGGAAGGGAGGGTGGAACAGACTATTGATATGTTGGAGGTTGGCCCTTCTAAAGAAGTGGCTAAAAAATGCTGGGGGAAGGGAAATTTTCCATGTCACAACCCTTGCCAAGCTGGTGGCAGGTGAACAGAAGATTGTCACTCATTTATTTTTAGAGAAGACAGCATGTGAAACTGTTCTTTTTCTTTTGCTTTACAGAGTCATCAATGAGCTGATAGGAAATCTGGTTGGACACCTGTATTTCTTCTTAATGTTTAAATATCCAATGGATTTGGGAGGAAGGAATTTTCTGTCCACACCTCAGTTCCTGTAAGCTGACTTGATTCTTTATCTCACTGTTTGTTTGGTCCAATTTTTTGTATGGTTCATCAGACATGTATTTGTTGGGATCATAAAGTGTAAAATACTTTGCTAAATCAACTTTCTTCAGACTCTGATATTGACTGAGCTGGTGAGTCATAAAAAAGATTGAGTTACTTGTAAATGGCCCACGTGAGAGTTCTTTGTTGCCCCTTGGGATGGCTTATATCTTTACCCACTCTTAAGAATGAGAGTAAATGTCATAGTTCTTCTGTTGAATTGAGCTGCAGTAAAGAGAACTCCCTGACAGTTATCAGATATTATATAAAAGAAGTTTTATCCTGTAAGTGATCTGTTCTCTGTATCCCCATGTATAGTTAGAGGAGCTACCAGTTCAGCAATGTTTAACAATAATAGTCAGTTTTAGACTTGTTCAGGGCTATAAATGATTCTGTTTCACAATCTGTACTAGTCACCCTCACTGCGACTGCAAGTCTTGGTTTTTGGAGTGCTTTTTCTTGAGATATGTTTGTTGTTTTGGCATTGAAATACTATGACCAGAAGCCAAGTTTGTAGTTCAGTTGCCCTTGTCCACATCCTTTTGGGCTGCAGATATTCCTCCTCTATCAAACCTTAGTTAGTAACTCAGTTAACCCTTTTCATAGCATAAAGTGTTGAATTACAGTTATACTTCCTGTACAAGTTTCACTGAATAGGGAAGCTTTATATTCTAATTCTGTGCTTGCAAGCGCATCTGGTAGACCTAATTTTCCATAAAGATTAGAAGACAAGGTTGTTTTTGAAAATGTCTTTCAAGGTGGTAACAGCTCTGAAACTGCCCTCAATCTTGTTGGTTCTGTGCAATCCTCTTGGTACCACATACATCCCAGAAATTGAAGTTTCTCAGTATTTCCATTTTTAAATGTGCTGAGGGCTTAAGTTCTACTGGGAAAAGCCAGTTTTATTACAGAGTGTGTCAGCTAAGAGGAGGTGTGTGGACAAGTAGAAGGCACAGCCTTGGCATTTACCCACAAGGTACAGGCTGCTTCTCTAACTCCTCCTCTGGTTTGTCCTAGTTACCGCTGGCTGCCAAATAGGAGAGGAGGAGTGTCGGGCTTCGGTGTCCCTCCTGCCAGCATGAGGAGGGCTGCAGAAGATCAGCAGGGTGGTGGAAGACACAACTGGGGCCAAGGTTTCCGGCTAGGGGACCAGTGAAGAATTCCTGCCCTTGGAAAACAGCAACTCTTCGGTTTCAATTGGACGTAGAACCAATCGCTCCTGGTGCAGAGCATGCTTAAGAACTGAGCTCTCTGTAGTACTCATGGATTTAACTGATTCGAAAGAATGTTTCTGGTTCAAGAGCAAATTAAAAACTCCAGAAGGAAAAAAATTTAGATCTTGCTCCAGGTTAGTCAGTAGTGTCCAGTGTGATTCTGCCATTAAAAACAAGCCTTCTTTACACAGTATTGTCTGTCTCAACAGGATGCATTGGCTGTCCTGTTCCATGATGTGGTGGAACAAGCTAGTGGTGTTCAGTCTTGCCTGGTATGTTAAAAGCTTTTTTGACCACAGTAAAGAAAAATCTAGTGTAAGGCAGATGTCTCAAACAAGCCCCCAAGTTTAGGAAGCTGACTTTTTCCATAGCTGTGCTTAAGACGCAGGGTCTTTGGAAACATTATTTAAGTGATATCTCTTGGCTGCATTCATAAAGCAAATTGCAAATGTTTCATTTCTCTTATTAAGTTGTGTTTTGAGCAGTTGTTTCTTGCCATGCAGCATTTATCCTACCTGCTACATCATGGACTGGGCAGGGCTAAGGATTAGAGGGCTTTTGTTTGAAATGGCAATAACAGATACTTAGAGATTTGAAATCTCCGAAAGCTTGTTCCAGTGAAACTGAAGTCTGGCATGTTTTTTCCCCCTGCAGATTTGTGAATTCTTGGTTTCAAGGTTTCTCTTTTGATTGCCAAATTGGGTAGCATAAATACTGCTTAAACTAGAAAATGTAACACTGTCGTGGTTAAGGGTACTGACTGCAGCATTGTTTAACTAAAGCTTCAGCTTTATCTTAAAAGCTTTAAGACATCTAAGAATCGAAGCTGGAAATAATCTTTTGCAGGGTGAAGATACAATATAACAGGTTACTGCAGAAGTCTTTCATTGTCAAATAAGAAGTTGCATACACTGTTTATTACTATCTACTTTTTTTTTTTGTAAAAATTTTTGACATGGTAAAGGGAATGATTCTGTACAGTAGTTTTCCTTGCATTGGATTCCCATGGGCAGAGCATGTGGCTAAGATCCAGGAAGATGTAATGCCAGCTTGTTACTGACTCACTGCATGCTCTTGAGCAAACTTCTTACTTATCTCAGTTTTCCCAGTTGTAAGGAGGACTCGTGCATGTCTCACAGCATTCTTACAAGACAGCTGTCCCTGACCTCCCTAGCTGGGAGCTGCTGGTGAGCAAGTAAGGCTTAGGTTTACATAAATCCAACAATAAATCCAACACTTCAGCTAGGAACAGAATTACTCTAAGCTTAACTAAGACTTCTAAGTCAGAATGTAGTTGCTCGCTTTCTGTTTTGTAGTTGGAGGAGGAAGAGCATTGTCACTAGGATAAGTTTCAAGTCTGACTGAATTGACCTTTAGCATTTGTCTTGTTTTACTGGGTAGGTGGGGCACAGAAAGCTGTTCTGCCCCAACTTAGGTATCTCAGGTAACTCTAAGTAGGTGAAGTGAATCTGGGCTGATACATTTTGATTACTACTTTGTTTCTTCACTAAACTTGGGTTCTGAAAGTATAAAAACTTGTAAATACTAACTGATGCAAAGCTGAGTGGAAAATAAGCAGTTAGACGGGAAATTTTAAAAAATGCATGTTCTGTGTATTCACTGCAACTCAGTTACGTTGATTTGGCTCATGGAGAAATGTAGAAAACTGGTAATGATCATACTGTGTGCTTAAGTTTTACAGGAACTTGGAGTTTGGAAATTAGCTGCCATTTTTGTCTGTTTGGTGATGAGTTTTAAATATGTTCTTGTCCCTTTGTGTAAAAGGGTAGGTAGAAAAGAGGGGTGCAGTGTTGTAAATACGGATTTATCGTTGACCGACAACTGTTATTTGATGTGGACTTGAGTATTCAGAGAGAGAATCATCGTTTTGATAGGAGTCTTTTTAGTCATAGGAATATCACAGTCTCCAAAGCATTTGTCTTCTTTTTGAGTCAGGACCCAACTTTTAAGTGAAGATGCAATAGTTTGTGACTCAGTGGTGCACTCAAACTGCAGAATATCTCTGTACAGAAGGCCCAAAGGAAGGCTTGAGAGAGAGAAAGCGCAGCAAAAGGCATTGTACTGGCCCACTGCACTGCATGGGGTCTTGCTTTCTAGTATGTCCTCCTCTAAATTAAGAGGAAATGGTTTGCGAGGAAAATAGACTTCTTAGAAACCTTGATTAGCTTCTGAGCTGCTTCAGGTCAATTTACTTTGTTTATGGAAAATTCACTTCAGAATTCCTTATTACAAGCTCAGTTTGTTTGTTTCTCAGTTTGACCGGAACTGCTGTTTGTCCTCCCACATACATTGATAATGGCAGTCTCTTGTTAAAATGAGTACCTCCTTTCTTATTTTGTACAGATAATTTCCCTTTTTGTAATCAATTTTTGTTGGCAAAGTTTTAAATTAAAATTTTAATCTGTTACTGTCTTCGTTTTGCTAAATCATATTTCAGCTTAAGACAAGCCTTTTGATCTGCAGGTCTGTAGGTATTGTCTGACAGCTGCACTGTGACACCATCTCCTGCTGTTGATAAAAGTACTCACAAAAGTGACTTGCTTTGGGGTGGGAGTCTTGTCTTCTCTGATCAGCTGCAAAATCATGAAGGCATTTTCTTTGTTTACACCATGAGTTTTGACAGACTGTGTCCTTCCTGGGCTATTATCATTTTACAGCTGTTATTTATATGCTTGATTATTAATCCTTTGTCATCTGGGAGAAAGCATCTTTCTACTTACCCTCAAACTTTGTGGGATTGATACAGACCACTTACTTTTCCAGAGGTAAGCTTGGAATTCTGCAATACCCTCTCTGTCCAGACTGATGTGCACTGCTGCCAGAATTCCTTCTGAGGCTCTTACCATAACTGATTTGGAGATGCACACATTGGGCATCCTCTGACTCTTCCAGCCCTCAGCATTCATCTGACTGCACTTTTCCTGGTTGTTTCCTTGGTGGCATCAAAGAAAATCACGGACTTGGTACATAAAACACTGTATGAATTAGCTGTGCTCCTTGTACTGGAAAGGCTGGGTCCATACTAAATAGAAGAGTGTGGCAAGTGTGTGCCTTTTGATTTTACTCCACCTGCATAAAGAGTCAGCAGAAGAGCCAAGAGTATGAAATCAAATGCTTCATCTGCCATTCCTGTCAGTCTTGGTGACAGCTCCTCTCTCAACACAGCTCAGTGATGTGGTGTTCCAGTGACTTAATAAGAAATTATCTCTTGTCATCCAATGGTTGCACTAGGAAAACTGAGAGTCTTTCATTTTTAGGGGAGCATCTTGTTTGCACTGCAACATAAGATTCTGTGTTTATGTATTGCTGTGTAGCTTACCAGGGAGGAAGATTGGTCTTGGTGGTTCAGGTAGTGAGCTGGAGAGATACACTCCAATTTACAGTCTGAAGCTTCTGATACAACAAGTCACTTTGTAATGACTTTGTAATCCTGTTCTGCATCCATAAATGAGGATGATTCATACTCTCCCTTGTTCTGTGCTAGACTTAGGATGATGGATCCATCTGTATTTGCCATAGTGTGACAGAGCACTGATTTTGGTGAAGATGTTCTTAGCATTGCTATCGCCTGCACTAGTAAATGGATTTTCTTGTTCTAAGCATCCCTAGATTCTTATTTTGCTATGGATGATAGTAACAGTGTGAAGTTCAGAATTGAGTCTGTTGTCATGATTTGATTAATTAAGCTGAATACTGTAATGTGTGCATATTAAGCAGAAGTACTTACATCTAAAAGGTGATGATGTGCTGTTCTCTAGAACTGAAAATATAAGAACACTTCAGCTGCTTGTGTTTTTCAAGCACACTGTTCAGGTGATGAAATGAATTTCATTTGCAGCCACGACTCACCCTTTCATCATCTGGAACAGGATCTAGGAGTGATTACACTACTTGGGAGCAAAAGTGCATGAAAGAGCTATAGCTGTGGGATGCTGGCAAGGCCTCTGCAGAATCTTCTTGATGTTGGGCGGGGGGGAGGGGAAAAGTGATGATGAAATCTTAATTCTGGTGCTTCATTTTTGTATTTTATTTTGCCCCTTCTCCAAAGGACAAAGCACTTTCAAAATGCCATTAGAATCAAACCAGATTTTAAGGCCACATCTCTGTGACTGGCAGACCAATCCTAGCCCTTTGTGATGAGGATCATGGCCACTGGAGGTAGCGTTCAGAATCAAAACCACTGGAAGCAGTCCTCTTGCATCTGAATAGTTGCAAATATTTCTTAAGAGGATGTGTGTATTTAGTCCTTGGACTGGATTAAAGGACAGCAGCTAGACCCCACTACTAATGGTTTCATTGACTTGTCTTTGCCCCTGGAGATGTGAGGATGCCTGTGCCAACCCTTGGGCTTGCCAAGCTGCTTGGTAGATCTCTTCACACTACGGAGTTCAGGTCACCTTGTGGCCTTTAGTTAAATGGAGGAAGTTTCTTTGCAGTTTGTGTCCCTTTGGTTTCAAGTTAGTGAATCATTTAGCCCTCCCTAATGAGCCCCAGCCTAGTTAGTAGTTAACCCTAACCCCTCAGCCTCTTAAAATCAAAGCTCCCTCACCTATTCCAACTGGAAAGGCTTTTTGCAGCACTTGTTAAGGCTGACTGGCATGGCACTGCTCAGTGTTGGTGCTGTGGAAGCTCCTCGGGCCATGGGGTGTGGAGTTCACCGAGGGCACGTGGGGGTTAGGCTGCAGGGGCTGCTGCCTCCTCCTGCAGTCTGCAGAGTGCCCCTCCTGCACAGTGTGGTTCCTACAGAACAGAGAATCTTGGATCAGTGCAATCCAAAACTGCTTCAGTTCCTGGGGCTTGGGAGGGTGTGCTCATTGCCCCAGGCTGTGGGGAACAGGTACTGTGATGGGGAAATGTCATTTGGGTTACATCGTGGCTTCTTTTTTTTGGAGGGGGAAAGTAGTGTGATGTTGGTGTACGAATGAGGTAGAAAAGCCTAAGGTACTGTTTGTCAAGTGAGAAAATACTTTTAATCAGTCAGGAAGGGATCTAAAATGACTGAGAAGTTGTGGTTTTAACTGGACTTGAGAATGGGAAAGAAAAACAATAATCAGGGATTGTATTAATTGATCAAAGAATGTTTTTCAAAGTGCATTTTTATCTGCAATATGGGCTCAGAAAGGGGCAGTGTCCATTCAGACTGCAAAGGAAAGCAGCACCTGTCTCTGTCCTTATCTACTGAATCCTTAACTCCACAGAAGCTGGAGGGGCAAAGGGAGGCACTGCTTAGTATTTGTACCCCCAGCTGGTCTCAGGGATGTGCCTTTGGCTGGAAAGAAGCCTTGATCCTGTGCCTGTTACATCCCTTTACGGGTCTTTCTAAGCAGTTGTACATTGACTCTGAACTGCCTGTGATTATTGCTGTTAAGAATTTAAGCAACTGCAAAAAGAAAATGGCATGTGTGTGCCTTGGGCATCGGCCCTATTTGTTTTATGGGCTTAAGCTAAGGAGCATCTTTAACTGATGCTAATGTTTTGGTGTTTTCACTGGAGCTTTTACATAAAGAATAATTTTCTTAAAATCTGATTCAAAGCTCAGCTGCTATGGGGTTTGAGGTTTTGAATATATAAACATCTAGGAAAGTTAATCTTGTCATGTTTTCTGTTCTGTCTCGCTTTTCTTCCCCAAGGTATGTAAGATCAAAATCCAATTAATATTGAAAAAGGAAAGCACATTCTGGGGCAGCTTTGAGAAGCTTGAAGACCACAAAGCTTTATGCAGCTGATGGCATCAAGAGCATTTATTGTTCTTTCAGCCCTTGTATTGTGTAAATTCAGAAACCAGATTACTTCTTTAGGCATTGATGTTCTTAGAAGAACTTGGTTGAGATCTACAAGCAGAAGTGCAAAAGTTAAAATTTCAAACTTCTGCTGTAATTAGAAGTGCTCTGGATCATCCAGCACAGCAATATTTAGGGTTTATTTTCTACTCTGCAGCTCTGTCTTAGCAATATTCTAACTGTAGTGGAGCCCTTGCTCATTCACAGGGACAGACATTCCTCTCTAGCTGTATCAACATCTGCTTTGGCTTTGGTAGTACAAGATGAATATAGCCAGGGGCAGGGGCTCCCCAGGGAGACCAGCACACCTCAATGTGCCAAAAAAATCCACAGAAGCTAAGAGGAATGGGAACAGTGGGAGGTGTGACCTGACACTAAGTTTGATTTATTTGACTTTCCTTAGTTGGTTGGGTTAAACTGGTGGAGTTGTACAACCCAGGAGGGAATAGGACAGACAACCCAGGAGGGAATAGGACAGACAAGGAGGAGGAAGTGGCCGTATCATTTTGAGGAGGCCCTGGTTTGCCACCTCTTGAGTATACCCTTTCCCAGGGTATTTCAGGAAAGCTTCTTGAGAAAACAATAGAAAACTGCTGTTCCTGAATGCTGTAGAAGGAAAGGCTCCTAATCTGAAAAAAAAAGGGGCAAAGTCTCGGTGTGTGCAGGAGGGAGGTTCTTGGCTGGAGATCAGACCTGTGTGTGCCTGCAACACTTACAGGTTTCACTGGAACAGGATTGCAAAGAAATTTTGTATGGGGGGAGGTGGGGTTGCAACATGAGAGTATTTTATTTGGGTGATACTGATGAGGTTGAAATGCTTCAGGTTTTTATTTCTAAAATGACACTTCAGTTATCTTAGGAGGTATAATGGGTTTTCTGTTTTGTTTTAAAGTTCAAGTCAACCCTTAAAAGCTGAAATCAAAGCCTGCTTTTTGATTGGGACAAAACATTTCTGCAGCCTTTGTTTCCAGAACTGTTATGGTGGTGGTGGCTTATCACTGCAATTAAAAAAAAAAACAAACAAAACAAACAAAAACAACAACAACAAAATCTTGTCTGAGATGAGAGTTGCTTGTTGGAAGAAGGCCTTACTTGAATCATTGGGTCTGTGTGTTTCTATCTCCTTTGCTCCCTGAGCATGGAGTATCTGAAGGGGTTTAAGAACCTGTAGCTTCTGAGCAGTTTCTGTATTCATCATGAAAGCTTCCTAGCATGTCTGTTGCTCTCATTGGGGTATTTACAATCTGACTTTCAGTTCTCCTGTATATTATAATTAGAGCAGTATTATTTCATTGAAATCTACCTTCCTTCTTTTTCATCTGAAACTGCACTTAAAGCATTAGGGCCAAATTTAATGTTTCACAATAGCACAGGAGGAAGAGGAGGGTTATCCTCAGCTCTACTGCATTGGACCCACACCTGCTGCCTGCATTTTGCAGAAGCAGACAAGACTTACAGGGCCATCAGATGGACTTGCAGAATGCAATTCCTCGTTAGTTTAGAGAGCCTGGGCAGGCTGTAACAGGGACTCTTCACCCATTGCCTGTTGTGACAGCCATCATGTATAAAGATCTCCAAAACCACTGTCAGAAGTTGAGCCTTGCTACTTAAAATCGTGTGCCCACTAGCAATACTGTGTTAATAGCAATTTATGATCTTTCTTGCCTCTTATGCTGGCTGTCATGCAGGCAGTAAATTACTAATCTCTATCTATTTTTTTTTTTTCCACCCCTTTAGGTGATAACCAGTTTAATACCTCTTCCCTTGTTTACATCCGTCTCTATTTTCCAGGTATCAGCTACTTGTTCTCTCAGATGGTCTGACGAATGTAACTAGTTTAACTCAAGAATTCTTGTCCTTAAATGCCACAGAAACTTTTGGAGTTGCTACCTCGGAGGAAGAGTTTTTGTGCTGTCTTACCCAATCTTTTTCTAGCTGTTTTAACTGAGCATCTGATGGCTTCTCCAAACCTTCTCTTTGTTTCTGTACTTCAGAGCCACACCATGGAGATGTGCACAGACTGTTTTGGGAGCAGAGGGGAGTGTGCAGTCATTTGCAGACATGTCACTCTTCCCAAACAGAAGGGAAGCTGTGATTGCCCAAATGGTGAGCTCTGCTTGCTTCTCACCTGGACTGTCTGACACTGGGAGGTCTCACCAGGCTGTAACTCCTTGGATGAACCATTGCCTTCACAAGAGATGGATTTGTGGGGTTCACAGATCCACCCACTATGGAATTACTTTTCCCACCTCTAACAAAGCATTCCCTCCCATCATGCACCCATTATTGTGTTGTTTTCAAATAGAAGATTCTTCTGTGTAATGTATCTTTGAAGAAAAGAAAAAATAGTAAGAGCCATTGATACGAGTTGATGTCATTTAACCTTCCTGGGCAAGGTGACAGTAGAATTAAAGGAGAAGATCCTCTATTGGAGGTGTAGGTGTGATGATACTGCACTTTGAAGGTCTGATAAATCTCTAGGAACTGTATCAGTCTAATTTCTTGAAAGC
Organism: Hirundo rustica; assembly: GCF_015227805.2. Taxonomy (NCBI): domain Eukaryota; kingdom Metazoa; phylum Chordata; class Aves; order Passeriformes; family Hirundinidae; genus Hirundo; species Hirundo rustica. Next base: position 11,682,002 of record NC_053450.1, read on the forward strand.
AGACAGTTGGCAACAGGCCCTAGGGCAGTATTATCTGGTTAAGTAGCTTAGTGGGCAGGGGGATGTTTTAGCTGGATGTAGTTTCTGTGCTGAAGGATCTTGGACAGCTCGGTAGCTGCTATTAGAGCACAGCTCATCGGGCCCGAATATTTACTGTATAATTTAATACAAACAACATAAGCTAATGAGTCTGCTCTCCTGTAGAAAGTCTTTGTCCTTTAAATCTGCTCCTGCCAGTTCCTCAAAGTTCTCTTTGACCTTTCCATGTCCTCTTGTGCATCTTGAATGAGATCAGTGACTTCCAAGGCTGGCTCATTCCACAGAGCTGCCCTCTGAAGCCACCAGGAAATCCTGCTGAGTAAGGACAGTTTCTGTTAATGTGTAATTGAGTCAGGATAAGACCAGCTCATGAAGATAAGGTTCCCAACAAGTGGCACAGGACAATGAGCAGGGAAATGAAGTATGGAAAACTGTGATTAATCATGACCCCTGGCTGCATTTTTTAGAGGAAAAGCCCTGCTGGAGAAGATGCATGGGCATGTTACTGACGGAGAGGGAAAGCAGGAGGAATCCAGGGAAAAGAGTAAGAAGCAGGAAAGTGATTGTTCCTCTGTGACCAAGAAGGCAGCACTCTGAACCTGGGGAAGGCTGTCCAAGAGTAGTTTAGTCCTAATGCTCCCATGGCTGAAAAGCCAGGGGGAATTCAGCCACACTCTACGGGTTGATCTGTTTTTTAGTGCATGTAGAAGGGCTCATTCCTGCTTGGTCTCTGGGGACTTTGGTGCAACACCCTGCCCTGGAAGTACCATTTGGGCAGCAGGGTGTGGGACAGTGGGGCAGGGCTGTGTGTCCCCATCAGACAGGGGAGGGGCAGGACAGCACATGGCATCTCCCTCACATTTGGTGTTCTTTAACTCAGCACTGTCACCACTGCCAAGATCATTTATGCTGGGTATGTACCTTGCTGTATCACTGCTTTGCCTTTTTTTCACCTTTGATTTTGAGGTGTAAAATAATCTATGGACCAAACCACTCACTCTCTGACCTATGAAAATTGAATCTTTTCCCCTTTTAGAGTAGTATGTTAAAACTGCAACCTTTGTTAAGTATATGCCAAAAGGTAAGCTTGCTCTTAGATGCTTCCAGGCAGGGAGCAATTGTAAAGCCAATAAATATGGGCAGTTTTGTAGACTTGCATTTTTTTTCTGAGTATGCCACTGTGTGTCAGGCTTCAGCTTTACTATGTGTTTGCCAGAAAAAAAGCCACTGACTGGCACTGCAGCCCTGGTAAAGATCTGGGGAATAAGGGTGGGAAGAGACTTAAAAGAAAAATTATATTGGTGCCTTAGACCTGCAGTTTCTCTTTTTGAGTAACAGCTACAACAGAGACTATTTGGGCATAACTATTTTTTCCCCACCCCTGTACATCTGTCTTGCAACCTGAATGGTGATGGGTTTAAGAAGCTCTTAGCCTGGGGTCATATTTGAAGGACTGATCTAGTGTTCAACAAGCATGAGTGTCAATTAAGAAATGGTTACCTGCATAAGATAATTCAGGGAGAACATGATTGAAAAGAAATGCTGATTTTTCTTCTCTCTCAGCTTGATCTTTGACTTGCTTAGGTGTTGGTGGCCATGTTTCAGTAGTATCAAATTAATATAAGTTCTGCAAGGCATGGAAATCAGACAGTTCTAGCTGGCATCAAGAAATGGATGATAAAACCTGATAAGCTCCAAGTAGCAGAGTAATATGTAGTCTTATGTTTGGCATGTTGGATTCTTTTTATTATTCTTTTTATTATTAATGCTGTGGCTGTGAAGATGAGTTAAGAACTTCAGTGTGCAGGATGCTGAGGAGATACCGGTTTTGGCTCTACAGAGAACTGGAATGACATTCACTGATTGTTGCTGGAAGAGTCTGTTTAAAACAGGCCAGTTTTTTCATTTAAAAACTGCCCCGTGCTTGTGCCCTTAGGTTCTTTTACAACTGCTTGGGTAAATCAACAGCTTTTGCCAAAACCTGGGATGAGGAAGAACACTTGGAGCTATGACTCGGGCATCTGCAGCTTCAGCTTGCCAACAAACGTATTTGTGTGGCTTTGGGAGAGGTGGGAACCGATCTTTTTCAGAAGGGGTGTCAACACTACGGTGAAAATTTAAACACTGTAATTTTGCCTGATGAAGGTCAGTGCAGCAGCATCTGCAGATACCCTGAATTAGTGGGTTGTGCTTTTACTGAGTTAAAACATTTCTCTCCTGCTAAGGGCCACCTGGAAGTTATTTGTGAGTAAAGGAGGGAAGCTTCATCAACCTGTAAGTCTTCAGTTCCCAAGTCACTTGTATTAAAAAAAAGTAATCATCTAAATGAATTATCAGGAGTGGTAGGTATAAGAGACTCAACAAAATAGACCAAAAGGCCAAACACATTATCAATAAGCCTATTCTGCTGCTGCCTGTTGAGGACAAAGTGCTGAAGACAATGTTCAGTGCCACCGCCTGCTCCCTCAGAGAGAGGTGTACTTCACATTTGTTTTGATGCTGAAATGCCCTTGAAACTCAGCCACAGGGTATCATTCCCAGGCAGGGGCAGGAATTTGACTCAGTGATCCTGATGGGTCCCTTCCAACTCAGCATATTCTGTGATTCTATGAAAGAAAAATCCTCTGAGAGGAGGTGATTTGGAGATGGATTCACGTTTGGCAAAGCCTTGTCTGGCCAGGGGGCTGTGGTGTGCTGTGGTGGCAGCAGCCGGTGCCACCCCAGGACAGTGCTGAGCACAGTGACATCACGGCACTTTGTGGCCAGCACAGTGCTCGGTCCAGCGTCCCTCCCTGAGATGGCACCAAATTGCTCTCTGTGAGTCTGAAGAAAGCAGTGCTGTCCAGGTTCAAGCGCAGGCCAAGTATGAAGAAAACAAAGCAAAGATTCAGCAGCCTCCTGTGATTTAGATGGGCAAAGCTCCCACACCAGAGGACAAAACTCTGCTCTTTGGATAAGTGCTTATCATTTTTGAAGCTGGCACAGCAGAGCGGAGAAGTCCATGCTTCAAAAAGCAAAGTAATTAATTCTCCTTGCTCTCAGCCGCAGCAGTCTCCGATGTGCAGTGCTGCACTGCAACCAGGCATGGAGAAACTTTCTTCCCAATCAAAAGAAGTATTCATTTTTTTTCTCTCTGATACAGCAGGGTTAGTCTTCCTTTTAATATTAATGGAGACAATGTCTTCCTTGCCTTTCCATGACCTTCAGTGTTTGTGCTTTGTGTTAAAATTTCCATTCCCCCTCCCTATTCAAATGCTGGCATTAAAAAGAAAGAAAAAAGATTAAAATTCCTTTTGTTTAAGTCCTTAATCAGGGAGCCTTAGAGCATGCCAGCCATCAGATGCAGGGGTAGGTCTTGGCTTGCACTTCTGGCTCTGGACTCTTCACCTGGGCCATGCTGGGTCAAACTCTGGACCCTCACCTCAACACAAGTGCTCTTTGCCTGCTGTTTGCTCAGCTGTGGTTAAAGTATGGTGGTAGCTGAGTCTGGGCCAGAGGTTTGGAGCTGTGCTTCTCAACCTGGGGTATTTCTACTCATCCTCTGTATAATGGAGCTAACAGCACCAAAACCTCTGGCATCCTGTTTCTGTCACAGACGCTCCAGTTGTGTCCCCTTGCCCTTAGCATGGCCATCTCCAAATGTGTCACAAACACTAATGAATAACTATGCCAATCTATCACAGTTTGTGATGATTTAAGTTCCTGCCCCAGCACTGAGATGACAGGGGCTGCTGGGGTTATGGGAGGACTTAAACAGTAAAGTATGTCAAATCCGAACATTATGTACAGATATATGTTACATGCCACTGTGTGGCAAAATGCCTTTTGGTATTAAGGTTTTGGTGCGAGTGGGTCAGGGAGGCCAAAGAACCTGAATGGCTTTTTGGTCTGAGGAGGTACCAAGGCTCCTTAAACCATGAGGGATTTAATTGCATGTGCTGATGTGTTTATGAAGCACCCCTTGGCACGCTTTGTCTTCCTACTATAACAGAAAAGGGGATTCCCTCTGTGTGGGAATAAAAGAGCAGCTGCAGCAATGGCTAGAAATGCTACCCAGGCTGGGGGAAGCATCTAGCACCTCCTCCTGGGGTTCCCTGTGCTGGTTTTGGTCATGGTAGAGTTAATTTTCTTTACAGTAGCTGGTTTAGGGGCATGTTTTGGATTTGTGCTTCATTGAGTTGAATATGGCAAGATCCCTTCCAACTCAAACTACTCTATGATTCTATAATATCCCAAATCATTGGCCATCCTCAGCAATAAAAGCTGGGGAAGAAGGAAGAGTGGGATGCTCCGAGTGATGGTGTTTGTTTTCCCAAGTCACTGTTAACATGTGGTGGCGCCCTGTTCTCCTGGAGATGGCTGAACACCTGCCTGCCCATGGGATGTGGTTAATGAATTCATTGTTTGCTTTAGCTTTTTCTATCAATCTGTCTTTATCCCAACCCACAAGTTTTTCCACTTCTATCCTCCCAATTCTCCTCCCCATCCAGCTGAGGGTGAGTGAGTGAGCAGCTGTGTAGGGTGGAGGTGCTAGCTGGGGTTAAACCACACCACTGCCTAAAATGGGTCTCTGGGAAAGGAAGATGGATGGAGGATGTTCAGGAAGAGACTTAGAGGTGGAAGGAATTAAGGCAGGAAGGTGAAAGCTTTGCCTGGAGAGTTGGGCTGGAGAAGACAGAGGTCCTGGGAGGACTGTGTGGGATGAGGGAATCTGAGGACCCCCAGTCTCAGGCTGTTCATTTCTGCCGTTGTGCCTTTGCCCCTTGTAGAGGGTGAAAGGCTTAGAAATGCCAATGAAACAGCAATGATTTGATACAAATATAAAATGAAGCTTCCTTGCTGGGAAGTCAAGACTAGGCCAAGCGGAACTCAGCTTTTGTCTTTAACATTTATTCAGCAGTGTTATGAATACCTACATACATCTCAGTTTCTCTGTCCATAAACTTGGGTTAATGCTATTATTCCTTTAGCTGTTTTATAGATGTTTGCAAAGCTAATTATTTTTTAGATTAAAACTGCTGCACACTGGGATGTCTGGGATGATCCAGACTTTTAAAGAAGATTAAAAAAAAAAAAAAAGAAAAAGAGGAAGGTGAGGGTTTTGTGTACTGAGGAAACTACAAAGATGTCCCATTTACCATGCCTGAGCCAGCTTGCTGGATGTGTTAGGTACGTGTAAATTATGAGAATGTTAATATAATTGTAACTACCATTTTGGTGCATCAGTGTGAGGGAAATAAGAAAGCCACAGCCCCCCCCCTGCTTTTGCTTGCTGTGCTCAAGGCGTGCTGTGTGATTTGCTCTGACAATTACCCGGTCACTCAGCTCTTACCTCTGTCCTAGCCAGAGCTTGCAATAATCTGATTGCAACATGGTTCAACTGCAGAACACCAGAGAAACCCTGCCTGGTGCTTTTATGCTGCTTTTTCATTCCTTCACCGCATATCTCACATTCTCTTGCTTCCACTGAATACATTCACTTTTCCTGCTGTATTATGGATATTTTCAGAGTTATGCTCAAGAGCCACAGGTCCTATTCATAACTGCTTTCCATTAGTCTCTGACCAAATGAGTACAGAAGATTTTCAGCTCATGTTTCTCTTTTTACCCAGCAGACAGTAAAAAAGTTCCTTTCCATCCTTGTTAACAAGATGCCAAGTGAACTTCCTACAATGTTGCCTTATGTACTTCTGAAATTTATTCTTTTCCTCCTTCTGTAAACTGGAAAGATTTCAGGATGCCTCTTTTTGCTACCTAAGAATATCCAAGGGCTACAAGAAGATGAAGAATGTTTAAGTGGTTGAATTTCTGCTGATAACAAATATAATGCATAAATATTACTTACCTTGGTTGCCATTTTCCCTGCATATGTCTCTATATTTTTAAGTTATTAAAATGTAATTATCATTATTTTTATAATCACTCAGATTTCTTATAAAACCCAGACTTTCCTTCCAGTTTGCACTCGTCCACATGGTGCTGTGACACTCTTTCTTCCTAGAGCGATTCCTGCAAGTGCCGAGTTTCACCCTGCAGCTGCAGGTTTCTTGCACCACTCGCTGGCTGACTATCAAAGTGACATTAAATGAAATTCCCAAAGGTAAGAATTGGAGATTTGAGGTTAGGAATGGTGCTACTGCAGAATTGTGATTGAAAAATGAAGTTTTTTCTTTTTCTTCCTTTAAAAAAAAAAAAAATACTATTTTAGAAAAGCAAACTGAATCATTTAGACTGCAGGGAGATTATAGTTGCTTAAGTTTTGCCCCAGAAGTTGCCAAGACTTGGTTAAATGGGGCTTTGAGCCATCTGATCTAGTGAAAGATGCCCTGCCCAGTGCAGTGGTGATGAATGAGATGATCTTTAAAGGTTCCTTGTGATCCAAACCATTCTGTGATGCTCTTCTCCGTTGTCTGAGTGGTCTCTCATTATTTACATTTAATAAGGCTTCTGACATGTCTAAATTGTGTGTTATCATGTACTTGGAGCCCCAGCATCCAACTTGGAGCTTCCCAGCATCTTATGGACCAAGCAGAAGCAGTGTGTGTATAATGCAAATCCATCCTCTTGTCAGCAAAAATCAAAATTAAAAAAGTAGAGGCCACCTAATTTAAGTCGTTACTGACTTCCCAGTGACGAATTTTTGTCCAAGCCGCATTTTAGTCTTGTACAAGTTTAAAAATATGATTTATTTTTATTTTGTGTTTAACTGGATTTCTCCCTATTAGAAAATTTCAACACTCAGGTTAAAATGCATTGTGGAAGACATCAATCACGACCTGAGCACCAGGGCCTGCTGCTGCTGGGGGACCCTGCCCAGGGAACGGTCCCGAGCCGTCTCCTCGCTGCAGGACTGTGCCAGGACAGGCCCTGCTCGCCGTGGTGCCAGCACCAGGCTCGGGGGATGCAGGGCTGTGTGGGAGGAAACTCGGTGTCAGCAGCCTGTTTTCATCGTGTGCAACGAAACCCCAAGGCCACGGCCGGCCCTAATGGCTGCCGTGCACAAACAATGTCCCGATTGTCCCTCGCCGCTTGGCCTCTGCTACAAACGCAGTCACTGTGTCTGTAGTAATTAAAAACAAAGCCTGCTTCCACTGCCCCGTCCTGAACCCATTCTGGCAGCCACACTGAAGCAGCCTCTGTGGGGAGTGGGGTTGCTTTAAGCTCAGACCAAAGGGGTCCCGGGCTCGGCTTTCCTGGGGTTTGGTACCACACCACGACCTGCCTGCACAAACCCCCGCAGTGCTGCCAGTCTCTGGCCAGCCTGTTTGCTGGGGGACAGCTTCAGACTTATCTGTGATGACAGACTGCAGGGCCACTGCTATTGTTTTATCTGAATTGCAGAGATCTTAAAGAGCCCCAGTCCTGCACCCTCACGCACTGTATCTGGGATGTACAAACACAGAAAAACCCAGGTGGGTCTCGTTCCTCCTAAGCTCCCTGGGAGCACTGCTAGTTAAGCAAAGTAGGTCAGTGCTCCAAACACAGATGTAGGCAGGAGAGATGCACACTGGAAGATTAAGCCATGAAGGGGTTGTTAAAAACTTTGTAAGGGCAATTAAAATATTACAATCCTTTCATACAAGCAATGGAAACAAAAGTGGCAGCTTCAGTTGCATCTTTGGAGTTCTGGACAAGCATCTTCAGATGCATTTTTTTTGGCCACCTGATCTGTGCATCCATGACTGCACAGGCATCTGCCTCCACCCTGCAGATGAACATCTGAGCTGTGTGTGATGGCACATGTGCATGCTCCCTGTCGGGCAGCCTTTGCCCAGGGAGCAGCTGATATCGCTTCCACACCTTCTGCTGTTTGCTGACTTCTGACACACAAACGGAGCAAGCGAAGTGCTACCCCATCCAGTCACTCCTCTTCAGCAACGAGTCAGACAACTTTACTGCAGGGGAATTAACTTGTTGCCACCCACTGCAAACCTCCCTCTACACTTACAGGCTGTGCTGATGATTAATAAAAATAACTACATATGGGCGAAGCATAGGGGTGGCTTCATTCATTCAGTTTGTGAATCCACAATCAAAAGTCTCATTCCCAGGCACTCTCTCCATCCTTCCTGCAGGAAAGAGCTGAGTGACACGGGGGAATAAACATTAGTATTCATGGAGTTCACTTTAATACAGCTAGTATTTGCCAAGCCAAATACTGCAAAACCAATGAAACCCTCATTGCAGCTCTAAAGACATCAAGTTCCTTACACAAAGTTAGGGCTGAGGTTGGGTGGGGCTTGGTTGTTTTGGGGTTTATTTATTTATTTTAGAGTAAAACAAAAGAGTTGAGAAAAAAGTTACCAAAATTTTTAGCCTTTGTTTTATTGAGTTACAACAAATGAGCAACAAGTTAGAAAAGTTGGATTTATTCAAACTCCCTAGCGTCCTATTTTGTGCAGCATACTGAAAGGTGGGCAAGTTTTCCAACCGCAGCTCGTCAGAGGAACGCACCAGACAGCTCCTGCACCCAGGCTCCTGCTTCCCTCCGTTCCCTCCTCACACGTGCACAGACAGACACCCCCACACAAATCCAAATTAACAGTATTTGAAAAAAAGTGCACTCAGGAACCTAGGAATGATCTAAAAATTTAGTGGCAAGGGTTAATAAGAAACTTCTGTTGTGCGCTAAACCGTCTAAAGCTGGAGGGCAGACTGCCGGTTTATGGTGTCCATCACTGTACCAGCCAAAGAAACACAAATCAATTTGGATTATGAAGCATCTTAATTTCCTCATTCCAACCCCTCTGAGAATTGTACTGCATATGTTTAAACAAAAAGTGCTTAAAAAACCCCCCAAACCAAACCAATAATCAAAAAAAGGCATTCTAGCCAAATCTTCAGAGATCCACAGCTGGGGCTGGCTGATGAAAAGTGAAGTACAGGAGCTGGAGAAGACTTGCCTTGTAGGAGCATGGAAAAGCAGAGATTTAAATACTTCAATCAGTAGCAGGTGGCCATAGAACAAAACAAAAAAGTCAAAACAACAATATAAGAAAAAAGAAAAAAAAAAAGAAAAAAGAAAAGAAAAAAAAAAAAAAAGAAACCCCACTTCTCCAGAACACGTTTAACTGGTCTGAAATGTAAACTGGAGTGGGGATCTGGGCTCAGGTGTTGATCTGCACCAAGACAACTTCAAAAGATTGCAACTCTTAAAACACTTCAGGAAAAAAAAAAAACAACAACTCCCTCCTCCACAAAAGACACTTCCCTCCCCCCAACCAACCCCAAAATTTCTCAATTGCATTATATGCAAGAGTAACTTGCACCTATTAAAAAAATTAACAAAATTTTTATGTTGTACAAATCTGTTCCAGTAGAGGAAGAGGCTGGGCAGGAAAGTGGGTGGGAGAGAAACTAAGAGAAAACTATGTACAAGGACCCTTTCCTCTTTCTTCCTTCTCTTTTGTAACGCAGTAGTAGGACTTTGGCACTATCAACAACTCCATGATGACGCTCCATGAGAGTATTTCTCACTGTGCCTCCACAAGCGCAGTTTGAGACTTGTAGTCACAACACACTCTCTCACCCAGGCAGGAAAATAGAGTTTTCTTCTATTTTCAGACAGCATTTCCCCTTCAACATCAGGACAGCACAGCTGAGGAATACCCCTGCAAAAATTATAACAGCATATTATTTTTTAAGGCACTATGAACTGTTTGAGCTGTTAACTACGATGAGATCTGGTTTACATCCCTACACCTATGGTAACACTATTTTGTGTTAACTGTACCTGAAGCCTATCCTTACCACAGCCTCACGGGGAAGGGTGCTGCATTTTTGCAGCATGCAACACCCAGCTAATAATCCCCTATAGACTTCTAACAGGGATATATGGTCCAGCCTCGGCTCAGGCAGGTTCCCACACTGACTCCAAGATGATGCACGCGTGTGTTTGGGACAACTACTCTGCAAGCACAGGACAGACAGTGCTAAGACCAAGAAGACTTCAGGTCTTTCTCCCTCAGTAAATCCCCTCATAATACTTCTTGGTTTACATTATTTTAAAAAATACAAACTAAAAGACAATGGAAAAAGTTGGACGTGCCTGTGCTCTGCAGAGCAGCTTCCTGGTTCTGCTGTGACTATTGCACCTACATAAAGGCTGCACAAATTGGACCAGAGACTAAAAAATGACCCCTCAAAGCCAACCTTCAAATAGCCACCAATTTATACAACCCCAGTTCCCAGTCAAAAGCAATGGCTTTATGACAGGGATTATGCTCAGTTTTTTTCACACTGAGGTGTGAATGTGCAACAAATGCAAACATCCTCTTCACTCACCCTGCAGCAGTGCTCACTGAAATCTGAGCTAACTCATTATTTCACACCTCTTACGGATGTTGCTATCTGGTCTGTTATGTCCCACAAAAGCAGTGAGCTCCATATGGCATCTACAATGCAGAAAGCAATGCAGTCAAGCCCAGGAAAAGACCACAAGCTTGCACCAACATCAAGGGGAAAAGTCCTCCCCGACCCTTGAGACCTTCCCACACAGGCCCTGTTCATCCTGCCTCACTGGAAAATTTTAATTTGTTGCACTGGGTTTCACTTCTCCCTCTGAAATCCTTCATTATATTAGAACTCGGGTCTCTAATGCACCTCACTCGTTTCACAGTAAAAAGCATGTCCTCCCTACTTCAGCCTCATTCCCTCAAATGTTTTAGGGTGACCTGAATTCTGCAAAAATCACTTGTCAATCCCACACTGAGTTACGTCAGGATGCTGACTTGGAGACCAGCACCAGCAGCAGACACTACTGCGAGCTTTCAAAATGAAACCCTGAACTTCAAGGAAAGTGAGAACTCAGGCAGAAAGTGAGAAACCCCAGTGATGTTCACTTTTGGTGCCTTTGGACACTGAGGAACGCACTGGGTCACTGGCAAACAAGTGATCTCAGCTCCTGCAACAGTGCAGAAGGGGCTGGAGATGCCAAGAGGACCCAGATTACCTCTGATGCTCAGTATCATGCATTCAGCAGATGCAATGGATGACTGCCTTCAGGCTTTTTTTTTCCTGCTGTGCAACCTTCACACATGGTTTGACTTTGGCGAATCTCCACAGAGCAGCGGTCACAGCCATCAAGATCCAGAGTGTTCAGGTGCCTAGTTCCCACCATGAGCCACAACCTTTGGTGCCCACATCTTGCACGGTTCATGTTTAAAAAAGGTCGCCATGAAATAACTCCAAAGAAAGTTTACTGTGGAAAGGTGGTGATGGGGAAAGAACCAAATTATTCTGAGAAAAAACAAAAGCTCTGGTCTTGGGAAAACCCCACAGGGAGACAACACTGAAGAAAGCCAGCAGAAGCTGCCAAATGTTCTGGCACACTCTGGTCCTGCTCTCCTGTCTGAGCTGCAGTTTGCTGTGTTTAATTCAGAACGAGTTTCTGTTTGTTGAGCTTGTGCAAAGGAGGACAAGGCACCCAATTCTGACCCGTGCTGTAGGAAGACAGGAACCTCTCTACTGATGGAAAGGGAGCTAAAGCACCCTCTTGACAGAACAGTTGGGCCTCACTACAAGAGGCACACAGAGGTTCATGAGAGTCTCAGGAACACTTTCAGAGATGGCTTTAGTGCACCTACAGCAGCCACTCAGCATCTGGAAGGCCCAGTACCCTACGGGGACAGGTCTCCCAGCCTCACTGTTCAAGAAAGCTGACCTGCTCTATGGAATAAATCCAATTTTTCCAAAAGCCTCAGATACAGACTTAGTAAGAGAGCCTCTTCTTAGTCCCAGGATGGCATTGCAAAGCCTGGCATGAATCCTACTCTCAGAGGCCCAGTCCCTTGTGAAATTCCCTCTAGCTGCAGCAGCAGCAGAATCTGCCAAACATGGTAACACAAATATTCTCTAATGGTTCCAAAATCTGCTAAAGCTACATACTGGAGAAGAGAGTGACTGAGATGGTGTGGAAGAACTGAAGTTTTACAAAAGCCGCACACAAATTCAGTCAAGAAGGGTATGAAGGTCAATCACCAACGAACATTCATTTTCGATTACGTAGATCAGCAACACCATGAAAAGAAAGGAGCATGCTTCTGCCTGATGTATGGTTCAGCAGTGAAAGACACACAGGAAGTGTGGCTGTGTGAGAGACAAGAGGAATCCCTTGTCAGATCTTCAGTCCACCTCGAACATGTGGTACCTGAGGAGCATGTTAGGAAAAATCAAGCTCTTATGGTAACTGACAGAAACAAGCTCTCTGTCAGGTCATACAAAAGTCTCTGCTTTTCAGTCATATCCTGGATGCCACTTAGGGTAACACCTTGTTAATTTAACACCAAAGTTTTAGCTGAAAATTTTTAAGATTGGCTGCCCAATGAAAGCTTAGAATAGCTGAGATTATCCTGTGAGTGCCATCAGTGCGGGGTCTAAAGATTCCAAATTTTGTGGCACAACTGTGGCAATGCCTCTGTGTGCACCACAGAGCAGACACTTGCATTTCTCAGTTGAGACTTACAGGCAGAATATAGGAAAATTAAATATATTTTTTAAGTCCCCAGACCAGGACACTGAGAAACTGGCAAGGAGCAGAGGACAAAACAGCCCTCTGACCATTACTGCACACTCTTTGCAGCAGGAGTCCTGCTCCAGTGCACCTTTTCTCAGTAGATGGATTTACACACAACCACTAGAAAGCTCCTCATCAAAAGGATCACTCGGCAACAGTTTAACTGAGACCGAAGTTCTTATAAGAATTCCTCTCTGATAACACTTGAACACCTCCAGAGCCCTGAAGCTTTATGGTCAACATCTGCACCAGGGCACACAGGCAGGAGGTTCACTCCAACCTACCTGACACTGCTCACGAGCACAAAAATGCAGGCACCACACCTACGCTGCTGGAAGGGAGCTGCTGCAGATCCTGGTTTCATAGTACAAGAGGTTTATAAGAAACAGGGGGTTCAGACAACTCCCCCCGCTCCTGCCTTCTTCCCTTTTGCCACTCTGAGCCCCTGATGTGTTCCCTCTCCTCAGAATCAGTATTTGTAGCTGGAAGGGGGAAATGTTCTGGAATAACAACCTGGAGAAAAATAATCCCACAATGCATTTATTCGTCACACGTTAACTTTAAAAGGCAGATCAGATTCTGGCTCTCCCTTCTTATGTGGCTGCACAACAGTGGCACCCCAGTGTGCCTCTGGCTGACGTTCCCACATCCTCCTTCCTTTAATCCCTGCCTCTGACACACAGGTAACACCTGATCCTCACATCCCTAATTACCAACTTTTCAAGGATAATGCAGGACAGTGCCTTGCAATGCAGTCTGAATCTTTAAGATATTTTGTTACATAGATGCTGTCACAGCATTTCTCAGGATTAGCTAACAGAATTCACAGTTAAAAAAGATATCACTTCAGGTTTTGTTTGTTGGTTTGTTTTTTAAGTCTCAGAGAATGTCCAGGAGACTTCTGGACGAGTATTGCACATGAAGAAAATGGAGTGCTAGCCAGCAGGGCTTGCCACCAAGAACTGCACCTCTGCAACAGGTAGCTCAAACCAAGTACTGGTAGCTATAATAACAGAAGTCTTAAATACAAGTGTGGGGGCACTTCTATCAGTCCTTTTTATATTTCTTTTTTCTAAAGAAATGTTCAAGTATATTTTACTTATTAGATGCCAGAAAATGACCTATTTTCTCCAAGAGGTGTTCTTTCACTATGGCTTTTAATGCAGGATACTGAGCTTTCTGTAGGATAAGCTCTGAAGTTGTGGTTTAAGGAAATTCTTGTTTGGGAGAGACAGATCCAGTTATACTGAGCACAAAATGTTACAGGCTCCAGTAAAGTCAACTCAACATGCAAGAAATATTGACTGTGCTTGCTCCAGATTTACACTTGTGCAACTGTGATCAGAAACAGGTTTCAGGTCTCCAAATAACAAGCCCTTTCACATTGGGAAAGATCATATAAACCCCCCTACCCCAAAGCCAGGCCCTGCAGCTTGCTTTTAAATTCAAGATCCTGTGAAGAAGAGCTGCTAAACACCCACACAGCTTAGTCTGGGGCATTTCCTAAGACTCTAGTGAGAGCAAGCAGAACAAAGCAAGACTGGAGAGGATTCTCACTTGCAACAGGAAGAAAGCGTATTCGCATGAGCCACTTCAGATCTGGTTTTTTTTTTTTTTTTCCGCTTGCCTTTGCATAAAGAAGCATCAGCGTCCTAGGCCCTACCCCAGTGACCTTTTGTTTTAAAAACGGCAGGATGCTGCAAAGGAAGGACCTGAGATGCAAAAGCAGGCACAGCCTCTATTCAGTGATCTCTCAGCAAGGGAGATAGTAGCAACTAGTGTTACTTACCATTTCTCTGTGTGGCTCAGTTTTATGGGAAGTGCTGCAAAAGTTATGCCGGTTTTTTAAAGACAGAAAGTTTTAATGTTTAATCATGTATTGCCAAAAAAAAAAAAATTATGAAAACCTTCCTTATGCAGGACTTGACCCACAAGGAGACAAGAAACAAGGCAAACGGCACTAACCCCTCCTCTAACATGCAGTTGGCTTTAATTTACAAGCAGAATGGGTCTCCCTTTTATTCAGGCATCCAGCAGACATAAGCATCTGGCAGGGATGGGCTCCAGGGATTTACACTGAAGCAGGGCTACAGAATGCTGGAAGCACACTCTGCAAAAGGCAGGCTCAGAGAAAGAGGGCACTCTCAGCATTACCTGTCTATACGTGGGAAGTGTCTCCAGATATACTTTCAGAGTCCAAGTCTGCCAGCTCTGTGTGGCCCTCGGGGGCCGTTTGGCTCCAGCTGTCCGTACAGTCCGAGGCAGCGTCATCCTCGCCCACCGTCACCTCCACCCAGCTGACCTCTGCTGGCTCCTCGTTCTCCTCACTGCCGTGGCCATCGTGGCTGTGGCACTCCAGCCTCTCCACACCCTCTGCTTGATTCCCCAACAAAGAGTCTTTCAGTGGTTCGCAGTCTCTTTTTGCTCTCACCACTGGTTTCCCCCCATTCTCTTCGTTCAGTTTTTTACACTCCTGGTAATGCTGTCGAGACACCTCATTACCATTCTTTGGACTCTCAACATGTTTTGAGCTCTTTTTCTGGCTTTGCTTGTTATGACCGTCACCAGCATACTGCTGCTGGTACTGGTCAATCCATTTAAGTGACCCTGTTCTTAGTGAAGACCGGTTCTCCTTGAACCAGCGAACTATTTCAGTCCTCGTGAGCCCAGTCTGAGATGCTAACTGGTCATACTCCTGGGGTGATGGCCACTGGGTCCTTGCAAATGTGCTTTTCAATAGATGAATTTGCTCTTGTGTTTTCTTCAATGTGGGGGAGGACCCAGATAAAGCACCAGGGAGCTGAGAGCTACTCAGGAGTTCTGCCTGGCTTATTGCACCATTGGGAGTTCCTTGATCCTTAATTTTTCTGTATGATCCCATTGAGTCCAAGACAGCTTGCTCCATGCTGTCTCTTATCTTTCTCCGCTCAGAGAACCATGAATCTATCTCCCTCCTACTCAGCTTGGTCTCCACTCGAAGCCTGTCCAATTCTCCCTGGGTGGGGAAAGAGCATTTTAAGAAACTCTCCTCAAGGGCCCTAAGCTGCTCTTGAGTTTTCTCTTTGAATCTCTGGGGAGTAAAATCTGTGTATGGGTGAAATGACCGGCCATGTCGACCAGCTGAAGGCGCTGTTTGATCTTTCCCTAAAGCATCACCGGGAATTTGCACAATGCCCCTCTGACTTCTGTACCTGTGGTCACTGAACCACTTTTTGATCTCACTCCTGGAAAGTCCTGTTGCCTCTATAAGCCGGTAGACTTCAGCATCATCAGGAAACTGGCTTGCCATGAAACTGGCCTTCAGCTCTGCTATCTGCTCCTTGGTCTTCTTCCGCTCGCTGGCCGGTGTCACCGGAACAGCAGTCAACTTGGCAGGAATCTCAGGCACCTGAACTACGTGAGGACGCTTGGCCTCTGGGGCACTTGATAAGGTCTGTATTGTCCTCTTTTGGCCCTGGTTTGGGGCAACAGCAAGTGTAATTGGTGAACAGGAAACAGTTGAACCATTTGACACGGGAGTCAAAACCAGGCCAGTCTGGCCCAGTATCTGACAAGGCAAAGCTGTCTGGATGATGGGCTGTGGCATTTTTGCAGTTGCCAAAGGAGCTGGCAGGACGGTGATGGTCTGGGGAACTGCCTGGATAGTACCATTGAACATCTTCTTCCTTGCTTCCTCTACTTCTTCAGGAGACCAACTTATACCATGCTTCAAACGTTGGGTAGCAAACCAGATTCGGATTTGTTCTTCCGGATGTTTTGATGCTGCTGTCAACCATGACAGCTCCGCCTGCGTTGGGTAAGGAAACTTATTAAAGGAGTTGATCATGGTTGCATTAGTGTCCAGTGCAGAGTTGTATTTGGTACTGTTCAGAGGGACCGGGACCTTGGGGACAAGGTTGATATTTGGTGGCAGCTGTACAGAGGGCATAACGTGGGCTAACACATCCTGGAGGAGGTCTCCATTTATACAGGCAATAGCTTCCGTGGCTTCAGTTATGATGCGGGGGACAGCGCCGTCCACGTGGTTCTCCGTAACTCCCTCTTCTGGCTTTTTACATCCCTTCTTGGTTTCTCCTTTAGGCTTTCCCACTTTCATCACGGGCACTTTACTTGCACCGATTCCCCCATGAAGTGAATCGTCATACTCTGCATTTTCTAGCCCACTGCTCGTGACAGTGACATCGTTAGTGGTGGTCTCAATAGACTGCTCTAAAACAGTCTGATTATTGCGTTTAATTAATTTCAGTTTAAAGTTTGTCTCTCCCGGGTGGTATTTTGCGTTGTGGTCAGATAAAGAATCGTATTTTTTGGTTGTGAAGTTGCATTCAGCACAGACATACAGGGGGTTGAGAATGACATTTGGATGCTGAGTGTCAACGTGCTCTGTAAATTCATTTAAGTTCTGTGTTGAGTAAGGGCAATACTTACACTCATAACCACCCTGGGGTTTCTTAGACTGATTTTCAGCTGGGGGCTTTGCCTCAATGACTTCGCAGTCTTTGACTACGTTTTCTGAAGGCCAGTTTTTTTTGGATTCCTGCTGCAACGCACCAGTCCCCTTGTCTTTAGGAGTCTCTACGCTCTCGGCACCTTCCTGCTCCACGATTTCAGAGGTTCGCACCATACAGGGAGTTGTAGACTTTCTTTTGCTGGCCATGGCAGTTGCTGGCAGTGAGCTGTTGTCCCAGATGGTGGCTTCTTTTGACAGGGTGAGCAACTAACTCAGTAGATCGTGCAAACAGCCCCAAACGTCCCTGATTATTTGACTGTTTTGTTTAAAGAATTTCTGCCCTGGCTGTGGCCATCAGCTCCACCAGTAGACCTGTCAGCTGCATGACACCTGTGAAACAAAGCACACGTTAGGCACTGATCAATAAAACACAGATTTAGCAGAAAGCAACAGTCCAAGGTGCATGTATTTGCAAGCCATGTGCATATTTTGGATATTGTGGAACTCTTCTTCCTCCGTATCATCATTTTAAGAGTCAAAAATCTCCCCACAAAAATACAAGCACTGGGAAATCTGCAATGAAGTGCACCAGAGGAAGAAAATGACTGGAACAAATAAGATGAACAGAGAGGGAATTTAAATTTCCAGTGTAGACTCCATGTGTTTAATTAGGAAAAGAAGATACTGCTATAAATACTGCATCTTTTTATAGAAGCTGCAATTCTATTAATTACTGTTTTGAAGCCTGCAGATTTGAAACTGACTGTGATTTATATTAAACTTAATTACTTCCCACTGTCACTTACCTTGTAAATATGTCTACTAAATGATTGTGGTTACTAATGATGGGTGATTTCTAAATAAAACTATATGATCTGCCTTGGTTGTAAAAGTAATGGCAGAAAGAAGAGTTAATGGAAATCAACACTTTCAAAGTCTGTGTTTTGAGAAAAGGTATGCTCACAGAAACTGCAGCAGGAAACCATAGCAGATTTGTGGAGGTCTATCAAGTCTTTTCCAGCAGAGAACTTTCCTTAAAACACCACTTTTTACTCAAAATTGATAGAAATAGCTACCAAAGGCCATGGAAGCCTAACATATTAAACAGGGTTCCTTTCTATGACCCCACTGATAAAGTCCCAGCTTGTGCATGTCACTCCCTAGAGAATTAAAAAAAGCCAAACCAAAACATATTTAAGCTTTATTTTTATGCTGAAGCCCTTTTAAAAGCTCCCAAATGCAAGAATTTTTTAAAATGTATTTTTTTAAGGATCTGAAGCAAACATCAGTCAGAACAAGCACGAAGAAAAATTACACTAGCTTTTTTAGGATTTACCTGTACTCATCAGGACTGGATGGAGGGAAAAAGAGGAATTTAGTTGTCAAAAGAGTTTCATTAAACAAACAAAAAAAAAATTAAAAAAAAGGTCACTTCCCTATTTGAAAAAATGCTTTTATAAATTTATCACTGATTCCAATTTACTATTCTTCCTGATCAGATGGTCTCTGGTTTCATAATACTTCCACAGTCTTCACAGAAAATTCAGATTTAACAATCAAGTTTTTGGAATTGAGTGGGAGACACATTGGTGTTTACAAACTGGAGGAGGACTCTGGTGGACAGAAAGTGGAGATTTGCAGAGTGGGTCAGGCCCGCAGTGAATTCTGCACAAGTGTTCTAAATGGAGAATTTGAACTAGAGATCCTATGGAAGAAACCCCTACTCATTGCAGGGGGGATAGACTGAGTGATCTTCAAAGATCACTTCCATACCAAACCACAATCTCACGTCTAACCAAATGCACATTTGCTTATTGTGAAGATTGTAAATGATAAGCTGCATCCAGAACCGAAGACATGAAGATCTAACAAAATAAAATATCACTGCAGTCACATCTGGACACATCCAACATCAGCAGACACTTTATAACCACCTGAATGCTGTCCCTCTATCTGCTCCTCTTGCTTGAGCCTTGATATGAGAAACTGAGAAAGCAAGTCACCAGCTTCTCGGTTGTGTTTGCAGCTGAGGAATACTCTGCAGGTGTCCAGAGCATAGTGCTGCTGCTCTGCCCATCACAGATCATACCATTCCTGTACATATGGAAACTCAAAAGTGTATACTGCCAGAGGAAGCAGCTCCAGCTGGGGATAAGAGCAGGGATGACAGCTTCCAGCTCTATGCGCTCAAAACCCAGCATGAAGCAGTTCCCCATGCACGAAACGCTCCACGTGTGAATTTGCCACGCACCACATTCGCAGATAAGGCTCTTGTGGAACTCAAGCTGTGAAACACCAAACACAACATGGAGAAGATGCCATGCAGGACTATTTACTATGGTGCAGATGCCTCTGCATAACTGCACAGTGCTTTGTGTTCACAGCCGCTGCCACCCCTGCATCTCCCATCCCCAACACAGCCCAGGCACGCTCCTGCGTGCCTGGTGAAGCATCAGAGCATCCGGCTGACTTTCAAGGGTGCATTTAAGCTCCAGGTGCTTCCCTGGGAAATACAGCATATTTGCTGAGCTCTGTGAAACAGGGATGGGGCTGTCCATAGGCTTATGGCACTGCCTTGGTCAGGATGACCCAGTGCTATTTCCCCTAACCTAGGACCACCAACATTGTTACCACCATTCCCCAAAGCACTTGCCTCTGAGCCAACATTTCTTTTTCTGTTTCCTTTTTTTTCCTTTTGCCTTTTAATGATAAACAAACAGAAGAACTGTAAAAGCAATGATGCCTGGTTTCTGTACATTTGTGCTGATTGACAATTAAACTGGATCACACTGACTGTTCTCTATAATTTCCACATATTCCTTCAAAATCCCCCATCTACTTCACCTCACAACTGTCCTTCCACAGATATTTTGGCTGTGATCTCTGACTTGCTGTGTCCCACTGCAGGTGGGATCCAAAGCTAGAGACAAACACACAAATGTCCCATTGCCCATCTTCCTGATCACCCATTTTCAACTGTGCTTGCAGAAAATTAATTAGCTTTGAAGCCTCTTCCCTTATAACAAATTTGGCTCAAACAGGCCAGAAGATGAGGAACAGGGGCAGAATGGGCTCTGTAAGCTCAGCTGGTGCTGGAAACAGGGTGGAGGTGATCAGGTCACCTCACTCTTCCCTGCAGATCCCACATTTGGGACACTGACTTTCTTAGATGAGGGAAGGGGGGTGCCAGGCAGTGTCCTGGGCCAGGGTAATGGAGATGGAGCCATGGCTGCTGGGATGCTCCTCAGTCTTGCTCTCCCTCCCAGGCCACAGCTGCACCTAATGGCCTGCTCCTGTTTTAATGTATGACCTCGTGCAAAATTCATGTGGCAACATCAGCAAAAGGAAGAAAATTCAAAGGACATCAAAGACAGAGCAAGGCTTATTTATATTTCACTGAACTTCCCCCATCTCCACAGGAAGAAAAAGCTAGGAACGTAAAGGAATGCAATGGAAGAGAAAGAATGGAGAAGGAGAAGTATCTAGGTTACAGCTTTGAATCAATCAAAGATTTCTTAAAAGTCAGACTAAATTTTTTGAATTCCCCAGTCTCTGGAAGCCCAGCAAGCTCTCTGCTGCACCAAGTTCCCAACTCCTATGAGGACAGGAGGACTGGCCTCAAACAAGGATGCTCTGATACAGAGGAAGGGCCAAATACCCTTCAAAATATATCTAAGTGTGTGGAAAGATGAAAAAAATCTGTCTGCTATGGTTTTTCTAGAAAATTGTACAGACTGCTGCTTCTCTTCCCTCTTCCCTTCCCCAGGTGGTTTTCTGCATGTCTAATTGCTGGCTTTCTAACCCTACACTTTGTATAGTCTTTTTCCTGCCACATGAGAATCATGATGCACCACTGAAATCAAGCACAAGTCAAATGCTTCTTTTTAGAGGTCAGTAAAAGAAACAAATGACTTTTAGCCTAAGATGTGTAATCTCATCCCTAGGTACAGACTGTCTTTGTCCCTTCAACCCACACCTTGAACGATGGGGAGGAGGAGAAGCTCAACACTTACCTGAGCAAGGAGAGTTTATTGGGATCTCCAAGCAGTAGCTTCTTCAGGACCTCAGTAAGGATGTCATTTGGGATAAAGCAAGAGAAAGTTCCAAAAGAGGATTGTATCCCCCCTCCCCCCACCAAACACATCCTTGGGAGGTTCATCGTGTACATCTGCAGGAACTGCCACAGCTCATCCCAGAACATCAGAGAAAGCATCAAGAACATCTCACAGCTTTCAAACATGAGCCACTTGCCAGAAAATCAAAGCCCCAGCAGACAGCTTTAAATATGCAGTGCTGCTCCTGACAAAACTGATAAATGATCCTACTTCAGCTCTTCCAGTGCAATGGTTTAGCAATTGGCACATCCTGATGGGAACCTGAGCTGCACTTTATCACCTGCGCCCTGTCCACAGGACACGCATTCCTTCAGGGGGCAAAATCCGCATCAGACATTCAAAGCGGGGCTGCACCATGGTCAGGCCAACCTCTATCCCTAAAGCCGGCCCTGTTCTCCCTGTATTTTGTTATAGACAGGACTGTGGACAAATAACCTTTTTTTTTTTTGGCTGCTGCCACTAGGGAGTGCCCACAGGAGTGGGATGCAGGGGTGCAGTCAGCAGCTGCCTTGTGAGCTCACTGGGCATGGGAAGGGAAGACAGTCCTCATCCCTCCAGCTCACCTGCCACATCTCTTGCTTGTCTCCCCATACTGCAGGGGGTTGAAAGAAAAAAAAAAAAAATCTCATTTTTTGAATTTTCTTTTTATATGAGCAAATGCACAAAGCAGCAAAAGGCAACCAGGTGAAAAACAAAAGTGCTTGGCATTGTGAATGAGGTTTAAACCAAACCACACAGAACCTGTGTGCAGGAACAAAAACAGCAATGCCTTCTTTTAAACTTATTTCCCCAAAAGAGTGTCACAGCACTTATGAGCGAGCCCCTAACCTGTCTTACTTTCTTAAATTTATTTAAATAATGAAATAATCCAGCCACAGTCCTCTGATCCATTGAACCCCTGTTAAAACAGCTACAGAGCATCTGACAAGATATGTGGCAACTCTGCGCACGACTGAGGAAATGCCAGATTTCCTATCTGGTCACCTAGCCCCAGACTGGGGCAACTGCAGAGAATCACACAGGAAAAATAACCCATGTTTTTAGGCCTGGCTGGCAGTGGAAAACACTTTGCTGTGTAGCAATGCTACCTTCCATCAGCATTAAGGTAACTGTACAGTTCAAGCTAAGGGACAGTAAAAACAAATCCAAAATGTTTCTCTTGCTGAATACTGAAATCTTTTTACTCTCACCCATCTTTACCTTGTGCACATAGCTAAATTTTACACCCTACTTCCACCATAACAAGAGGCAAATATTTGGGTAGAAACTGAACTCCTTTTCTGCACTGCTGGTCCCACAGGCTCCTCCAAGGTGGTGGCAGAAGGCAGAGGAGGAATTTTCCATGGCACCTGGACACAGTTCAGTTGCACAAAGCATCATTCAAAACCCTGTGAACTGTGGGCGGGGAAGTGGTAGGGCACGGGGAGACAGGGTGAGATGCTGCTTGCTTTCCCTCATACCCCAAAACATGACTGAGTCTGGAAATGGCTGTCTAACGACAACCAAATTTCTGGTTATGTCTAATCAAAAAGCATAGCAAACTTTAATTTTAGCAGAGTGGAAAAAGTGCATCAGAAATATCACTGCTCTGTGCTGCATCTCGCTTTCAGCCAAGGGATGGAGTAATTAAACAGAGGCTGAAAGAGGTTGAACCTCCCAGGCAGTGCAAATGGATCTTTTCACAGATAAACCTTACTTTTAAAAACAAACAAACAGAAAAACCCAAACACTTTAGGGACACTTGTGTAATTTGCCAATAAAATCTTACTTTATTTTTTCATCTTGCTGCATTGTTTGCTCTGCCCTGTGCTGGCAGAGAGTTCCCAGCACCTGGCCTCATTTGAAAATGAAATGTGGGAAAACCACCAGCATGAGGACAACTGCAAATAAGCACACAAATATACAGCAGTGTTCATTTGCAAGGGCTGGCTGATGTTCCAAGAGGGTGGAAACATTTTATTGCTCAGGAGCTCAGTTTCCACAGTGTCCTCTCTGCTACACTGGACAAGCAACAGCAAATTACACCCTTGTAATGTAACACCCACTCCCCCCGGTCTGAATGTGACATTTAATACAAAGGTAAAAACTCCTCCTTACAGCGGAAGTTTCCCATGCCCCTTCCCCAGCTTGAGGACACAGCAGAAGTAACAGAGGAGGTACACAGCACAGAGCTCACCAGCAAGGACTTGTTGGGCACAAATTGTTCAGTGCCTGGGCTCTTTTGGAATACCATCCCACTCTACCTCACACACTAAGTGGAACTCAGCGACCCTCAACACAGATGCCATGCTCTGCCCTTGGACACCAGCCAGGCCCCGCTGATCACCACCTTGCAAACACTGCAGGTGGCTTTTGAAGCAGAGACACCACCTGCACCACCCTTCTTTTCTGAGCTGAAGAATTTGGCACCCCTTCTAGGACATCTGACCAACCACACCATGATGGACTGCTCATTCCTGGTTATCTTCAGCCGTCTCCTCTCATAACCTTCCAAGCCTGGGGGTCCCTGACTTCCCCAGGATGCAAATGCTCTGTCCCGCTGAGTGTCTCGGATTTTAACACTCGACTCCAACCTGCATGGCTGCCAAGAACTCATGCTCAGGTTCAGAGCAGAGCAGAAACTAACTGGTACTACTTGAGAGCATCACAAGCCCCCCTTGACCATCTACTCCTCTGTCCACAAAGGCTGCAGTAATGCAAACACAAGCAGCACAGAGCAGCACAGTGTCATCCTGCTCCTCCATCAGAGATGCTGAACTCACATTCATTAAAGTTGCAGTAACATTTTTCTCCTACAAGTACAAGGATGACAAGGGAGATAGACATTTCACGGTGCAAAAAAAGCAAACTGCCTAGGGTGATGTTCTAACTTCCTTACAACTGTTTTCAGCATGCAGCTGCTACAGTAATATCAAAAAGCACATCAGCTAGCACAGCAAAAAACATGTTGTTGCCCTCCTCTGTGATAAAACACTTAAAAACATTGCTTAATTACATACAGAAGAATAAGCAGAAGCAAACCAGGGCAAATAATTCCTGTATGATAGATTGGGACTGTGACGATTTTCAAAAAAAAAAAAAAACAAAAAAAACCCCACCCAAAAACACACAGAAAAAAAGGCAGGTTTTGTGAACTAGGGCACAGCTTTTAAAACAGCATTTAAGTCAGACCCAGCACAGAGCCACAACACTTTTACAGTTTTTGTAAGCTGAACAAATCCCAATTAAAGGGGAGGTATACAGATTGTTATAGCAATAATTTCTGCAGACATTAAAAAATACAATTGAAAGTTTGCATATGTTGGCACAGACATTTCGAATTATAAAAAAATTCCCACACAGATGTCAGTAACAGGATGCCGTGACCATGAATATTTTTCTACAGGAAAGCGGCAATTGATAATTTTTCTTTTAAAGATCAGAGAGTCACACCTTTCAAAGGTGATCAGCAAACCAAACTGCCTCTGGAACTCCTGACTTCCCCAGCAATGCATCCTGTGAAACTGGATGTCAACACATGAACGGGGGCAGAAACAAACCCAGTGCACATCCCACCTCCGTCCTGAACCCCCCTACAGCACAGTCACTGAGAGACTCTGTAAGAACACGAAGATAAAACAAGAATCAGAAGTTTTGGTGGGCTGAGCATAGAATGAAAAGGTTTTTAAAAGGCACCAACAGCTGAAAAAAATCCTGGAGAACTGCAAGATAAAATTAATCACATGAAAGCTGCCTCTTAACAGTAACAGCTCAGCGATGATGTGACCACTATGTGGTCTATGTGTAGAGATAGAAAAACTTACTCTGAAAAACACAGGTATTTTGGGGAAAAACCCCCCTTTGTAAGCTTCACCAGAATAGGTTGTGTGGCAGCACCATGCAGTAGGCTTATTTCAGAGTACACTGCTAACAGGCTGTTCTTTTGAACTAAAATGTTCTCATTCAAGCTGCTGCTAAGCCAAAGATGTGGGGAAAATGGTACGAACACAAGAGGCCAACCCCTTCCCAGAAAAGGGGAAGATGAACCTTGCGTGCTGTGAATTTTCTATTATAAGTACCAATCTGCAATCACTGGCTTGTACTCTTTTTTTCCCTTTTTTTAAATGCAGGCTTAATTCAGTTGCTAAAAACTGGCTTAGGCCCCACTAGCTTTTTTGCTTCCTGAAAAAAAATCTACTAGTGCTTAGAAACGGCACTTTACAAACTGATTCATGCCCTGAAAAATTAATTATATTGTAGCAACAGTCACTTATTCCACCGAAGACAGTGGCCCTAATCTGGTGAAGGCAGAAGATGGTCCTTCTCCAGGAGGGCACAGACTGGAGCACCAAGGTGGGGACAAAACCCAGGCTTTCTTGCTTCCCAGGCACTGCTCTCTTCTCCAGAAAAAGGGCTGGCAGCCCACAGCTTGCACATGAAATGGGACGTGGGGAACCACCATCGCCGCAGCTCCTGTGGTTTGTGAAGCTGGTGTGGTCTGGGAAAAGCTTGTTTTCTTTGCAGAGTGTGCTTCTGCCAGAGGCACGTGCATCCACGACCTGACGAACACGCGACTCGCTCGGGAGTCACAGATGCTCAGGGACACAAAAGGACCCCAAATCCCAGTGGCACCTGACTGCGCTCTCAAAACCCAGGTGGTGACAGTGGAAGCCCTGCTGAGGCCTTGCTCTCTTCTTTGGGAAGGAGGAATACAAACTGAGCTCCTCCAAGCAAGATGATGCACAAACAACCCGTGCAAGATACAGTCAGATACGTCCACAAATGTTCTCAACACCCACAGAGGTGCTGATCCTCTGTCCAACACCCTCCACTGGTGGCTTCCAGCGGCAACAAGCTCCAAAGTAATTGTCATGTACCCTGCTAAAATGATCTCCTTTAATCAGTGGTGTGTTTAGTGTTTACACCTAAGGTGGGTACTTGCGCGTTCAGAAGAGAGAAATAAAGACGAGAGAAATAGAAAAGCTATAAAATGAGAGAAACAGAAAAGCTATAAAAACATTCATTCTAATAAGTTTAATTACTTGTCTGTGCAACTCATTGAGCCCTCATCATTGGATTAAATTAAAGTCACTGGATATAAATAATTTTTCATATTGAGTTTTCATCCAGCATCATCTGGTAGGAGACAAGAGACTCACAGACACAAAAATTATCTGTAGACACTACCTTCAGCTTACTGGGTCAAACCCTGGGTGTATTCATCTTTTATTTTATGCAGAAAAAAACCCGTTTATCTTGTTAAAATGTTCAGCTTAACTTCTCTTCAGACACACTTTAAAGAGCAATATTTTTTCTAGGAAAGGGTACGTCTGTTAAAGTAAGTATTTTTTGCTTAGAACCGTTTTCAATAATAATTTATTATTTGTTTAGATCAAATATCTTAACAGCAACATCTGGTCCACTTTCTCCTTTATGTCACCTGTCATTCCATAACACCGCCACCTAGACAAGGAACAGCTGTACACATTTCCAATGTAACTATATATTTTATATATTATCACATATTTTTTCAGATTTATTGTTACTATAGAGACACTCCAAGTTAAATTCTTCCAAAGCAGAGAGAACACAAGCTGTGACAGAATCAAGACATTTGATTTTTTTACTTTGCTTCACAGCACAGTAACAGTGCAGAAGTTTTCCTGCTTTAGTACTTCTTACACTACTTGTCTCCCCTTCTCAAATTCTTCTGCTTTGAGAACCACAGCACCCTGCCTTTAGTCAGCTGAATGTCAACTTTTTCCAAATAAAAATATCAAGGCACTCAAAAACTTTTGCTGGTGAATTGCAAAGGGGAAAAAATAAAAATCACATGCACATTCTAAGTGTCCCTCTTACAAGGCTGCAAGGTAGAAAT
The DNA here is from genome assembly GCF_015227805.2 of Hirundo rustica. Taxonomy (NCBI): domain Eukaryota; kingdom Metazoa; phylum Chordata; class Aves; order Passeriformes; family Hirundinidae; genus Hirundo; species Hirundo rustica. Next base: position 11,708,977 of record NC_053450.1, read on the forward strand.
GAGCTCTAAATTTCCCAAAATCAACAAAAAAAGCCCAAACAAAACAACAACAAAAAAACACAACAAAAACAACCCCAACAAACAAACAAACAAACACAACCCCTCCCCCCCAAAACCAACCCCAAAACCGAAGAGCTTTCACTTCTTAAGAAGTAGCTCCTAGAGCGCCACGTGTCTTGTCTCTGGCACATACATGGCACATACCACAGCAGGAAATGGGAAAAGGCACTGATGGAGGGCAAGGAGAGAAGGCTAAGGCCACAGGACTGTTTTGGTGACCACTTCTCCAAGAAGCGTTTAACTTGAGGGTAAAAGAAAAGAGAAGAAACCTCTGTCACCAACATGTTACGTCTGAACGAGACAAGCAGTGCACACACATAGGGGAGGTTTGGGCCAACTCTATCTGTCCAATATAGGAAGCAGCCTTTCCATCAGCTTCATTCACCACAACTGCAGCGCTGAAAGTCTACGGAACTCCCCCGAGAGAGGCAGGAGTGCCATAATTAACAGAAAACATTAGTAACCTGGGTGTCTATAGCTGCACAGCTCCCTGTTTGACTCATTCACAATGTATTAGAAAAACGCAGATGGTTTGTGATTTGTACAGCTGATGAATCACTGTACCTCTTTCCTCCCTCCCCAGCAGCTTCTCTGTGTATCTTCACACTCCCCAATGAGATGTACAGACTGGAGGATAACACGCTACAAGCAGCATAATGTCTCAGCCCAGAGGATGGTTTTACCTGTGGGCCACAAGCACTGCTGTTCTCTCCTGTCCCCATTCCCCAATCCACTCGCCTACACACTGGTGAACTCAGCAGCTATTGCTTCAAGTTGTCTTGACTGACACTGCTTACACAGTCTGAATCTCTGCACTACTGGGAAAAGCTTCAGTACTCAGTAATTTTGCCTTTTAAAATATCAGGTCTGGTTTATAAACTGTAACAACCAAAAATAGTAATTTCCTGAATGGAAACTCTTGAGCTACAGTACAAGATGCTATTGAAGGAAGAAGCCCAAAAGCTGGGTTTGGGGTACAAAGATGTATCTTGAAGCCCATCACACTGAATACTTGCACAGCAATGAAATGGAAATGTTCCACCTCAACACTTCTGTAAGCAGGAATTTAGACACACTTCTTTCAAAACAAGACCACTCCTGGAAGCTGCCACCTGACTTTTCACAGGACCCAAACATCCAGGGACCTCCAAACTCAGCATGGGGATACCAAACAAATCTAATGTCCAAGGCACTTCAGGGCAGCTCCAATTTTAAGCACACAAAGAGTCAGCTGTTGGCCTAACACAGGTCAGCGACCTGCTCTATTAGGAATGATACAGATGAACCCCAATATTGCCAGGAAAAGACGTCTCCTTTCTTGAACCTGATTCATTTTTTTCACAGCTATAGCCGGACCCCAATCTCCTAGCTGAGACAGAGCCAAAAAGTAGCATGTGGGAAAGCTGGCTGCTGTTGGTGTAAGAGGAGTGAGATGCTTGGGAGAGCTGCAGAGGCAGTGCTTTGCATCAGTCTCATCTCCTTGGCTTCCTGCTGATGAACAGATTTGGTTCAACTGTGGGGCACTGCAAATATCTTGCTGTAAATAATTTTCACTCACTCACTCACTCACTCTCATCTTGTGGCATTTTACACGTCCTTTTGTTGTGCTCTACTTGCTTAAAGAAAAGGCTTTAAAAGTGGCCTTGTACCAGACTATGAAAAACATAAGCTCCACATTTAGAGACTTCCCTTCTCTAAGAACAGTGACATGACTTCCACCCACCATGTGAAACAAGTATCTTTTTTAGGTCCTTTCCCCTCATGCAGGAGTCTGCCTTAGATGGTTAATGACCTGTGGTGATCAGAGGATCCCACTGGTCCAATATGTGGAGGCTTTACAGCTGTTAAGATACCTATCCTCACAGCAAGCTTGTGAGTTAAGGCACCGCTATTATTCCCATTGCTCAAATGGGCAATTAAGGCATGAAGAAAACATGACAGAGGCTTTGCTAAATGGCCAAGTCAATTTACAGCTTGCTGCCACCAAAACTGGGTATCAAGAGTGCAAAAATCATGCCTTACCCAAGGTCTTCAGCAGGGCTGGAAACTGCACCAAGGTTTTTTTGTTACTGCTCCAAATCTCCAGTAAATCCAGGTTACCCTCCCAGCTCACAAGTGGAAAACATTTAACAGCTCCTGTGAAAGTGGCTGGTACTCTTAGATTAGGTACCAGCAAAAAAGCACCAAAGTCACAAAAACACCACAGCTTTCACCAGGAGGTTCATGGGAGGAAGCAAAGGTCTAAAGATAAAAGGTCTGAACTCTTCTGCCTTCTCTCAGAAATCACTCATTGGACCAGGTGCACATATAGAAGAGAGAAGCTTCTCTACCGAGGTTGCTAAACCTCCCTCTGTCCTTACACAAAATAAAAGCTACCTTCCTCTGCAGCTGCTGCAAAGGATGTCATTAGCAAACCACACCAATTCCTCCTGGACTTCGTTTGCTTGAATGCTACAGTTCAAGAACTCTTCCCCTTTCCACTTTTTACCCAAATTCTGGAAAAAATCCCAGTATTTTAGGGAGAGTTCTCATGTGAGGGAGATTTTCTTGTGACAATCCCATCTCACACAAGGTCTGTGGGCACCATCAATACACTTGTTCCCTTCTCTCTCTCTGGAGGCCCTGGATGAGTTGACCCACACCATTTTCAGTCAAAAACATATATTTTTTTCTCTGCTTGTTGGTGATACAAGCTGAGCATTCCTAGCATGCATCACATTATTCCTTGGTCAGTTCTTCAATCAGCTCTGAGGTCAAATGCTGAAAAAGTGACCATCTAAAGGATGCTTTCTTTCATTTTAATCACATGCTGTGCCTGTGCTTGTAGAAGTTGTTTAATTAGATCTGCTGTACTTCATCTCTTGCAATTCCTGCTCAGATCACCCCTACACATAATTTCCCCCTTATTACCTTCAAGTTTTATCTCAGCACTTTGTTTTCAAAGTGTATTTAATTATTTCTCCTTCTCTTAGTAAGCACCCAGTCCTCACACACATATAAAACTTTGTTTTGGTGTAACCCTACGAACTGTGTGACAGAGAAGCTACCACATGTTCCACAGAAGAGGATGAGAGACAATAAATAGCAAGTCCAGCAAGATCCTTTTGAAACATTTTCATGCTTTCCCTTCACTGCAGACTGCGTAACACTTTCCTCAGCTTGCTGGGCATTTAAGACATCTAATACAAGACCAAGACACGAACTCCTGTCTGCCATCAGAAACCAGCTGAAGCATCACTGATGTTTCAGATGTCTACACCCCATAAAGTGTGAAATCAAAAGCTGTTTGAAGTTATTCACCAAGTGACACTAATCTAATTTCCTCTGTCGCCCAACAAATATGCTCCCAATCAAATATTTATTTTCCTTAGGAAAATTACTGATTATAAATACAATTTTTAATTAACCTCCCTAAAAGCCAAACAAAACCCCCAGAGTTAGAAAGCCTTTCAAAACTGTGCTTACTTATAGGGAAAAGGCCTGTCTTGCCACACAGGAGGCTGAGGTTTCAGGTGGGTATGAACAGTTTAAGTGTCCCTACAGGCACCTATCAGGCAGGCACACAAACGCCATTTTTCCCCTGGAAATCACGGGATCAGACGAGCTTCCTCTTCCTCCCTGCAGCACCCGTGGCTGCTGCAATTTGTCACAGGGCAGAGCCACTGCCCTCTGTGCACAGTAACAGCTTTGCTGCCGGGAGAATTTGGCACAGCCACAAAGGACCTTTGTCTGTGCCAGAAGTTGAGCACACAATGCAGTCCTTCCCCCTTGTCACACAGAGTTGTTCCTGTAGCTGGGTTAGAGACACTGCCCCAGTGACTGCAACCCACAAACCCAAACACTGTCCCCCTCCCCAGCATGAGAGCCTTCTTCCCACATCAAATGCTGCAAGTCAGTTTTTGGGAGCCTTTAGCTCTGATGACCTCTACCCAGACTCGCTGCAAGGATGAGTCTGAGTGAGTGCCAGAGCTCTGTTCTCAGTCCTCTGCACAACTTTTTCCACTTAGATAGTACAAGACCACCTGAATATAAGGGTCTCCAATTTCCAGGTATACTCTTGTCTTCAAGAGGCCAGAAACTTGGCAGACTGGTCAGACCACATCTAACAATGTGATTGCTTTGTGCAACATTTCTGTTTGTGTTTGATCTGCCAGTCTTCATGTGCACGTCTATGTAACTTTTTTTTCAACGCAGCAGCTCTGAATCCAGCCTGTCACACCTCTCCCTCAACTGGCCCTTGAAATGAGAGTCCCTAGGCCAGGACAGGAGCTGCCAGCACCTTGGAGCTCTGGGAAAGAATGCCAACATGGGATGTAGGGGACAGAGGATGAGCACGCCCCAACACTACACTTCTGGCAAAAAGCGTGATTTAACAGGATGCAAATGTCCCTGCATTTTCATATCACTCCATAAATACAAAGAGGAAACAATTATTGAATCATTCACACACTATTTAACATCCCAATCCAAAACAACCAGGGATTCTTCTGGAAACATACAGTGAAGGAGAGTGAAAAGGATCATTGGAACTAAGACCTGATATGTATTAAAAAAATAGAAGGAATTGACATAGTTGTAAATACAATGAAATTAGCACAATCCATGCTTTTGGAGACTTTTTCCACAGCAGATGATACAAAGAAGGACACGTTTTGTTTCTTCTACTTCTCATTTTAAGCATCAAGGGATACTGATCAAACCAGTTCCTACTTTCATAACTGAGTTTGATCTGGACCATCCATAGCCTGGCTGCTTTGGCACAAGACACCCCTGGAACACCCCTTACAATCCCAAGCCTGAAAAGGAACCATGTTTCACATGGAGAAATTTTTACTACATTGAGGAATAAAATGCCAAGGAAAACAACAAGAAGAGAAGAACTGGCTAAACCTCCCATTCATTTATTTCTAACCAGTGGAAGAGGTTTGCCACCAGAACACCTAAGTGTGACAAAGTACTCGGCAGTTGCCTCCTCCCATCTCCTCCCACACATTGTAATCCCAGCACACTCACTATTCCCAGCTCTGGCTCAGAGCCGGAGTCAGCGCAGGCATCAGCCTCTCTGTCTCCCTGGTGCCTGGATTTCCCCTAGGGCTACTTCATAGCTCCTCCAGATGAAGAAACCGTAACAATGATGCTTGAGCAATACTTGAGAAATGCAGAAAAGGAGCAGAACTGCTCCATAAAACAGTTTCTCACTGAAGGGTATTTGTTGAAATCTTTTTTTAAATAATTTTTTAAAACTTGGTTTCCTCTCTTCCTGTTTCTGGGATGCCAGGATCAGGCCTGCAGCAGTGTGCCCAGGGCTTTATGCTCATTCCCACCATCTCTAGCAAACCCTCCTCCTTCCTGCTCTCTCCTCAGAGCTGCCAAACAGGCTCCAACCATCCAGTCATCAAAATCCAGTGTGACACTAATATTCAGTATTTGTTTGCCAAAACACATGTGCACTCCTTCCAAGGGAAGGAACAACAACAACAACAAAAATCCTTAATGATTTAATTTCAAGAGATTGGTTCTGTGATCAGCTTTTGTTAATTTAGACGGTCACTTGGTTTTAAAACGTTTGCGAAAATCCTTCTCTCGAAAAGAAACAGCCACCAAACGCAGCGCTATGAACTCCGTGCGACGTGGCAGCTCTTTCCATGGCAACCCACCAGCACCGAGCGTGCTTTTCTCCACAGACTTCACTGCGCAGAAGAGGAGGGCAGGGAAGGAGCCTGCTGCAAAGCCGCGGCTGTCACTGCCATCCTGGCAATCCTGTCACGCCTGGGAACCAAACACACTGGGGAAAGGCAGCGCTCCACAGCCTCACCGCCGAAACGCGCCTCAGCTCCGACTGCTCACCTGCTGCTCCGCCATGTGCAGCTCGGTTGGTCTGCTTGCTTTGTAAAGCCCAATCGGTGTATTTTGTTTCCCAGACAGCATGAAATATTACTTTTGCAGTTCCCAGGTCATTCTTCACACCAGAAGGGAGTGCAATTAAGGCAACTAGGCCATGCTCTCAGATGGTGTCCACACGCAGCAGCGGGATGTTCACTGAGGGCATCTCCTCCTGGAGGACAGACAGACCTGGCACTGCTGTGGGCAGCCTGCCCAGCGTGGAGAGCAGGCAGGCAGGGCACCCACGAGCTCCCTGATGTCCTGCTAGGACCAACTGAACACCAGTGAGGCTCTCAAGCTTGTCCCTGCAACTACACATTTTCCTTCTAAACAGGCCCCTGCCCACAAATACTTCTAACGAATACTTCAGCAATGCAGCATCCCCACACACTTGGGAGCTAAGAGCTTGTCTCTGGCTAGTCCTCAACCTAGCCACGTAGCCAAACCTCTTCTGTAACAACAGGCAATCCAAAACTGACCCACAAGCCAGCTCCCCAGGACTTCCTCACCTCCACCTCATCTCAGAAGCACTCCCGCCCTGTCTGATCACCTGCAAGGACGCCTCAAGCACTGCGACAACCCACACTGGAGTGGTCTGCGTTATTTCTCCTGAAGCTTTATGTGAAAATTTAATTACACAGCAGTTTCTGAAGTTTAGGAAAAACCATCTTCCACAGCAAGAGCTGATGCTATTATTTGAAGTCACTGACCCCAAAATCCAAATAAGAAAAAGGGAAGGAGACATGCAATAGTGCCATCTGTAAGGCTGGGAATGGCAGAGACTTGAAACAGGATCTCAGAGGAGCATTCATCAGCCATGACCTCTCAAATCTAGCCTGGGTTTCAGACCTCTTTCCCAACAAAAGCATTGACAAAACAGACGCTTACATGAGGAGCTTAATTTCCAGCAGATCAGCTGCTTTCTGGCAGGAAAGCACTTGCCCATGAATATTTCCTGAAGCAAGTCCTACCTCAAGACTTTCAAGATATTCAGGGAACTAGGTCAAGACTGACTGCATACTTCTCACCTGAGAGAGGAGCCCAGGAAAAAAAATTGAATTACTTTTGTCTTTTCTCCCCAAAGTTCCTCTTCTCTTCATGCTTGCTTTGCCTTGTGGAAGTGATCTGCTTCTCCTCCAACACATTTTGTCTTCTCTACCCTCACCAAAACGTTCACAGACTGAAGGAAGTTTAGGCAGAAGAACCAGACAAGCTGTTCACACAGTTCCTGGCTTGTGTGGTCTCCAGAAATGCTCCAGAGAGGGAGAACCTGCAGAGAAGAGCTGCTTTGGGCTTGGAGGGGCATTGGGCTGTACATGACCCAATTCATTCTATTTCACTGGTATGTCCTGTGGACTCACAACAGTGAATTAAAAGGTAAAAAATAGGAGGGGAGAGAGGCAGAACAAACAAGAAATCCTTAAAATCTCATCCTGCTCATGCAGGCCATGGGCCTCTGCTGCCTTTCTGGAAAAAAGATCATTTCTAAAGCAAAGTTATCCCATGTGCAGTACTGCAAGAACAAGAAAGAGAGCCAGGGAGGATGAAAAGACTGCAGAGCCTGCAATGGAAAATCCTCACTCGGTCACTGAGCAGTCCTCTTGTAACACTTATTTTAATAAAGTGAATATGATGAAACACAGCCCAATTGTACACAACACTGCTGAGAAATTGGATCCGGCTGCTGCAATCGGTTCTCAAACCCCTCCTCTCCAAATACTGGCAGCTCACACCAGTCAACTGCATCCAAACCACCCCCAGACAAGAAGGGACAGGAGAAATGAGCCAGGATGGGTCGCCCCGCATTTGGTTCATCTTCAGGGCCAGCATGTAAATCCTTATTGGTCTCTTTTGTCACTCGCCAAGGTTCAAATGTGGCATCTCTGGCTGTTCCCTAATGATGAAAGGTGACACTAACTAGAAGCCTTCAAAGGCAATATCCATGGAACTTGGCCTTAGCTGCTGCATGAGCAAATGGGAAAATAGCCTTAATATTACGTATATGAAAGCAAATTATAAAAAGAGCCTGTTTTTTCTCATAATTTGCTTTTAATTCTAGATCTTATTCTTTTAAAATTGAATTCAAGCAAGAATAGACAGATTTTCCTCCTTTTGTGGAATAAATCAGCCCAGCTGCTGAGGTCAGTGTTTTCAGACCAACACATGAAAGCAGAAGATGTGTCTGAGGAAATTCAATGCTGGATGATTCATCCTTTAGAAAGGATGAAGAACAACCATCCTGGCACGTCAGGTTTGTTCCTTTGAAGGTGAAACAATTTAGTGTTGGTATCAAGATGGCAGGAATTTGAGGGGAAATAAACAAAGGCAACCCTGTCCTGACTGCCCTGAAATATCTTTTCAGGCTTTAGATGCTGAACAATAGAAGAGCCTCCATGGTCCATCAAGTTTGCACTGCACAGAACTGAGGTGAAAGGCACCGTTCCTTGTTCACTCCCTGCATGGTGGCTGAGCACTGCTCTCTCCTCGTGTCCCCTGCCACAGACACGCACACAGAGACCAGGGCAGCAAAGGAAGAGACTCACAAATTACACGACCCACTGAAATGTTTCTGGATGGAATCTACACCTCATGTTTCAGAGGAAACAAAGCACAGCCTGGAACTTGTGAAAACAAAACTGCACAGCAAGAATTCACCAAAAGCTCAGTATGAGAGAAAGAGTGAAGAAAAAAAATGCACTCAGTTTTCGTTCAGATTTGGAGAAATAAAGAGGGTACTGGTGGAGGGGAAAAAAAAAAAAAAAAAAAGGCCTTTTCTCCTTGGACAGCCCCATTTCCCCACTTCAAGGTGCAGGTACACATACACATAATGTGTATCAACCTAACAAAATCAGCACATGCCACTGTTACTTCCTTGCAGTGTAAATAGCATCAGGAAAGAAACACCTTTCAACCTGGCCCTCTGCTTGCTTTCAGTCCCAAGTGATTCATAAGAAGGGCTGTCTGAAGATGCTCAGTAGCAGGTCAATCTTTCCCAGCAGGTAGGAGAGCTATAAATCAATTGCTTTGAAAGGGGGAAAAAAAAAAGGGAAAAAAAACCCCAAACCAAAAACCCCTGAAGCTTGCTGGGAAGAAGTAAAATTGGGGGGAAAAAAATAGGTAAGATGAAAAGAACCTCTAATCTCTTTAATGCAGCACTGAACTTCTTCTGAAGAGAAAGCGCAAAAATGGTAAGAAAAGGAAAAAAAGGGAAAGAAGAAAGCAGCTCATTGACACTAGGTATAGATTTCTTTTTTTTTTTTTAATGGGCATTAGGTCAGCAGGGCATTTTCCATCTGCCCTGCTTAAATCAGAGCTCTGATGATGCCACATGTGTGATTTTAACACAGCGTTTATCCTAGAAGGACTGTAAGTTTGTTTTTTGTGTGTGTGCACATGGATATTTTCATGGCCTTTCCTGAGGGGAAGGGTAATTTATAGGTAGCTGATGAAAACAGCAGGTATTGGGTTGCACCTCTACTGATTTTGGAGTTGCTTAGAAGAAAGAGAGAAATCATCAGCAACAAAGGGCTACAGGGGCTTGGAGAGGAAGGGAAGAGGAGCATGAAGAAGAAACAGCTTTGTCCTCAGCCTCCTGAAGTCCTTCTGAGTTTAGATCAAAAAGGCAGCCTTGCTGCTGTTGAATCCCACCGGGCAGGGGCAGCTCGCCTTTACCAGCAGAGGCCTGGTTTTTTCTTCTTCCAGGCCAAATGCACAAGAACTGCAATGACCCTCACTTCTGCCCAGTTTTTAGCCCAACTTAATTCCCGGTCTGCCCATGTCAACTCAGAATCCTGGTCAAGGCAGCAACGATAAAACACTTTTTTCCTGTATTTTTGTTAGTCATTTGGTGATTCACATAGATAAAGACATCGCAGTCTTCCTCCTTCAAAAAGTCTACATAAAAAAGAAAGATGATTCCATGTTCTTTTCTTTCAAATTCCACAATGTTTTTCCAATCTAATTCAGTAAGGACTGTGCAAACTAACTGGAGCCTGCAGGAGTTCCCAGTTAGCTGCTTGATTAGTGGAAGTTAAAGAAGATTAGTTAGAAGCTGAAGTCAATGTTTAAAACACAGATTAGAGACAGATAGGTTTGGAAGTTAACTCAAGAAAACCATACCCTACAACCTCAGTAATCTCTTGAATTTAATTACCACAGTTTTAGGATAGGTTGCCATAATTAGATTTTACGTTCTCTAAAGATGTGAAAGATCCCTGGAGAATACCACCATCAGTGCCAGCACCAGTTCCCTACACACTAAACTATATGCAAGGCCTTCTAGTTGCACATATGCTAATTAAACCCAAAACAAGCCCAGACTCTTTTCTGCCTGTTGATATGCAGCAGAGGTATTACCCAAAAAGGTCACTGTTTCAGGAAACCTGAAGACTTGAAAAACATCTGGCAGACCTGAACAACAAAGCAGAAAACATTTCTCTCTTTGGGAACCTCCATCACGTGCAGTACAAGTGTGCGCTACAATGGATGGTGCAGGGATTCGCTTTGTCCTTGGCACGTGAAACTGGGGTAGGAAAGAGAGCCAATAAGAAGCTTAATCTTCACAAGCTGCCGTAAGAACTACCAAGGAGTTAACAATTTCCAGTGGTTTTATTTTGCGAGGGGCAAGATAGACATGGGGATACATTTTCAAATTTAATTTTACAGTCCCTGAGGATTATATTCCAGGAAATTACTCTCTTATGTGAATATCGTTACTGCGTGACATTTTGGTCACATTATCTCAGACTCTTTTTGGCACATCTGCCAGATGTGATTCACCATATATTTAATGACATGCAACACTGGTTCAAATATAATTTACTAATACAAGAATTTAAGAAAACCCTTTTTTTATGCTTCAGGTTACAACTTAACTCAGAAATGCCTTCACACAGTACTCATCAAATTTTAAGATCTCCCATGTAGATTTTGAAACTTTAAACAAGAAAAGAACACATGCCCCCTCCCCTAAGACAGACAAAACTGCTTTACATAAATTAGAGAAAGACAAGATACAGATGGACTGCACTAAATCATCCCAGTCCTAATACCTTCTCCAGCATTTTTTAATTATTCATGCAAAGTAATTTCTCTGTATGATCCCTAGACAGGCTCTCTATGACAAGAAAGTTTACCCAGAGCAACAGTTTTTCTCCTATCACAGTGTCACTGCTACAAACCCAAACAAGCCCCACTATTTGTCCTAAGGAGTTTACACACTACGTGTCTGCTAACATGGGAGTCAGGTGGACTGTTAGATGCAAATTGCTTTGAAGGTAAAAAAGCAGGTGTTAGATATTGCTGTCTTCACCAGTCAATATACTTCCAAACCCTCTGCTAACACTATGGTAAAAATAGCAATTTTGAGCAGCAAGCTAGACGTTCCACAACTGGCTCAGGAGCCTCAAGCAACACCAAGCATTACTGTCTCTGACAATAACCCCATGCAGGCCAATTCGTTTTAGGGTTCAACCGAACAAATTTCAACTCATGCAGCCAGACAGGTTTTGCTCAAACCCTTCAGGCAATGAGCTGAGTGTGCTTGTACCCTGCCGAGGGCAAAGCGCAAGTGGTATCCACCAGAATGACACCAGCTCTTGCAAAGGAAGGACCACCCTCCTGGACTGCCAACTAAACAGGGCTCCTTTGGGTCCATCATTGCTGAGCTGAAGGTGCACAGAGCAATGTGGCACCCAGCCTCGGAGGAGGAGGGTCTTGGAGAAGGGGATAAGGAGCAGCAGAGGAACACCAGGCACCTACACAGGGAAGGATGCACAGACTGGCAGCATGCACGGATCCATGCTGTCAGCCACCTTTTTGAGCAAGTAAAAACAAAACAAACAAACAAAAACAACTCACCAAATTCACTCACAGGGATACAAAGCCCTCCCACCCCCAGCTTCCAACTGACTGGAATAAAACCCAGCCTCTGTAAAGCAGACACAACCTAGTTTTCCTTTGTGTTCTGTACTCAAATCTCCAACGTTATCTGGGTCTGTGCTGCCATTCCAGCTGAGGCTCCCACCAGCAGGAAGAACCAGGGAAAGCCCCAGGACACACAGTGAGATCTTTACAGAATGCCCTGGCCAGCAAACAGGACAGCTGACTCCTTGGTGCAAGCAGATTTGGGAGTATCTAATTTGGGAGCTAATTACATGAACTCTTTGAACATCTCTGTTTCCCGTGATGTGACCCAGGGTTGTCCTGCCTTTCAGAGTTCTCGAGGCTGAGTGTTTGAGGAAGAGCAGAGGCACAGAGTACTGTCAAGCTCAATGCTGCTAGAGTCCTCTGGAAAGCAAACCAACAGCAACCAAGGAGGCTGCACAGAAGAGAGTGGTTTCTCCTGGAAAGAGACCTGATGCTCCACAGTTGTGGAGATAACACAAAATGTGGGCACACTCAGTACACAGCCCAGGAGCCTCCACCTGAGTGCATACTACACCAGGACCAGCTGAGGCCACAAACATGCACTGCATGGGGCAAGAGCTGATGCATTTGAAATCTCATTTCTTGCAAAATTCTGGCATTTGAAAGCAATACAAAAGCAGCATGTGTTACAGGAGACAGTCAGCAGCCAGTTTGTATAACATCACCTCAGTGCTCAGGGTGTTGAGAAGGGGTCATGTAAGAAACAACTTCTGGAAAATTGCAGAGTTGTGCTGTTGATGCTGCACATTGCTCAGAGCTCATATGATGATGTTACCACCACTAAATTTACTGATGTGTTTCAGCAGCCAGGGAAGAGGACACAACATCTGCGTGTTCCGCTCCATTGCCCTGACAGTGCTCCATTCCCCTGCCATATCGCAGAGCACAGTGCATAGACTGAGCAGGAGAAGCCACAGTTAACAGGTATGTGTTCATGACTAGCCTCAGACACCGGATGGGCACAGCTATGTGCTTGCTGGTAGGCAAGTGATGTGTTGCAGAAGCCAGGTATCAGAAGCAGGGACTGTGATTTGCAGGGGTAATGCACCACTATACCTACCACCTACCAGTTGCAGGTTTGGTTTTCTTTTTTTTTGGTGTTTTTTTTCTTTTTTTTTAAATATTTGCTAAGTGGGAAGCCCCAGTCACTGGCAGTGGCACAATAAGCCTCCTCTCACAGACCCAGCACCTCTGGACAAGGAGAACATAGATGCACAAGAAGAGGGAAGTGCTAGACAGGTACAAAACCAAGCCTTCATGCGCCTGAAGCAAAGTAAAATAGTGGAATGACCACATGGCTCTCTTAACCCTGGGATGCTACTGAGAGATGCAGCCTTGAAACTCTCCACCATTATAAATGAGACTTTTTTCACATTTATTGCTTTTGCAACCAGCTCATAAACCCCTCAAAATACCTTCTACTTGTTTTGCTGTTTAAATGCTCTGGAGTCACTTACCCCTCTACCAAGAGTAGCTAAATCCCGGTTTCCTTCCCCTCTGCCACCACTGCAGCTTTTTGGAGGTCACCATCTCCCTTCTCTCCATTTATCCTATCCCTGAGTGCACAGCTCTGTGTGTACCAGATCTGTCACAACTGCAGAGCACTGCTGGGGCCATCTCAGGAGCTGAGCACAGGGTTTTTTTTTTCCTGGTTAGTTTCAGGCTTAAAGGACACACTGAAGCTGTTCTCTGCTGGGAAAGGAGATGAGCACAACCATCCCCTCATGCTTGCCAATTCCCACCACCAGGGTGGCATATCATATCACATGCCAGGGGATGCAAACTTCACCCTCAACCTACCCTGTCTCCTTCCTATGCTCAAAACCACTCGTAGGAATCCCCAAAGGTGATGTAAGTTACAGCAGGCTCTGGAAGCTTTACACTGCTTTTAACACACAGGGGGTACCTCTGATTTCACTGCCACCTCTGGCAGCCAGGGCTAGCACAAGGCTAATGTACACATCAGGATTTTGTCCAAGTGACACAATTACTCATCCAGACTCAGCTGGAAAGAGATGCTCAGAGATCCTCATGACACGCACAAAATGAGCTCTTCAGATTTTCAGACAGCAAAGGAAGGTGCTTTTGGATCTTCTCTTACAAAAATGTTCCTACAGTAACAGATCAAAACTTACTGCTGCCACAAACGGCCCTGCACGTTAGGCCACCGCTGCAGAAATCTCTTTCCTTTTGATAACATGCAACAAAAGAAACATATTCCTAAAGAAGCAACACTTTTTAATAAGGGTGTGCTCCCTTCCACCCCACAGGCACACAAGGGCTGCTTCTCACCTACTCACAAGTACTTTCCCCTAGTGCCTTGGGAGTATTTTCAGAGGGCTGATCCTGGCTTAATGAAGTCCTCTGAAATTTTGCTACTGACTCCAGCAGTAGCAAGATCAAAGAAGAAAGCTGCTGCTTCTCTGCACTCCTCCTGTATCAGAGGGATGGCCTGTCCACGGCCACTCAGGGGGCTCCTTTACTGAAGGTCAAACAATTGGAGCAGTTGAGGAATGCATGCAGTGGAGCTGCAGATTTGAGCTCCAGGTGGAGGGAGCCAGAGGCAAGAGCTGGCACTCACCCCTTTGCACAACAAAGGGCACACAGGACCTGTGTGCAGCCAGGTGACCCCATACTCAGAAACACAGCAGGAGCCAAAAACTCAGGAAGAGCCCAGACTTTCATGCACATGGACTTTGGGGATGTAAAAGCCCAAGGATTCCTTTGTTTGAGGTCCCACCTCTGGAGGCACCAGTTCAAGCTGTTATTCTGTGATTGCATCATGATTATTTTAAGAATCCAGACATCTGAGACACAGCTATGGGAAAGCCTGGGTTGAGCTGATAAGGAAGCCTGGTCTGACTGTCTGAGTGTAGGGAGGCAAGCGCAGCACCCTCAGCCCACTGGAATCACGGTGAAAGGGCTTCGGTCCCAGCTCAGGTGCTGTGGGTGCAACTGCCAAAGCAAATCCTGGATGGTCAGACAAGAAAATTTCCTGAACAGGAGAGCAGGGTCACATCAAGATGGGAATCCACTGAATGCTTTATAGAAGAGTTTAATAAAAAACCCAGTTCCTTTTTGGATTCACATAGTGTGTAACAGCTAATATATACTCACTAGATACAATTGCATATGTAATATAAGTAACCTAAAACACATTTTAATTCAGTAGACAAAGTAATCCAGTAAAAACAAAGATAATAAATGCAAGGCCATTCCCTGTCCTACCAGAGCTTGAATCTCCTCCTGTAGTAGGTGCTCTTCCTGAGCACTGCACCCCCTCCTCACCCTTCCCTACACACACTCACAGCAGCAACCTGAAATGCAGCTGCCCCAAGCACTGCGGGGTTTGATTCATCTGTTGCAAGCCTGGCTGGATTTCAGAGCGTGGCAAACGCAGTGATAGTCTAGTCTGAGGCATGCAAGCAGAAGAGTGCACTTGGAGAACTGCAGACAGGAAACGTGCCAGATTGTTTATACCTGAGTCATAACTATTGTTGACAATGAAAACTGAGTCAACCCAGAGACCACCACTGTGCTCTGTGCCTATGGGATGCTCTACCCTAATGCCACTAACAGGGAAACTGGGACTAAGCACGAATAACCCATGCAAGTATCACAGTTGTTTTGTGTGAAACTGTTGGTGATGCAAAGCATGCGACAGCCCTGCTGCATCTGCTGCATTAGGAGACAGGAGCACATTCTCCAATGCACAGACTCACAGGTCCAAGTGCTCATGCTTTCAAGACAGACTCCTGATTTCCAACAGACATCTTCACAAGTAAGCAGCCACTGAGAAAACAACACTACCAAAAACTACTGATGGTAGAAAAAAAAAGGAAAGGTCTGGAACAGGTGGAAATGGAAAGCTCCAGGAAAGTTTATTGCAATTTTTGTCACTTCCGATCTCCTTTCAATTCACTGAACTCTATTCTAGCCCTTGATGTTCTTGCTTATCAGGCAGACATGGAAACAGCAGTGCACCTTTAAATCCACTGGCACCAGTGAAGAGGAAAGCTAGCAAAGCCTGGTTTAGCTTTAAGTGGAGGGTTTAAGTGAGGGAAGAAGGCCCCATGTTTGGTTACATGGGAATTTGTGACAGATCACGGACTTGACGTGCAAGGTGTGTACATGGATCCCCAAACCTCATAAAAAAGCCCCAAACAAAACCCCCCGAGCCTTGGGCTTCATTTTTGGGGAGTCCTTGTTACTGCAGTATCTCTGAGCACTCACTCGGGCAAGATGTGCTCTTCACTTCCACACAGGGCTTTCTGCAGCTTGGATCCACCCTTATCCTTAGGGGTGCGAAACTCAGAACTGCCTGAGTTTATGTCATACCTCTCCAGACTACATGCAAGTCCCAAATGACTGTAAATTGAAAATCTGTATAGCACATTACACCCATACAGGGAGGCTGAGTAGTTGATGCTGAGCTGAGGACCTGACAGGTAAAATCTCTCACAGCAGTTTGTGTTCACTCTGGAGCATTTATTTCCCCTCATAAAATCACATTTCAGCTTTTCCAATACAACCCCTGCTCACATCTACCCAAACAGAAATACAGGCTCCCATCTTCTACTTTTTCCCCCTCCTGATGATCCTGATTTCCCTGCTTGGGAACAGTTTTTCAGACCTGCCAGCCATCACAGCACTCGGGAGCATTATGCATCAATAATGCTCCCCCAAATCACTCAGCACCAGGCCTTGCTCCACCACACAGACTCCTGGCACAGCCATCCCTCCCCAAGAGCCCACTGCTCACCTCTGCTCAGGGACAGGGACAGCAGAGCTGTCCTGACCTTCCCCACTCCCCCATCTGCTGTACTGTCAGTATTTTTGCTACCAGACACACCTCTCTCACCCATAACCTAGGGGCATTTCTCTTAGCATGTAGCCCAAGCAGGATTGCTATTCTGCAGCACTTTTCTCTGTATCCTTTGCAAAACTGGGTCATTTGATAAAAATTTCAGGTTGAAATGTTATTTCTGTACCTTCTCACAACAATTCCCATTTCAGCTACTTTACCCACTGTCTTGATACTCAAAAGCATCACTGCTCAGACCTCTACCCTTGCCAGTCACCCTCAACCAAACCCTTCCCACCTCTTCCCAAGAAACAGTTCCACAAGTTCCCTTTGGTCAGGGCATTTGGGTCAAACCTCTCAGCCCCCCTTGTCCCTCTGAGGCAGCCTGATCACATCTGCTAACACAGCAGTACTCACCTCCTGCACTCCACGGGTAATGCCAGCTTCATCCATCTGCTTGCCAGCTTCCCCCACAACAGCCGCTGCCCGTCCCCGCCCCATGCTGCCCCTCCAGCATGGCAGGACCTCCCACCACCCCACTGCAAAGCCTGTCCTGGCTGCTGCCTTGCAAGCCCCACGGAGACCCATGTTTGCTATGAAAACACTAACATTTGGTTTTTGCAGTGTATCAGGTCCTTGGTGGTAGAAAATAAAAATAATTCCTTCCCAGATCTCTCAGGAAGCAGCAGCTGAAACAGGGGGCTGCAAGCATGTGCTGCTCCGTGGCTGTCACTATCCACCCAGAGACCCTGCTTCCACCACAGCTCCTGACACATCCTGGCATCATCACCTTTGGATTTGATGAGGTTGCCATCAAATGAGGCAAATTTGATGAGGTTGAGATAGCAGAGGGGTTTAAAATTCATCAAAGAACTTAGCAAGATGCATGGGATGCAACTCAGAAGGATTTTTTAAAGAACTACCTAACACACCTATACTATTTGCTGAATTACTGCAGCAATAATATTATCACTCTAATTTGGTCACGACAACACACCTTCAGTGTAAATAGGAAGGAAAGCTTTAATTCACTTCCTGTCTTGCTAGAACGGTTTAGACAAATCTTTAGCACCTTAGTTTACATGCCTGGAGACTGGTTTTGCATATCCTTGCGAGCTGTTAAATCCCAGATACCCAGCTGTGAGCAATGTGTAGCAAAGATTAGCTGTGCTGCTTTGGAAGGGGCACCTGGCACTGTGTGACCACAGCAAAGATATCCTGCAGCCTGGAACACTGTTATGGACCACCTATAGAAACTATATAGGTCATCTTTGGTCAGGGTGGCATTCCTCTTGTCTACTTTTCTTCTTCCTGCTTTTCCCCCATCTAGTTTATGGCTCAGAGTTAAATAGGGAGAGACAGACAATTCTAAGGGATTGTGACTGAGACCTGCCTCAAACATCTGTCCCTAAAGCAAGGTGAAACATTTCTGGAAACAGTGCAGTCTTTTAACTGATGCTGGAAGTACTCAGACAGCTACTGCAGAATAACTGCTTAATTTACAGGCAGCTGGGGTGAAACACATCCTAATCCATCTCTCCAGGTTTACTTTCACTCATTTAAAAAATGGGATAACAGCACTATCCCAGACACTCTGAGAGAGAGAGAGAGGCTGAACTCATGAATCCCCAGGTCTTGGCCAGCCAGCACACTGATACGTGATGGAGGCACATACAGCCTCAGACCCACCTGCATAAGTCAAAACCCTCAACACCCTTCCCCTCCCCTCAGGAAATAAAGGTGTTACCTTCCAAATAAGGTTTCAGTATAATATTAAGAAATGTGATGTGAAGAGAGACGAAGTGTGCAATACTGAAGTTAATCACAGGAAATAGGGGCTGGAAGGGAATCCCGTGAGAGCGACACATTTATTTCATTATTATATCACAGATGACATTAAGCATCCACTGAGTCCCTCAGGGCAGAATTCTTGCATAAAAAGCATCCCCATTTACCAAGCATGATAGAACCTGAAACTGTTCTATAAATAAAGGTTATTTACAAAGAGCTGTTAAATATTTATTTTTCTCTGGAGACTGAGCTCTCTGTTCATTTATCTCTGTTGCAGAATCATTTGGTATCAGGGAGCAGAGGAGCTCACCTAAAATAAGACTAGGAATCTGTCCAGAGCCTGATCCGGACACAGCACCAGCCTCCTCCGCAAGCTGGCGAGGAAAAGCATCCAACCTGACACAGAGGGAACACGAAGCAAACAAAACAGGAATGAGCTCATTCAGAGGCAGAGGTAGAAGAGGAGCACCAGTGACACAGCAGCGATTAATAAATGCTATCACACTGCTTCATCCTTACAGGGCTGCCTTGGCACTGTACATTGAAAGAAGTGACAACCTTCAATTGCGAAGAGTAACTGCAGATTTGCATTACATTTGCTTTGTGTCTTAGGAACAAGAATACATTTCTCACAACCAATAAATTAGTGATTTTTTACCTTTTTTTTTTAAATTTTTTTGAATATGACAGATCAGAGTGGGGGACACATGACACAGGCTCAACCAAAAGAAAAAAAAAAAAAAAAGTAGCTCTGGAATACACTTCACTGCTAACCCTTTGTAGTAGTAATTGTAATAGTTCTTACTCCAGCTTGCCAAAAGCTGAGTTTTAATTAAATATTAAAAAGCTATTTGTTAAAATAACGTTTCCATAGCAACTAGAGAAAGCTAAAATACCCTGGCGCTTGTGACTCACAGCATATTAATCAACCACCAGCTATTATATAATGAGCACCTCCCTGCAAGCACCAGCAGGAGCCATCGAACGCCTGAATCCAGAGCTGGACTCTGCTCTCTGTGTGCTGGCTGCCTGCTCGCAGCACAGGCAGGCCTGGGGACTTACCTGGGCTCAGCCCAGGAATCACATGCCCAAATATTTTGGGAAGCCATGCTGGAGTCCCAGGGTCAGAACGTCCCTGTGGGGGCACAAAGGGGGGCGGCACCAGGCAAGGGGAAGCTCTGGCGAGGGCCACGGGGACGGCAGCTCCCCACGCGCCTGCAGCAGTGAGGGGCCGAGGTGGCTCCTTCCCACCAACCCCAACCACCTGCCTCCAGTGCTTATCTTGCAAATGCAGTGCTTGCACCACATCTATTTCTGTAATTTATTTAATTTTTTTTTTACATGATTGGAATTATTTCTTGTAGCAAGCGCCTTCCTACTATTAGGCCAACTGTGCAAAAATGAAGGAGTGATTAAATCTTGCAGGGACAAACAAGCTCTGCTGCTCAACCAGAAAAGCTTATTTAACAGATATAATAAACAAAACAGAGAATGGCACACAACCACTCCTCCATCACATCTAATGCCCCCAAGAGATGAAAAAACCCTTCCATACTCTATCTGCGCACCACAACAATGGCAGCCTCAGCCATCCAGCAGTTAAAGCTGCCTGACATGTGGCTGCTGCTGGCCCTCACTGCCAGCCTTCGGGAGGCTTTGCCCTGGGGACACAGCTGGTGTTAGAGGCAGTGGAATGTCTCCCATTGCCCGGTCCACGAGGAGCATCACCATATGGTCCGAAGTGATGGGAACAGTCGCAGAAGGGAGTTGAACTGTTGAGGCCAGAGCAGTATTACCTCAGGGGAGGAGTACTGGGAGGGAGAAGTGCAGCTACATTGACCAGATGGAGTAGGAAACTACCTTCCTCCTCCTCAGTGACTCTCCATTTCTTGCTTTTAAGCCCCCTTCCTCCTTTTTTTCCAATGAAAATAAATACCTAACCACGCAGTTATTAACCGAAAGGAATGTGGTGAATATTACAGCATCTGTATGCCAGCTTTGGTTTCCTGCTGCTTTGTTTGGGTGTCACAGACTGTGGCTATGACAACCACAAGCAGTTATTGGACTGATGTCATTTGTGACATCATACTTAATGGAAAAGAACAGGAAGAAGAGACAGTATCAAAAATAAGAATGGAGCAAGATCCCAAAGGACCACCACACTGGGGCTGCTGGAGAGCCAGGCAGAAGCAATCCCACCCTTACCAAAGCCCAGGCAGCACTCAACTCTTGGGAAAACCTGCCCTGTGATATGAACTGCAGATTAGCAGTTACAGGAATGAAATCCTCTCACTCCTTCTCATCTTGGAACTGTAATGGAGGCTTTTGGCTAAGCCTCATCTCTCCTCATGTAATTTCTCCTGCTCTCCAACCAACTTCTCCTCCACATCTTTATCCTTCAGTTATAATAGTATTTCTCCCCTTTTTAAAATAAAAGTCTGTCCAAAATTTCCAGATAGTCTCCAGAGCAAGCACTGGGAGAACGAGCATTGATTTTGTGAGGAATGCACTATTTGGAGAGGTGGCTTTGCTGAGGACAAGCACAAGTGACAGTTTCAGAGCTGCCACAGCTAGAGCCCAATCTCTTGTCCCAAGTAAGAGCAAGGAGGCAGCACCGCTGCTGCATTTGGCAAAAGCCGTTTCTGTACATAGTTCTGGCATCCCTAAAACACACTGTTGTCATTTTCCCTGCAGAAACATTTGCAAATTCACTGCTCAAGCTCCAAGAAACAAAAATAACCAAATCCATCTAAATCTCATCTGATAAGGGAACGGTTTACTGCAACAAGTGTAAATTTTTAAAGTTATACATCCAGAAGCCTTGACGTAAGTAAGTTAATTTTTCCAAGCTACTTTTGCCCAAAGGACAGCTTCTGGACCTTCCTGCTCCCCCCACCAGGCCTGCTGTGCCTTTGCAGTCCAACACTGCAGCCTGCCCCGGGCATCCTGTGATCTGCAGCCACCTCACCACCCAGTCCTGACACAGAGCATCCTGGGGTGGGAGAGCAGCCACACAACCATGCACCAGCTGGGGATGCTTCTCCCCAAGCACATACAACCTGAAGGAACCCCTCCCCTGCATCCTCCCAGGGCTTGGTTCCCCACCCAGAGATAGCTCTGCCTTGCAGAGAACAAAACTCCATCAATCAGGTGAAGTCTGCCCACAATAAAGTAGGCACTGCTTCTGAATAGCAGGACAGATGTGAATTAAAGCCTAACAGGTGAAGCAACCACCACTTGCAGTTTGCTCTTTAATGTCCCCAGGCCCACTGGAAGTGGCAGGAGCTTCCCAAACCAGCACCTTCCCTGACAGCTCACAACACAGTGTGTCAGCTCTTGGTGTAGGCCCCTCTGCAGGGATTCCAGTCAGAGGCACCCCAAGGCACTGCTGACACCCACACTGCCACCCCTCGCAGGGGATGGGCACCCCTGGGAGCAGCTGCTGCAAGTTTCACCCCTTGCTGCTGGTGGTCAAACAGAGAAAGGGAAATGACAAGGAAGCCTCTTTTTCCTTCTCTCCATCAGTTCTCTCATAGAACAACTGAAACTATTTGCAGGGCAATACTGCAGGAGGACAGAGAGAGCAGACGTGGAGGAGCTGTATTCTGAGCAGGAGGTTAAGTGTCTCAGTCAGCTCTGTCCCACTGCAGCCATCTCATGCTCCCCAGGTCCTGTCATGCAGCCAGAGTGTGAGAAGACAGGTAAATGGGAACTTCCAGCCTCCTTTCACTGCTGAGCTGGGACTGCATCTTGCTGGAGTAACTTCAGAGCCACCTGAGATCACACACCAGTTGCCTGGGGAGCTTCCAAGGAGGTTACTCTTGGCTTTAATACCTCATCCCCTTAACACAGCTGTAATATATCAGAGGCACCTGTGGATTACATACCTCTATCAGCACTGCTGTTTCACTTTGATTTAATGACACAGACAACACCTATGTGGGACCAGCAAGTCCTCCTCTGAAGAGCAGGAGCAGGTCCCCATGTTCAACCCCTTTGTGCAACCAACCACCACTGGGGTGCATTAGGCTGTAGAGTCATTAGGGCCTGAGAAAATGCTTCCCAGATTTCAACAGTGCCTGCCTAACAAAAAACAACCAATTCTGGTTTTGAGATGAGCAGTGAGTTTTTCTAGGATGTGGATATACTTTGGGAGACATAATATAAACACATGGCATACTTCCGCTGAATTTTCTTCACTTAAATTGGTGTCTATTCATCACTCTGAAGCCAACACAGCTGTAAAAAACAGAGGCCAGAGCCCACCCTGCGCAACGCTTTGTAAGTGACTCACAAAAAATAAGCCCCACAGCTCAATTAGCAGGTCTTGTGTGACAGTCTAAACACCAAGGAGTCAGAAGAAAACATTTGTGATTCAAAGGAAGAGTGTGAACCATGGACCTTACTGAGGGAGATCAATACAAAACACTGTCATCACTTCACATCCCTTTTTTCTCCAGCAACTTCACTCATACTCCAGTATTCTTCACAAAAGGCCAAAAGAAGGATTAAATTTTTTTTGCTTACCAGTTTCTGAATGTTTGATAGGTGTTTATGAGGGAATTTTTACCACACCTTCATCAAACATGGATAGACTTGGTTTTTCTCCTTTAACAAAACTAGCCCTTTCTTTTTCAGGCTGATTTCAGTTTGAGGTTTTATTCTGCTCTAGCCCAAATAAATTTTTGTTGTTGTAACAGAAAACAGGCTTAAGCCACTGAAATGAAAATAGAAACAAAACTCTGCTGATGTCCAAGTAACCACAGATGGCCATCACCACAGAACAGGGTAAAAACAGGACAAGCAGTTGTGCTGATTATAAAATCCTCAAAACCCACCCCCCCAAAAAAACCTTACTCAACCCCTCTGTTAATAAAATTTACTTACAGAAAGCAACAAAGCCCATAGCAACAGGATCCAAATTTTAGTCCTGTTATCCAGCCTCAGAGCAGAGAAGCTGCCTCAGGAGCCCAAAGCATGCCAAGCACACAGCCAAAGGCTCCAGCCAGGGTTTCCTGAGGTTCCTTTAGAACAGCACTGGCTGGCCCACCTGGAGAGCTACAGACAAGCCACAGCTGCTGGGAAATCCCAGCCCACACCCTTTAGCAATGCATAGGAAAAGGTCGTAGGGCAGCTGCTCTTCAAAGATACATTTTCAGGGTTTTTTTAATATATATAGAACCTCCTGGCTAAGCTGCTCTGGAGCAAGCATGCAGGTATCTCCTGTGATACAAAAACTTCCTTCAAAGCTACTTTATCACATTAGGGAAGACCCAAATACTGGATGGCTTCCATTGTGATGACAAGGCTGGGGTGTTGTCCATCCACACAAAAACAACCTCACAGCCGATCTATGCTCTCTTTCCCTTGCTGAAGATGCAAGCTCACTTCCCAAAGAATGCCTCAACTCTTCAGCAAGATTCTGTCTTTCCCTAGCTGGTAAGGCTTGGAAACAGCAAACAAGCTTCAGATGGTGCTAATGGTACATTCTGCTGACCATATTATCAGTTAAATGCAAGCATGTGGTTTATATCTGTAGTGAGATAATCATTCAGCCTATATGATAATACAACGCTGTCTTTATTTTGTGGGTTGCAAAGAGGTGCCAAAGGCATTCAACTTGTTCCAAAAGACTGGATTTGCTTGCTATGAGCATTTCTTGATATGTCTTTAAAAGAAAAAAAAAAATAGAAGATTCTCCTTCTGTTTGGGCAAGCTTGGATTTCTTACATAATGGAAAATGGAAAGAAAAAGCTACTCACTCACAGCACTTGATTTCTTACATCCTGGGAATCTCTTGGAAGGCAAGCAGTACTTCTGATACCTACAAAAGTGGAAAAAACCATGTAAGTCAGGGAGAAAAATAAGAGAAGAAAATAGCAGCCATCCGTTCCCCTTTATGATGGGTAATTTAGTTTTTTTACCAACACCAGGAATGCCAGCATGAATTCCAGCAATTCCCTTTTCCACTGACCACCACTGACAAGCAATTTGAAAGATTTGGTCCTTCAGCCCTTTTACAGTAACATGATGAACCTTGGGAGCCTCTTGGGGGAAAAAAAAAAATCTGCATTTCTTAGGCCAAGCAGACAGTGGAGAGCACTCACACTGATGTCCTAAGATATCTCCACTGTGGATTGCACTGGAAATACCCACAAAACATCTGCTGCAGCTGCCATGTTCCAGAACAAACTCTTTGGCTATTGGGAACTTCTATAAAATGCCATCAAAATTGTCTTTCCCTTCTTTAAAGGGACTCACCTGCTGTCTCCCAAAGCTAAAGTTGGCTTTCCTCATTCTTTTTTTTTTTTTTTTCCCCTAAAAAAACAGGAGAGAAAGGTTTAGCTTCACCAGCTGCAAGAGCTGAACCGAATAGAAAAATATTCCCCTTTGGCAGTGGCTGTATACAGACCTAAAAAACACTGTGCCTGCAGGTCTGCAAGAATGGCTAAAGAGATAATAAACAGCCATGGGAATGCTCTGAGTAAAAGAAACACAAACAGAAAACCACCCCACAAACCCCCCAGGAAAAGAGGCAGAAGCTTATTGATTGCTACAGCAGGACTGTGAGCACAACCTGCAGTTTCAGCTCAAGCTGAAGTACTTGGGTTTGAAACTCCAGGCTCCTGTTATCTGGCCCCAGGAAGGTTGGCTGACAAACCCAAAAGAAATCACTTGGAGTCTTTTGCTGCTTCCCAGCAGGTTAGGTTGATTTTTTTTTTTTTTTGGATCTTTTCAAAGGAAGATATGAGTTGATTTCCTGAAAGAGCACACTGGCTACTGGAGGAGCTGGGAAGCCAGAAGCTGTTACACAACCATAACCATATTTTAAGAGCTTAGGCTAGAAAAAGCTGCATGTTTATTCACAGATAAAAGGGAAACTGCTTCCCGCTTTGCTCCATCTAAGAGTAAGGCAAAAAAATGCTAGAATTGTAAAAAAGAAAATAAAACACATGGGATAGCTGCAGATTTTGTGCTATTTATACCTCCAACACTCTGGGACCCAGCAGGCCACCTTCTGCTGCTATTCCTTCCCCTTTTGGGTCAAATTCTCCATTCTCACATGGTAGGCTCAGGATGAAGCTGTTTCTGTATTTAATGGGTTTAGTCTGGTTGTATTTTACTAAAACTGCTATCTGAAATCCTGCTTTTTCAGTGCTGTGTCCAACACACAAAAGTGACCCTACAGCTTGCCAACAGAACTAAATCCAAACCTATGAATAAAATACTTCTAAAGGACAACAAAATCACCTATAGTGCAACACAGGCCTGTCCTTCCCTGATCTCAAACCTCTGCTTAGAATGTTAAGTAAAATACATATATATGTGTATGGTGCTGTTGCTTCTTGGGACTGTACACTGACCCTCACAATTTTTGGTACTTCTCCTAAATACCCAGCTGGTGAAGCTTCTGCAAGGATCTTCTCCACTTTTGGAAACATAAGGCAGAGAGAAATCTTCAGGGCTATTACATCCAATCCCTTGCTGTTGTAATCATACTTCACGATCCTCTTCAGAAAGTATGCAAGAAGTTTCTACCCCTTGTGGCTATGAGAATATGATTTGGGTTTAATATAACAGCTCAGAAACAAGTTGGTAATATGTATGTGTGTGTGTGTGTGTGTGTGTGTATATATATATATATATATACACACACACACACACACACATATACATATTTCAGATCTTTCAAACTATTTCACCATTCTGGGAGATCTGCTACTGCTTTTGAATGTTCAGAGTTAGGCAACAGTGAAATGAAGGAGTCAAACATGTTTCATATAGAAATATCAGCTTTTTTCAACAGGTAGGTAATTACTATTGAAAACTCTTGCCTGAGTTTGTCCAGAGCATCCCTTGAGCAGCCTGCTCTTAAGCAGCCTCCCATGGGGACATGCTTATTCCACAGCAGCACAAGGCAGGAGAAGCAGCTTTCCTTGCCATGAAAACACCACTTCCCTGAAATGCATCACAACGCTGGGATCAGGCAAATTCAGGCCAGACCTCCCCTCTGCCCAGGATGTATTCATACAGCCATCATCATTTCACCCACATGAGCTGTGCCACACCAACACCCACAGAGTAATGGACAAGAGCTGGGGAGATCTGTATCTGCTGGCTCCCATGTGGTGTCACGGTGAGTACACCTACAGAACAGTTAATGGTGCTTCCTGAGTTACCACACACCTCCTGGTGAACAGGAATTGCCTGTTTGTGTGTTTATGTGGCCCACAGCATGCAGCGAATAACTCCAGCTATCCCAGCCAATCTTCACTCTCTGCACACTGAGCAGGAGACTCAGCCACCAGCTGCTTCATCATTCTAGATTCTTTCCAAAACAACATCTCATGGCAAAACAAAACAAAATTAACAAAAAGGCTTTTACATACTTTATAAACATCAGCACTCCACATGGTTTCTGCAACCCAAACACTACAGCACAAACCACCTGAAAATGGGATTATTTTGCTTTATTCACCATGGAGTTTTTTACAAAAAAGAGAGATTGTCGAGATATCTTCAGAGAGCTAAAAGGTAAATCTCGAGCTGCTGTTATAACAGTGAAGAGAAATAATGGTACTTTTTAGTACTTTTTAGATGCTTGACAGAAAAGTTCCTTTGAGACTCTCTCAACCTACAGAAATTATCAATTTTGCAAAAGTGCATTTTACAGAGAGAAACTGAATTGGAAGCCCTGAAAGCACTTGCTTTCCCAAGCTGTGTTTGAGATGAAGGAAAATAAAGCCACATTCCTCTCGACTTCTTTTCCTGAAGATTTCCTGAAGTTTGGTGGTTTAAATCTGGGGGTCAGCCAAAAGCATCCCCATGGAGCAGGTCATACCAACTCTCCACAGCTCCACCAGCTTTGGTGCTCCCTCCACAGCACTGCTGATCCATCAAATGGCAACCTCAATGCCCCAGACTGGTGCTACAGGCAACAGGCCAGGAAAAGCTTCCTGCACTAAGCTAACATGCTCAGGATGTTACTTTCCTTTGCTGCTGGCTCAGTGAGGCAGGAATACAGCAAGCCCTGGATACTGGGTGGGGCACTGGCAGCCACCCACCATGTCCCTGCTCCTCACTCCCTGCTGTTTGTATCATACTAGGCATTTATTAACTTTTCAGTGTAGCTTACACCTATATTTCCCTAAAAAACACCCTGATCAAAATTACCACCTTAGCGATCTGAATTACTTCTAACAGCAGACTAGCAATGCCTTCTATTGAATTAAATATGCACAGCTGTGTTGGAAATGGGGGGTTTGCAGCTTCTCGCCTGCAGACTGTTATTACAGCATGATTAGCAGATACAAACGTTCTTGAAAGTTGTCTGTCTCCACACACTGAAAATTGCAGTTATCCCAACAGATCCCAAGAGCCCCAACAGCTCCTGGCTGCTGGTCCAGTCCTCGTTAAACGTTCACCAAACCTGGCAGACCACAGCACCACAACACACTCATGAGCATCCTTGCCTTCAACACCTTCCTGTAAAGCTATTAAAATTAACCCATCCCTGCCCCTATCCCTACAACAGACAAAATACAACTGAAAGTTTACATCTAAACCCTAAATATTCAGTGAAAAAGCCACTAAAAACCCCCAAAGTGCCCTGAGGTCTCTGAGTAAGTGCATACACACTGTGCAGATGGTGATGCTTGCACAGACCATGGGATATCTCCCACAGCACTTCATCCCCAGAGCTCTTATCCCTGTCCCACTCAGCACTCAGCTGTCCTTCTCCAGCCTTTTGAACAAAGCTTAAAAAGAGAGGGCTATTTCCACCCCAGAGCAGCTGCTGCTGGCAGCCCTGAGCTTCCCCGGAAAACCACCGGTGCTGACCTGGGAAATACAGAGTAGGAGGCCCCTGCCAAGAGTCATCTTGTCCCCTTCGTTAGTGTGACAACTATTCACACAAGCTCCTTATCCATGCTGCACAACTTCCAGGGATCTGTGAGCAGAAGCTGTCCCAGACAGTCAATCCAAGGCTGCACCACGCTGCAGCTCTCCAGCCTTAGCTTCCTCCAGAAAAGTTTCTATAAGCCACAGGAATAGACCAAACCCCTCTTTGCAATGCCTTCTTGATATTAACAGATGCTTTTGAAAATATTAAGAAGCATAAAAATAAGCAAAGAGAAAATAACAGCAAAATAAAGACTAAATAAGATGAACCAAATTAGCTGTCTTTAAAAAAAAAAAAAAAGAGGAAAAATTTCAGCATTCTAGGCACATTTTTGCTGTGCAGCACTGTCCCAGAAACTGTTCCTCCTCTCTCTTAGAGATTTACAAGATTTCAGAAAACATGTTCTCTGCCAGGCTGAAACTGATCTCGTATCCCTCTAGGGAGAAGCAGGAGCATGATCCTCCAGGGAAGGGGATGGCTGAGCCAGGCAGCCTGGGCAGCCTTCGAGGCCACCTTCGCCTGACTGCCACCCCCAGGGCACGGCTCCAGCTGGGGCACAGGCTGCTCAGGGCCAGGTTGTGCCCATCCACAGTTTCATTTGAAGCTGGAAAGAAGCAGTGCAGCTGCTGGCAGCAAATGCAGTTGGCCTTGGCTACAAGGTAAGGCAGGGGCTGGCCAGAGTCCTGGCCTGGCTCCTCTGGCACTGGACAGACAGACAGACAGTGATCCTGCCTCTTCTCATCTCAGTGCTCTCTTGAAAAATTTGCAAATGAACAACAGCATTAACCCCACAGCCCTAATATGGGGAGATGACCATCCACTTCTTCACTGAGGTCCTACAGCCTTTCTGCACCTCACTTTCCAATGCTAAGTCTAGTTCATTTGGAACCAGAGCACTGAACCAGAGTGAAAGAGAATGGGAAAGAATTGCTCAAAGTGGATTATATTTACTTTTCAACACATCCCCCAGGTGCAGATGTCAGCACAGAGAAAGGTACGTTACTTTCTTTCCTATCTCCTTAACTGTTCCTAACTTCCTTCAACAAATCAGAGTGTTTTCTTGAAGGGTGAGAAATCTCAGTCTTGTACTATTTTAGATTGGCAACAAGACGTTTACAGCAAGGAGAAGAATGTTTGATTGCATAAGAAAATTCAGCCAGAGAGAGAGTGATGCCCTGTAGGGCTCTGGCTAAGAAAAAGCTCATTATTAATTTATTTGGCTTTTATTAAGGTTAAACTATTTCACATTATTCCTCTTAACCCTTGCATTTCAGACTATCACCCTCTGGTTAGTTACCTACATGCCCACAGCAACAAAGGTGTTGGAAAACAGCTGTTGGACCCCTCCTCTGCCAGGGCCATGATTGAGAATTGTTTTCCAGCACAGTGGTTGCTGCACTGTTGTTGGACACTTTTTCTGCCCAACATATGTACAGCAATAACTTTTATTTTTAAATAACCAAGCCGTGGACTATTAACCTGATATTAATTTCCAACACCATGGGATTTTCCCTTATACAGTCACAGAATCATTTATTTTGGAAAGAACCTTTATGCCAAGTTGACCACTAAACTACTTCCCTAAGTACCACATCTCCAAGTCTTTTAAATACCTCCAGGGACAGCGACTTCACTGCACGGCTTGTTCCAGTGCCTGACCACCCTTTCTGCGAAAAACTGTTTGCTAATATCCAATCTACATCTCCCCTGGTGCAACTTACGGCCACGTCCTCTCATCCTGTCACTTGCTACCTGGGAGAAGAGACCAACCCCACCTGGCTACAGCCTCCTTCCAGGGAGCTCTAGAGAAGGATAAGGTCTCCCCTGAGCCTCCTTTTCTCCAGGCTAAACAGCCCCATCTCCCTCAGCTGCTCCTCACCTGAGCTGTGCTCCTGAGCCTTCCCCTGCTCTGTTGCCCTCCTCTAGACAACCTCCAGCACCTCAGTGTCTTTCTTCAAGTTGAGGGGCCCAGAACTGGACACAGGATTTGAGGTGTGGTCTCATCACTGCCGAGTACAGGGGGCAATCATTACCCTGGTCCTGCTGGCCACACTGTTTGTGAGACAGGCCAGGATGCCACTGGCCTTTTTGGCCACCTGAGAACAAACTGGCTCATTTTCAGTCACTGTTGACCAGCATCTCCAGGTCCTTTTCCTCTGAGCAACCTTCCAGCCACTCTTCCCCATGCCTGTAGTGTTGCAGTCCCCATGCTCAGATCCATCCAGGTGTCACACAAATTTGATGGAGATACACGGTGGAAGTTGTTCACTGAGGACAGAGCCAAAAATCACACACTCCTTCCACTACCCACCAAATACCCAAGCTCATAACAACAGCAATGTTAAGAGTAGGAAAAGCCAAAGAGCGAATTGCATCGAACACAACAGAAAAACACGCTACCTCACATCAGTCTCCATGGTTTAAATGGAGATTAAACCAATTGTGCCAATTTGGGAAGGACAGGGGCCATCATTCCAGGCTGCCTGTAAGAGCAGGCAGGTGGGGAAAGTGTCGTGGGCAGCAACTCATCAGTACAACTTCACATATGGATGATGCTAGACTGCAGCCAGAAACATCACCAGCTATTGTCACTGCTCAGATCCACTGTCAGAGTCGCACAATTCAAGGCCTCCCAGTATGACTGTTAGGTCTGGCCTGGTCTCTCCAGTTTCAGCCTGATTTCCTCACCACATGACAGAGCCCGGCAGCAATCACTCTTTTCCCTTGCTCTTTATTCATTCCCTCTTTTGTTTCCCTCAACCCTCAAGCTGAAAAGAAAAAAAAAAAGGGAAAAAACCCAAGACTGATCAAGACCAGACAGTGACTACATTTCTACACTTTGCTGCCATTAAAAAAAAAAAAAAAAATACAAGAGGAAGGGGTTTCCCTTTTCTGGCTGTTTAGACCATTCCTACTTTTGGCTGTAAGCAAATGTGTTTGCAAATTCCTGCCGAACACAGCAGCCATCAGTGCAAAAGAGGTGCAAGGAAAAATGAGCACAAGATATAAACATAAAGCAAAAGATCACTTTGCTCCGTCCTCTCAAATAACTGTGTTTGTGCTTCATTTGCTCATGAAAGCCAGCGCTGTTTGGTGTTATGAGTCTCTCATTTTCAGTAAGAGCGTCCATGTCCCTATACCTGGAAAGTTCAGTGAGAGGTACCTGGGTCAGCTACCAGTAATCACAGACAGTAGGAAAGGTTGCCCAGAATCCCTTATATGTTGCTATATGTTCCTGTTTGGTCCTGAGCTTCAGCTGCTCTCCTCACTGCAAATTCCTGGAGCTCCTATTTGATGGGAGCATCTCCCAGGGCATGTTCCTGCCTGCTGCACTTCTCCCAGCCACACAGCCCCAGCCCTGTCTCCTCAGTTTCCCCATGCTCCAGTAAATGGAGCTACAAGGGGAAAGTCTGCAATACACCAAGACCTTAAAAAAAGTGACTGACTCCGAGGACTGGGAAGGGTTGTGGAAATCCCCACAAAGCTTTTGTGGCCTTTTCTCCCTATCCTGCGGATAGACAACATAGCTCGGGCAATGTGTCTGCTTATTCTGTTAAGAATAAGTAAATTTGGGCCCATCCTTCCCCTCCAGCGAGACTTTAACTTTTAAGGCCAAGAATACAAAGGGATGGAATTAAACTCTCCTACAGCCTGTCAGTCTTGCTGTCCCACAAACTTATCAATTTATCACCTTAACTGCACTGATGTCTGTATTGAACACTGATTTATTATGTGTCTGGGTACACAGCCCTGAACAGCCTGGGATGTTCTTGGAAACCAAAGCAACAGAGGTTCACTGAATGCATGATTCCTGCAGATCTAAGTGCTGTATTGGAATAAAATCAAGGTTTGGATCTGCCTTACTTCAAGAAGTGGGCCCATGGGAATCTCATGAGGTTTAACAAGACCAAGTGCAAGGTGCTGCACCTGGGTCAGGGTATCAATCCTGGTATCAATCCAGGCTGGGGGGTGAACAGAACAAGAGCAGCCCTGCTGAGATTTGGGGGTGCTGCTGGATGAGATACTGGACATGTTCCAGCAATGTGCGTTTGCAGCCAAGAAAGACAAACATCCTCGGCTGCATCAAAAGCCCTGTGGGCAGCAGGTTTAGGGGAGTGATTCTGCCATTCTACTCTGCTCTGCTGAGGCCCCATCTGCAGTGCTGCGTCCAGCTCCGGGGCCCTCGACACAGGAAGGACATCAAACTGTTGGAGCAAGTCCAGAGGATGTCACAAAGATGATTAGCAGGATAGAGCACCTCCCCTACGTGGAAAGAATGAGAGAATTGGGATTGTTCAGCCTGGAGAAGGCTTCAGGGTGACCTAACTGCAGCCTTCCAGTACCTGAAGAGAACTTACAGGAAAGATGGGTCAAGAATATTTACAAGGGCATGCAGTGCCAGGACAATGGAGAATGGGTTCAAAAGGGAAAGAGAACAGGTTTAGGTTAGATATTATGAAGAAATTCTTTACTGTGAGGGTGGTCAGACACTGTCACAGGTTGCTCAGAGAAGCTGTAGATGCCCCATCCTGGGAAGCGTTTAAAGGGCTCTGAACAGCCTGATCTAGTGGGAGCTGTCCCTGCCCATGGCAGAGGAGGTGGAATGAGATGATCTTTAGGGTCCCTTCCAACCCAAACCATTCTGTGATTCTATGATTAGACTGGAATACATCTGGAGCACCAGATACTTTTCACAGCTTTCTACCTGATTCACAAGGATATAATTACATTTCTGAGAGAGAACCCTGCTACTACTTGGATACACCTCTGCCACTCACTCCAGCAAAAGCAGGTTTGAAACAAGGAGATAAAGTGCAATTCACATCCTGCTGTGAAGACTGTTCAGAAGAAATGCACTTTCACCTTTTAAAAATCAGACAAAATCAGATTTCATACAAAATTTATCTTATCTTTCCACAGAAGCAGCAACATTACATTAAATTTCTTTTGTCTCATGATATATTTAATGAGGGGGAGAAAAACCAGACGAGTGCACACCCCTTTCTCCAGTACTCCTTGTTATTCTTCCAGAACAATTCTTCAAAGCCACTGAGATCACTGTATGTTACCTCCTTTTTGAAGGATCAGATACATTGCATCAAAAAGCATGCAGGAAAAGTTCTAGGGCATGAAACCAATTTTTGTGCACTTTTATCTGGGTCAGCTTTTCTATTGATTCTGCAAATACTGTATCATTTTTTTAAAGTTAAGGGTTTTTTTAGTTTAAAGAGGGAAAAAGAACTTAAGTCAAACATCCATCTGAGCCAAGGACTGGTTTTGTTGGGTGTTTCCAAATCAGAAAGGTAGATTTTTTTATAATAAAATCCAACTAACAGTGAAGGGGCATCTGGATCAACTTCTAAATTCAGTAAATGCCCTCTTCCCATACTGCGTGTATTTTCATTAATACCATTAATGCCATCTTTGCTGGTAGGTGTACAAAATTTAACAACAGCTGACAACATCTAAGAAAGCTAACATAAAACAAACACATCAAAACCACTCAGACACATGTTTTAGCATTAATTCCTGCCTTCCCTTCTCTGCTCCTCTGCCAGGTTTTCCTCCAGGGTTATGAACTATTTGGCATAGCCTCCAGCTTTGATTTATGTTGTTTCATCAACTGATATGTGTCTTGAGGTGCTCTGAAATAGAAATAGTAAGTAAGAACTGGCCTCAGGTGACATCCTGTATTAGGAGATGACTTATTACAGACATCCTGAAGATCTTGTATCAACTTCATCTGTACACACACACACGGCAGATAGAGAAAGGACCCTTTCTGAAGGATTCCTACCATAGGTGACAGTTCACAGTATGGACAACTTAGAAAACCTGCTTACAACTTCAGATGACAGCAAGAAAAAAATTAATAATTAATTAAGTAAATAAAGGAGTTGGGAATTCCAATTAGGTGGGTGAAAATAAAGAGCTAATGAACTGTCTCTCAAATGCTTTTCCAGATTGGAAAGCTTTTATTTCCGAGAGATACTTTTTGCATATTTTGATAGTGGTGTGATGCTGGGGTGGGAACATCACCACATTATCCAAGAGCCTGATTATCAATCGCGCTTCTGCTGGAAGCTGGGTGCCTGCTTTGACAAAACCTCGTTTCACAGGGATCTGGGCACATGGGAAGAGAACTTTCAAGTCAGAGCCCAAGAAGGATCTGACTAAGATGAGCATTTATTCCCAGGCTCTGGGACACTTGTCTGTCATGCTCAAAATCCAGAGGATCGTCTGGACAGGTCCACCAACCTTTTCATACTCACTTTTCCCAGTCTAGAGAGCTCGGATGGAAAGATGAGTAATCACTTCCATCACACCCACTGTGTGACACAAAAAAACCCCAGCCTAACTGATTTCTGATATTCAAATGACTAACCCTCAACATGCCCCTTTCTTGCCATGATTTTACCCTATTAAGCTTTATTTTCATTAGAAACCTTGCCAGTTCTGCATGAGGCTGCTGGATGCTGCCTCCAGCATTGCGTATCTGTAACCAAAGAATGGCAGACAAGTGAGCTGCCTTCACTGCAGAGGGCTGGAGGTCCCTTTGCCCAAGGATGGCCCTCCTTCCAGAACCCCACCCTGCTGTACTCCATCCATGGCCCATGTGCAGTCATTAATATACTTCTAATTGCAGGAATTATTGCTCTGTTACACTATGTCTTCTCTCTTCCTCCATGCATTAACTGGTTGCTTGGAGCTTTGCAATCTTTCAAAGAAAATGCTTTGAAAAATAAGACTGAAGAGGCTCACGTTAAATTGGGAAATGAGCACGCCTTGCTGGCTACCCCGAGAAACTAGGACAGGCTTCTCTGGACCAAATCTCCAGGTATCTCTGAGCAGTAACAGTCGGCACAATTCTTAAAATACGCACAGGCTGATTAAAGGCTGGCTTACAGCACTCACTAGACCTGCAGCATAAGTGCAGACTTTTAAAATCAAACGGACATGACAATTGATGAAAGAAACCTCCAAACGCAGGGCTGTTTGCTGGACCCCCTTCCTTGCTCTCCCACCTCACAACACACCTTGGGGAAGCCTGAGGTACCACAGTGGGCACAAGCAGAGGTACCCACACCTTGCACGTCAGTCCAAACTCAAACCAGCAGCTGTTTCAGTATTAAAGTCGGGTTGTAATCCACACTTTTCCAGGGCTCCTGACAACCAGCTACCATCCTGCTTCGTCCCTTGCTGGGAGACATGGCACAGTTACCTGAGGGGAAAGTGGAGGGCTGAGCTGGGACAGCTGGCCAATGGATCCCCATAATGTCAGAGGAGACAGCTGCAGAGCAGACTTTAAAAACAACATCCCTTTCCAACAGGACGCTTTCCCTAGGGGAAGGGTTTTCCCCTGTGTGCCACATCCCAGGCCCTCTCATTCATGTGCTTGCCTCACATTGAAAAGACTTCATCAGTGGAGAGGAGCTGAATGCTGCCGGGCCCTACGCTCCACTCAGGGACTGATAAAAGCCAGACTGAGAAACCAGCAAGTACCTTCCCCTCCTCTCGCTCACAAATGGAGAACAAGGGCTGCTTCCCTTCCACTGCCTTCCCCACCTTCCTCTCAAGTATCAGAGCACGCCCATGCCAAAAAGAATTTAATACAGTGTTTTCATCCTCTTATTACAGATGAAGCAAAGCAAGCTTAATAGTTTGGATTTACTTATGTCAGTTTAAATTAAGGCAAGGTTGTAAATCTGGCTTTGTCGCGCCCATTACTCGACTGAGCCCACCACATCCCAGCAGTGCAAAATGCTGCCTGGTTAGGATCCCTGGCAGACCCCAGCTGTGGCAGAGGGTGCCCTGGCAGGGAATCACCCTGGCCATCACTGTTGGCTGCCATTTCTGTGCCAGGCTCAGGGCTGCGGCACTCCAATGCCCGTGGGAGCAGTGTGGGTTCCAGCTTCCCTCGACATCATCACCTTGCACTGACACTCACCCCACAACCTCGAGCATGCAATCCAGCCAGCTTATTAACATCTCCTAATTGAAATATTTAGGCTATTTTCCTACAAACGCAGTCCCTTTTGTTCCTCTCCTCTTTCACATGGACTTCAATAAGCAGCTTTTGGCCACCTGTCCCACAGGTCATAATACAGGGACAATTTAGTATCTTGAACAGAGCTATCATGATAACAGGTTAATGGATAAATGTTAATGTGCAAATATGCCGAACCTAAATGGACTCTCTCAGAAGAAAACCAGAAATAACTACAGGAAATATAGTCAGAGACCACCAGAGGAACCGAGTGATAATGCTCAAATTTATACAGAATCATAGAATAGTTTGGGTTGAAAAGGACCTTTAATTATATATTAATTACAATTAAAATAGATCTTATTCCAGTCCTCTCCATATACACAACCTCTCAGTGAAAGAAACACTGGCTCTAAAGAATCTCCTATAAAAAAAATTAAGTAAACACCTTTAAACAAAGCTCAGCAACCCTTCAAATCCAGGCAGGGTAGTTACAGCTCTCCTTAGCCTGTCCTTCATGGATCTTCACAGCAGGCTGTGGAATCAGTCATAACTTTCCCATTCCCCCTTTGTAACATTATGACAACTTCTGAATAACTGGGAAGCAGCAGATCAGCATCAACTGGAACATCCACTGTCCAAAGGCAAATTGGACAGTTTGGGTTTATTTTGTATTTATATGGCTGTGTTTTCCAGATGAAATGTGTGGTCTAAGCAAAAAACACACCCAGAGTCTTCACTGCCTTCATCCAAACTCAGCCATATGCTCTCTCATATCCCACTGGAACAACCAGGGTCCCACCTGTGCCCCAAAATCCTTTAGAGTGCTCTGCCCTTCAGGAAGCTCTGTCATGCTCTGTTGAAAGATGAACAGTGCTCAAAAACTTTATTCTTCATGGAGGCTGTATTTAAGAAGATTTTCTGCTCTTCTTGGTGGAGTTTCACATTTTGGATGTGTGACAAAGCAGACATCGTGTGCAAGGAAATATAAATTCTGACTGCACAAAACTACCCTAAAGCTAGAATTTCAAGACTGGATACTGACAGAATTTGACCCCTTGAATCAAACTGCTCAGATCTTCTCTGCTAAAATAAAGGCAGAATTTTGTCCTGAAAGCTTTCTGTTGCTCCTCAGTTTGCAGCAGAGTTTAACTAGAGAACTGTCAAGTTTCTAGTCCGAACCTCAAATTGTATGTCAAGTCATACAGTGAGCAAGAAGCAGCCAAGGCTGGGTTGTATTGTCAGGGAATGTAAACAAATAACAGGCAGTGCTGTTCATCTATCTCAGGTTGGTTCACATTTTAATTAAAGCATTTATGTAAATACAGATGCAAATTAGGTTCTGTATAGCATCTGGCAAATTACTATCAAAGACCTGAGGCTACTGGCAAATTATCAGCATGAGCTCTCACGATGTGAAGGTATGAAATCCAATCTCGGTCCAGACACTATATTTTATTTGGCTTAAACTGGCAGTAAAACACCATACTGATACATACAAAAGAAGTTAAATAGTTTTCCATTTGTAAAAAAGGGCACTGAGGAAGTAAACCAAGATCCTTAAAATTCGTCCTTTAGACAGCCTGTGTCCAGCAAGAAAAAAAACCTTTTTGCATTTCTGCAACACCTACCAAAGAAACTCAAAGCATCTCTGAAATGTTAATTAATCCATACTCTCCCCAAGGGATGTCTATTTTAAAGATGGCTATATGGAGCCTGCATTCATCTCTCATTTGCCAAAGGCTCACACGGGAAAAGCCACAGTGATCAAACCTTGACCTCAGCTCTGCTCCTCCCCGCTCTCATCACAAGACTTCCCCTCCACAAAAATCACAGAAACTCACTCACGCCAGAGGTGTGAACCTCTCTGGCCTAGATACCACTGCCTCAAAGTAGTGTTAACTTCAAAACCTTGTTTAACTTGCAAAGATGATTACAGGACAAGAAAACCAAACGAAAACAAGTCACAAGAGAAAAAATCCCTGACATTTTAAAATTGAAGGAATCTTTAGATCATGCTGAAAGAATCTTATCTTTGGAAAATTAAAAGGTGTGACCAAGGTAATCTTCATAGCAGTATCAGCATCAGCTTCTGCTATTTCCTCCCTCCAGGTTCATTCCATCTTTAGAGCCTTGGAAGGGGAGAGCAATTCTCCTTCATTCAGAACCACCCAGTAATACTGGCGCTTGGAAAGAGGCAATAACTGCTACGGTTTTAAAGCAGACTTAACTCGATCAACATCAATGATGCTTAAGTGCATGCTTAACCTTTTCCCTGCAATATCCCTGCACATTTCCCAGGGTATGAAATTCCCACTGGCACTGGCAGAAGTGGAATTACATTTCCAATTTATTCGGAACAGATGTATTAAGTTCCTTGGAAACAATTATTACTGGTGATGAAGAAAAGGGGAAGGAAACCACAGTGAGGTTTGGAGTTACACAGGTACATTCACAGCACGACAAAATGTGACACATACATGTCTTATCATTACTATGACAACACTGTCTGGAAGCTATGTAACTGGCATTTTGTAAGCATATGGTCATATACTGGCCCCTTCCTGTGCTCAAAATGAAAAATAAAACAGGGATAGGAGCTAAAGGCATGAAGCCACAGACTGGCCAGCTTGCATTCTTTTGCCCTGATATCAGTTATAATGACTGCACAGTCATTCAAATGCTTTGCTTGTTGACGTGTTGTCTTTTGCATCTTGCTTTCAAAAAACCCAATAAACCTCCAAGAAACATAAAGAAACAACAAGTGTTGGTTGTGAACATTGGGACACAAGTGTGAATTCCTATAGTAACTGTGATTTTGTGGCTGCAGGGAGTGTATGGAAGAGGGGAACAAGAAATGCTGATGTAATTAAGGAAATGATACCAAGGTTGCACGTCCTATTGTCTGCTGGAACAGGCTAAATGCAAGAGGTTTATGCTCCTGGAAACTTGACATCCCTGCTTTGCATGGCTATTAAGAGAACTGATACATATATGTATCTATTATCTGTATGTGTATATATATCCATATATGTATGTATATATGTATATGACACTTACTGGAGAGCAGTTAACATTTCAAGCTCTGCTTCTCCACAGCACGTCTGCATCTTTAACGGAGTACCTGCTCCAGCAAAATTATTTTCTGGGTCCCCACTGCAAGAAGAAAAAGTGCCAAGTTTCACTGGAGGGGGGGAGGAGTCAAGACCACTACAAAGTATGAGACACCTCCCATATTCATTTTGGGAGACAAACCAAACAAAAATCACAGCCTTACCATGTATTGGTTCCAACTCAGAGCCCACATTCCTAAGAGGCCAAGTTGGCCATCTTGAGGATTTCTTTTTGATAATCGTATCTCAGTAGACTTTTTTCTTATCTGATGACTTAATCAGGCAATTTCAACAGATTGAATGATTGCACTAGTTTTGCCAAAAGAGGTGACTTACAACATACAAGCACACAGATAAATAAGAGACTTGCAGGTCTGATGTGGCCTCAGCTGGCACATCCTTGGGGAATTGTCTGGAAATCAGTAGTCCTATATTGTACTGAGAAGCTGAGCCACTCAGCCAGCAACTCATTACCCAGGGACACGGGTGCACCAGAGGAAAAGGAGAGGGCAGGGGAGTGTGGTTCCAGCCAGGCTATGGGAGAGGTTTTAATTCCTTGCCTGACCTTGTGTAAACCCTTTTTACTTCCCAGAGCTTCTTCATTCAATTCTTGTAACAAAACTTTTCTGTATCACAAATACTGGTATGGTAAATACCCAAGAGGATACAAAGGTGCTTGTATTTTAAGAAATATGAGATAAAATAAGCACCAACAAACCACTCTCTCCTCTGCTCTTCCAACGAGGCTTGGAATAACCCTGAAGTGTTCTTGAGCAAAGAAATGTGTAACTCTAAAATGCTGGAGAGGAAGAGAAGAGCAGTATTTCATCAAAGGACCCGTACTAGCAGTCTAACAACATAACCTCTTGAAGGGAGCCAAGGATTAAAAGCTGGTGTGGAAGGACAATAGGCAGTAAAAATACAACAGTATCCACCTTTTAAAATTCAAGGGGTCTTGAAAGAGGGTGCTAAGAAGCGGGAAGGGAGTTGCTCTGCCCAAGAGGTAAAGTTGTGCCTTGTTTCCTCCGTCTGCATATTTTTCCACCTTTTATTTTTGGATCTCGCAACATTATCCAGCACTAGATGGCACATAGCTAGAATAACAGCCACCGTGCCCCGCTCCAGAGTGCAGCAGGAACACAAGAACCACCCTGCGAAGAGGGAGGGTAAGAGAGAACGTGGAACACTAAAATGCATCTCCCACCTCTGTTTTGCTTAGGAGGATTTGCAAGCACATCTTTAAAAATTTACAGCAACTAATTTCCCAGAAGTACTCCTGCAGCAGAGGAGCACCCGTGTACCCTCATCTAGCGCCGCACAAGGGACTATTGCGGCCGAGCCCGGGTGCACGGGGCCCAGCAGAGTCCCTCGGCTCCCCCGGCACAGGCACGCCGTGCCCCGGGCTGTGCCAGCGCCGCCTCACTCGGGGATCAATGGCACCTCTCCACGCGCCTGGCCAGGACAGCCCTGCTGGCAGGAGCCTCCAGCGTGGGCACGGCTTAACCCCGAGCTATTTTCAGCAGAAGGCGGGATGCGAGCTAACTTCCCAGCATACGGTGCAGCCCGTGTGGTAATACAAAATCCAGCCTTCGTGCCTTCCACGCAGAGCTGCTCAGCCCGCTGGAGGTGGGGACCATCAGAGGCTGTCAAGTAAGAGCCAAGATGGTGCTGCCATGAAATGAATGGTTTTATAAACCCTCAAACAGGACAGCTTTCATTGATACACGAACTCTTGGTGAGCGCTATTCTGGGCCCCGTCACATCAGGTTAGTGCAGAAAAGACCCACCTACACAAGCAGGGCAGTCAAAAGGCCCGTCTGCAGTCCTTAAGCCAAGGCAAGCACAGTGCACAAACAGCATCACTGGAAAAAATGTGGAACTAACACATCTCAAAGGAGATTGAACTTTTCTGAAAAGGCCGCGTTTAGCAGGTGTGCCAAGACAGCCTTATTGCAGAATAACCAGGAGCCATTTTATTTGGTTGGCTGACCTGTTCTCCTGTTTCTGCCCATGAACAGGTTTTGCCTTTTTGTCTCTTTATTTTAGGTGTGGATAACATTTTCCTGTGACAGAATTTACTGTGACCCAAAGTGGCGGCTATCTGGAGTACTCACCAATCTAAACACACGTGAAAACCTAAACTAACACTTCCAACCCTGTGTATCACCCCTGAGGACACAGGCAAACACAGATATAGCTAATCAGCAGCTGCTTTCTTCCAAAAATGCTAGAGACCCACAAGTCCCAGTGAAATCACAGTACCCCAGTGGATTACTTAGATGCCAAGACATCATTTCAAAGACCAGACTTTAGAAACCACTTTTCATAAATCTGAACAATCACTTTTATTTTGACATGACTACATTGCCAGAAAACGGATTACTCTTTGTAGCATCTTCTAAAGCATGGTCAGTTCTCAGTCCAAAAGTGCTGAAATCAGGAATTTGCCCAAGACTGCAAATACATGCTTTCTCCTTGGAAACATAGCTCCCAGCTGAGCAGCAGGCAGAAGATACATCTGGAATTTCTCTGCTGCCAGCCACGGTTTTAGTTCATATTATGATACCAAGAACTGAAAGTTGTTGTTTCTACCGAGAACTCCTCCTCCTTCCAGTCACTTAAAGGGTACAGAGTAAGTTTCTACTTAATGAAAATATTAATTATCACTACGTTTTCTCACATAATTGACACTTGATAATCGATGCCCTTGGCTGGGATAAGACATGGCCCCCAACATTCTGAGTAACACTGATCTTCCCTCTCCTCAGGAAAAGAGATTTTAAAACATCTCTCTCCTGTGATTCAGCCTCAGACTCAGAGTTGGAGGAATGGTGTCTGTTTTGGAAGGCAGACTCCTCCTAACTACGAAGGAAAATGTGAGGAAAAAGCTCTCAAAACTTAGGTAGAGCTTTGTGCCCATGCTGAGAGGTGCACCTTTGTCAAGGAAGCGAGCAGCTCTACAAATAAGAGGTAATGGCACCCACTAGTAACTCAAAAACACCAGTGATCTGCTCTGTAGCCTCCACTGCAGCTGTCTCTAGAAGAACTGCACCAGCCAATAGTCAAGGTCTCAATTCTTGCATCTACCCATTTTCCAGCTTTTGGAGGAATTGCCTCAATAAAGAGTCACAAAAGCAGCTTAAGATCTGGATGTTATTCTTGTAGCAGTAGAATCCCAAACGTCTTCCCTGGAGACACGCTAATTTTGAGAGCAAAACCAGATGGCATTCAGTACGCTGCTGGAATATTCCTGGAGATCAGCACGACAAGGGAGTCCCATCAGCACCCATCGTAATCATACAGGGCCCAGCAGGACCACTAAGTTGTGTCTACCAAGTTCACCTTGCCATAGAAGTGTGAAATACACATTAACTTAAACATTGTTTCAAAGAAGGGCTTTGAATTTCTACCCTGCATCTGCCCTGACTTTTGCTCAAGCGATCGAAAGGCAAGGCTCCGGGAGAGAAACCAAGCATCCACTGCAATTTGATATAATGTGGGGTGAAATATTCACACTCTGTAAGAAATGAAGTTGTACCAGAGGATGCTTCTGATATGGATTTATTTTGCCACCTGGCTCCCCTTCAGCACCACAATCAACCCCAGAAGCTCAAAGAGTATTAACGGCTGCTCATTCCTGACACACCCTGCGTCTTCCAGACACAGAAG
The DNA here is from genome assembly GCF_015227805.2 of Hirundo rustica. NCBI lineage: Eukaryota > Metazoa > Chordata > Aves > Passeriformes > Hirundinidae > Hirundo > Hirundo rustica. The sequence goes on from NC_053450.1 coordinate 11,752,113, forward strand.
ACCTTTTTACTCTGAAGGCCAGCTGCATACGGTAAAAATGTTAAATATTGTGCAGACTAGTCCTCATTCCTGGAGTCATACCTGTTCTCTTTAAAGCATATCTCCATATTTTAACAAAAAATGCCTCCCACATGTATTTACACCAGTGTTCACTCTGCAGATGGCTGTGGGAAAGAAACAGAGATTTTAATCCGTCTGGTGCACCACCAGCTGAGCTGCAGTTGGGATTCAGTGGACAGACTCCTTATTGCTGGTAGATTTAAGCAATGAGATGAATGCAGTTTTATCTCCAAAATCTGGACGGAGGGGTAAAATAGCTTCCCTGCTGTTTCTTGGTACCAGAGAGAACTAAAACAACTGGCTCCTTCCCAGGGAAAGCACCACTTGCTGCTCATCTCTGCAATCATGTAGGAACTCTGTTTGGAATGGGACAGGAATGACTTAGTAATGGCTTCAGATGAGGCTTAGTGAGTATCCCCCTCTTTCACACTAACCAGACTTCAATCAAAAGCATCTTTACAGTTTTGGGCAAAACATTTCCATCCTCTGCTGGCTTTCTATTGCTTGGCTCCAGGCAGAATGTTCAACTTTTGGGCCTCAGTTTCCACACCACTTAAACAAGAGTAATAAAAACTCCCCTGGAGGTATCAATCACACTTTGATGCTTGTATAGGAGAATGCAAGAGAAAGCACTACAGGAACCAGAGATCATCAGTAAAGCATCCAAGACTCTACCATCGATGCTTCAGCAAACCAGCAGCCCACTCGACCCCTAGAGCCAGATGTGCAGCACTAGCTCAGAAAGCCAAAAAACAGGAAGAAGCTGCCAGGTTCTTCATATTCATGAGCTTTTTAATAAAGCTCTACAAAACTTGGAGGCATGTTCTCTGTTGTTGCTCTTGCCCTTCTGCACAGCGAGCAAGTCATAAATATTTCAGGGGAAGAGTCCAGAAAATTTGAAAGACTGGTCCTAGCCTTTTACAGCATTAATGAGTGGGCCATTAATAGTTAATGAAGCAGCTGCTGGTGATCTCAGAGGTAAAGGCAAGATGAGAACAGTAGTGTTTGCCCATTCACTACAATGTGATCATGTGAAGGAATGGCTTGATCCTTCTATCAAATTCTCCCCATCACAGCAAGACCCAGAAGCTGATCATAGGACTTCCAGCAGAACCACACACAAGCCCCTGCCCTACTGCTGCCACCCAGCAGGGATGGCAGCAGCTGGAAGTGGTCTGAACAAACTGTCCTGATGCTCTGGGTACATCTGTGGGATGGCAGAGGCCTCAGTTCTGTCTTAAATACAAGATCAGTGTTCCAAACAATCAGGTAGGACCATGCAAAGCCTATGCGCAGGTGTGTGCATGTACCCCACAGCCACACATACGTAAAAATGCCAATAAAAAGAGTGGGGGTGGAGGCCTTTTAAAGGTCTCAACTGTTTGTTCAAAGCTGCACTTTGAAAGCCAAATTCACAATACAATTGGGCAGCCATCATCAAAGAACAGTTTCTGTGATTTCAGCCTCAGACGCAGCGAGAACTTTGGTGAAGAGGTATTTTTGCTGTACTTACCGTTTCATATATCTGAACTGACATCCCTTGGTTGGATGCTTGCAGACAGGAAAGCACCTTGCTGACAAGAAGTCACCTTTTGGCAACTCTGCTCACCAGGAGCTTTACCAAGAAAGGGCACCAGTGGCCAGGCTGCTGGATGCAACCGAAGCTCTGCAGCCCACGCAGGGGCAAAACAAAAGGGCACAGCAGGAAGAACTGGGTAAAAGTTTGGACACTGTCAAACTCAACTTCTTTTTTTTTAATCCCTGCCAGTATCACTGATTTTTAAAGGATTTGTGAGGTTTGTCTTCCTCCACATTCCTGTGTATGTGGGTGTATCAATCCCAGCACGGCCACTTCCTACTGGTCTAATGAAAACAGGTAAGTCATGGAGAGACCCCCATCACTTGTGCTCCAGAGTGGTTAGTGTGACCCAGTGCATGCAGGAATACAACACAACAAATCAAACACACTAAAAGCGGCTTGCGTCAGTCCTGCTGGCCCCAGGAACAATCAGTCTCCTGCATTCCAGATAACATCACATCTGGCTTGTAACAGATGTGGTTTTCTAACAGGGGTCTGCACGAAAAGCAAGGACTGGTAGCAGAGAGGCTCCCAGAAGACCCCCCAGGTGGACAGGGACAGCACAGACCCGCCTTCCTCAATAGCAAACTGAGCGGGGTTTGGATGCAATCTGAGTCTCCCTTTCATGTAAGCGTCCTTAGTACAGAGTGCAAAAGTTCATCTATTCCAGCCATTCACGACTGGCACTCAAGAGCCTTGCATTCAAAGAGAAGAGAAAAAGAAAAGCTTAATCTCAAAATTACAGTCTTAATTCCACCCTCCAAACCAGAGATGTTTTAGTAGTAGTGCAGGAGTTAAAGGCAACTGCAGCACTGGGCCCTTCCTAATTAACTAGGATTTGCCTAATCTACAGGTTCTCACTGAAGAGACAAAAAACATCCCCATCAACACCCCACTCTCACCTAAGCAATGAGCTTCCTACAGCACCTCTTGGGATAATCCTCTAGTTTTTAACAAAACTGGTCCTTGACTTTTCTCACCTTCAAAGATGATTCTGCCTGCTGCTCTCAATGCAGATCAAAGGCGACCTGCACTAAGATGTAAAATAAATTTCTTAAGTCAAATTTCAAGTAATCATGTTATTCTGTTATTAAAAACTATCATTTGCCAAACATGCTCTGGAAAAAATTACTACTCAGACTTAATAATAAAGTACATAATTAGCAATGAATGTATAGTGCCTCTTTTTAAAATCCACAGCATGTAATGCTCCTTCATGCTTTGAGTGGGGAGTGTCTTAAAATCATCATAAACATTGATTTAAAGACTTTAATAGCTTGAACTAATTTAAATCACATTATGGATAAAACGTCACATATGAAGAATCTTGCCAAATCAGACGTGTGTTGGGCTGTTCACAGCCATTCTCACATCATCTATTTTACATAATTTAGGAACAGATATTTTGAAACAGCAGATAAGTAAAAAAAATTCTTTAATGACCAAAAAAACCTACCCAACCTCAAATACTTCTTCATCAACTTCCCATTAGCTGTCTTTTTCATTTAAAAAAGAAAGGGAAAAAAAGAAAGGGAAAAAAAGAAAGGGAAAAAAAGAAAGGGAAAAAAAGAAAGGGAAAAAAAGAAAGGGAAAAAAAGAAAGGGAAAAAAAGAAAGGGAAAAAAAGAAAGGGAAAAAAAGAAAGGGAAAAAAAGAAAGGGAAAAAAAGAAAGGGAAAAAAAGAAAGGGAAAAAAAGAAAGGGAAAAAAAGAAAGGGAAAAAAAGAAAGGGAAAAAAAGAAAGGGAAAAAAAGAAAGGGAAAGGTTTACATTTTACCTTCTCCTCCAGCTACAGTGCAAAACTTTTAATGCTAAGTGTGTATTACATTTTCTGTTTCCAACCCTTTGAGAACTTACTTTACTGATTTTACAAGACAGAAAAGGGACATGGGCCATTCACGCACTAGCCAAAAATTTATCAAGCCACAACCCCAAAAAAGCCAAGTGGCCACAGCAGAAGCTGAAGAGTATTGCAAAATGAGTATCTGTAGGCTGCAAAGACAAATAATAAAGGGATGCAAATCACAGTCCTTTTCCACTGCTGTGCAGACCAGCAATCATGAATTTGAGCAGGAGAAGGGTCTCTCAGCCAGTCTGTGTCAGAAGCTCAGCATGGAAGATGCTACAGCAGAGCCTAGATACACAAGCCAAGCAGTGACCTTTCAACACACAGTAGCAGCCTCTACCCTGAGACTTAGTAAAAGCATCAGGACAAGAGAGAAGGAACAAATAAACCCCCTATCTACACAGGGATGAACAAAATACAGGCAGATTAAAAGGTAAAATAACTAAAGCATGTATACATGAACCAGGGTAAGTGGTCCTACTGCTTGTGCCAGTGAGAGGCAAATAAGAAAGAAAGCCTTGAGTGCAAGGCAGATAACTGAAAAATACAATCAAATTCCAACCTTGGCTGCAGAAATCACTTCTGAGAGGAAACTCAGGTAGGAATTCAGGTTTCCTGTGCAAATACACCATTTGAAATGCATCGATACATCTCACACCACTCCACACAACATATCTAAAAGCTAAAAGGGTGGCAGAGCCCAGGTGATAATTCCCACCCCTCTTGCTGTCTGCTACCATCTGTAAGTAAAGCAGCCTGCAAAAAGCCACAAATCCTTTGCCATACAGTACAGCATACCATTTACATCACCATCAGTTTTGGGATGCAGCTTGCGTTATATACCCACTACCTCCTTGCAAAGTACCTCACACACTTTTCCTGGAGTGCTTCCCATTCAATAGCACATTTCAAAGCAGATCTCTCCCTCCTTCCAGCACCACAACAGCGTTTTGCCAGCAGATGGAAAGGTGCTCTCCCTGTCCTGTGTACACTCTGGCACAGCAAGCTCCTTGCTGGGATGTGGATGAAGCCCTCCAAAAAAATGTCAGGATGGGAACAGAGCGGCAGGGGAAGAGGTGAAGAAGAGAGTACAACTTAAAAATCCAAACTATGTGCTCAACAATGATCTTCCTCATAAATTGGGCACAGGGTGAAGACAGGGATACGTGTATTTTTTGTTAATTTAGAAGAACTTTATATTTAAGTGGGAGAGTTGCAAAGGACTCAGCACAGAATTGGAGCCAGCTGGCAAAGGGTGTGTGGTGTCTGCTCACCCCTTGCACCCTAGGGTGGTAGGCCCTGAGGTCAAAGCACAGACCTTGAGCACCCTGTGGTGAGAACAAGACCATTCACTGCTCACCAAGAGGCAAGAACAGAGCAAGGAAAAAGGAGTTCAGATTTTGGGAGACTTAAATCCACCAGCTCAGTGCTCTGATTCGCTGCTGGAGAAGAGATGGGGCTGGAGCTAAGATCATTCCTATGTACAAGCTCTTTTCAACATAAATAATCTATTGTGACACTCCTCTCCTGACCTGGATGCACACTGAGTGTTTGCACGCTGTCCTGGACCATCACACAGAGGGTAAACACATAAAAATAACGTTCATTAAGGCTAAGATCCAGGACAACAGGACAGACAAACAGAATCTAAGGAACTTCAAGTATATTTAGGGTTGAAAGCAAAATCCTTCAGAGAGCTAAGATTTTTTTTTTTCCTTTATCTGATTAAGTGTGGATATTAAAACTTGTGTTTGCCTTGAGCAGTATTTCTGAATCCACCTCACCCCCTAGACATCACCAAGGCACACAGAGAAAATGCCAAGAGACACACAGAGGAGGGGCATCCTGTGAAAACTATTTTAGCAATTGTGAAATTGTGAGGATGCTCCAAAGAGATGCCAATTTAAAGGCAGCTAAGAAAACAGTCCCCTCCAAACACATCATTCTTTCTCATCATTCCAATGCTTTTAAAACACACGTAGAGCTGACTCCTCTCTTATGCTGAAGAATCCCGGACAGGGAGAGGGAAGTAGAGGCTTCTTTAGGCAGCACTTTACTCTAAATTTATTCATCACCTTTTGCACCTGGAAACTTCCTACCTGTAGCTGGGTAAAAATCCTGCAGATCCTCAGTGGCCACCAGCCCCTGCCCTTGGCAGCCTGGCTTGGGAATGCCGGGGACAGATGCATTTGCCAACTCTTCAATGCAGCAACCCCTGGCACCTTCCCTGGTTTGAAAAGCCCATGCAAAGCTTTTTCAGCTAGCTTCTCAAAGAAAACTAAACCTAGTCCTCAAAATGGTCACACAGTGGAGCTGGTAGCTTCCTGGCAAGATACTTCAACCTGAGCACAGGATGGGAGGACCTGTGCCTTAGGTTAAAGCCCAGGTAAAAGGACCACTATCAAAAAAAAAAAAAAAAAAAAAAAAAAAAGGGTGCAAAGCCCTGAGACATGAGAAACAGATCCCAAAAATCTGCAAATGCAACATCATGACTCCTGGTACCAAGTATCACTTGTTGGTAATGAAAAGCAGCAGCATAATGGTGACAGGCTACAAGAGATGACATGGGAATGCCAGACAGTAAATGCATGAGTGATAAAGGACTCTGTAACTACCTTTGGCTGAGCAAAAGGAGGACACTGGTGTACTGGTCCCATGGGTGGGAGCAGTGACAATCATGTGGACTTACAGCCAAGCAGCCGAGTGCTCTCCCCAGGAGGGAGCTGAGCACTCAAACAACTTCCTCGCCTTTCAATCACATGGAAATAAACAACACTCTTCATCAGAAAACCAGGAAGGGGAATCTCTTTGGAAAAATGCAGAAAAAAACAGCTTCAGGGGAAACTAGGATTCTTTGGGATAACCTCATCTTCCACAATTTTCAAGAAAGCTGTACCAAAGCCTGGAAGACAACAAGCACCAAAGCTTTTAACAGCAGTGTGCTCCCAGCATATCATTTAAATAAATCAGTTTCTGGAGAGACAAAAGACAAGGAAAAACTCCCTGTGGTGCCTGACAGTTTGTGCTCAAGAGGATGCTGAAAAAAAACAACCCCACAAGACATATTTGCTTTTGAGGTGGGCGGTAGGAAGAGGGGCGGGGGGAAGGAAGGAATATCCCCAGAAACACTTGAGGCCAGAACCACCAGGACTTTCTTTCATTTTGTGTGAAAGTGAATCAGCAGTGCTCTGCCAGCCCAGCAGCAAAGCTTGGAGATGCTGCCGCTGTCTGCTTCGTACTGGCTTTCACTGGCATGAGAGGAGGCAAAAACACCCCTGCACCGCTTCCCAGGCCACCACCACGGCACACTTTGAAACCCTACAAAACTTAACTGATTCCAGCTGGTATCTTCTCGGTTTTTCGTCTTGCTAGTGGGATTTAAGAAAAAGAACAAGAACAAGTATTTTCCCACTTCTGCTAAGTGAAGTGCAACATATAGTAACTGAAACTAATAAGCATTAAACTAGATTGAGAAATGTAAAAAATAGATGTCCAAAACTTAAGAGTGAGAAAAGGGAACACACACATCAGAGGCAATGGAAGGGGCACAGAGTCCTTGAGACATACTGGTATTTTATTCAATCCCTCTGAGAGTGCCTTCAGCAGCAGCTCAAAACCTGCTTTTTTGGGTGGTAATAAAAAAAACCCAAGCAAACCACAAATAACAAGATTCTGCTTAAAAAGGAAGGAACCGCTTTCTTCCCTATACAGTTCTGCTCACAGGACTTCTTCCTCCACTCATCAAACTGGACAAGAAGCTAAGGTAACACTGAATCTGGAGGCTTCCTTAGTTATGGTCACTGACTCAAAAGAAGCAAGAAAGTCCTTCTCCATTTGTTTGCTGTTTGGGGTATTTTTTTGGTTTATTTTAAGCTCCAGTGAATGAAATATGCATTTTTTTGCACTTATTAAAAATTGTGGGAACAATATACAATCAACTACAAAAGAGAAGGCAAAATAAACAGGTAGTTTGAGGTTGCAAGTTTAAAAAAGTATTTAGTATTTAAGAGAGGAAAAAAGGTCAGGACAGGAAGAATGGGGGGGAAAAGGTTCAGGAAAACCCAACATTTTGAGTCTGTAATAGGCTCAATAAACAAATGAAAAGCAGTGCAAGACGTTCCCATTCCATCCAACCCACTGCTCATATGAAATTAATCATCCCCTCCACCAGTGCCAACTGTGACCACACTGCAAATCATAGCATCAAAATGCTACAGGTTAAAAGCTAACACTAAAGATTTATATCTCTACATGTCACTTAAGAAAGGAGGGAGAGAAGCAGAGCGCTGCTTCTTTGCAAAGCCAAAGCTAAGGGTTTGTGAAGAGGAGTAACACAAGACAAGTAGCTTTGCTCTTCATCTCTCAACATTTTTCCAGGAAAGAAGATGAATTTCAGGCTGTGGATGAGTTTACCAAGTGAACTGAAATACCCCTTGGCCAGGTAATACTGGTCTTGAGGAAACTCTGTGACTTGCACAGATCCATTTGCATTTGCCAGGATGTGCCCATTCCTGTGATGCAGAGCCTCCACTGCCTGTACCTACAGGAGGGGCTGCACTTAACAGGGGCTTAACTCCAGCAGTAACAAGGGTTTTCCAGAGCAGAGGGTTGACGTGCAGACACCAGAGCTGAACAAGCACATGACAGCAAACATGTCTGCACGGGCACATCTCACATCACCAGTGCTTACCCTACCAGCCCAAGGCAGGACATGTCACTGAAGCAGCTGTGCTGGCAAAACCCATGAGCAAAAGGGCTGTTACACCAGCAAAGGGACAACATTGCCAATGTCACGTATTGAGATGGTGCTGGGAAGATAAACCCACTATCAGCACGTTCACCCAAGGAGAAAGTTCTTGATGTGCTTGTGGGATATTGACAAGACCAAAGCACTTGGTACACTGCCTAATGAGGTATTAAACATACACAGTCTCACTTTTTACCAAAGCCTGTGGCCATGGGACAAGGAGCAATGGTTTTAAACTGAAAGAGTGTAGGTTTACATTGAACATCAAAAGTTTAAAGATCCCTTTCAACCCTCAGGCTGGGCAATCCCAGACAAAGTCAGCACGAGACAGAGGCCTACAGGATTTCAAAGTTTTTGAACCATGCAGGCAGAAACTGAATCCAAGACTGAGCCTGGACCATAGTACTGTTTAACCTGTAGCCTGTGTGGGTGGGAGTTGTGGAGATCTGGAAATTCCTCCCAATAAGTCTGTAATAATTAGTTTGAGAGCAAGTGGCGAGCAGACTCCAGTCTGCTAGATCAGGTCTCTGCTGGACAACAACGTGGAGAAGATATAAACTGCAGATGTTATTGGGCAGGTTTGCTCTCAGAGCAAAGCTTAATTCCTTGCCCTTGCCCCGATTTCAGCACCCAGCATGTGCTTGTGCCCCCAGCCAATTTGCAAAAGGTTGTCAAGACTCACTGCAAGCTCACCCCCTGCACTCCGATGTGCCATTTCTAACCGTGCAGGTGTTCCAGATCACCTTTGTCCCCGTTTGGTTCCCAACCCTTCCTCTCCTGTTGCCCCTCCAGATGGCAAATGCTGTCCTCTGTCACACACTGACATGAGCCTTCCCCCTGCCAGCCCCACTCTGGGAACTGCCCACTGCAGGCCAGGCACAGGCAGTCTCATCCATGAATTCAAGGAGATGTTGCACCATAATCCACCTCCTCGGCTATCAGAATCTCCCAGGATGACTTTAAAAACGTCCCCTCCTAACTGCCAACACCTAAACCTTCTCTCCTTGCCTGTGTTGCTCTCTCTCTCCTCACTAACAGAATCAAGCCATCTGAGCCTTCTGCAGTGCTAAATACACAAAATCATTTCACACCTCTCCCTCAGTTTCACCAGCAGACTCACGATACTGGTCATTCTACATAAACTCAGCTTATGGAAAATTCAGTTTTCACTTTAGAAACAGGTCTGGGGTCCCACGGTTGCCAAGCCTGCCAAGCTTGCCAAATGGATTGCCTTATTTTCAAACTCAACAACATTTTTACAACCTCAAGTGCTAATTTTTAAAACAAAACAACCAAACAAACAACTCTTCTGCCTTGCAAAGGCATGGCAGTTTTGGGCAGAGGGCTGGTTTGGTGATTTCCGAATTGTCTCTGGAAGGCAAGGAAGGAACTGAACACTCTTCCCTTCATCTGCCAAGCACCCAACTTATTTTATTTCCATTTTGCTACACCTTCACAAACCAAACTCTCAAATATTACCCTATATGAAAAGTATTTGAATTATTCTGGAAATCAACAGCTCTTACAGTTTTTCAGAACAAAACCCAACTTACTGTTACCCTAGGACTGAACTGAATCATTACATCCCGTAAACTTCAGATCTATTTTTGAAGGGTTGATAAAATAAACTAACCACAAATATTAGTTCCAGCTGATCTAACACATGTAAACACACCCTGACAGAAGACAAGCAATTATCTTAAAGGCTTTAAGTTAAAGCCTTTATAGATTATTTTAGTGCCAACTATAGTTTATTACTTTCAGTATGAACCATCGTGTAGATATGCAGTAACTTTTAACAGACTTGCTGAATTACCCTCACACTTGAAAGAAAGTCAAACTACAATTACACTCAATGCAAAATGTAAATGCAGCTTTACCTGATAGCCATGCTGAAATTTCAGGGAATTCAGCTGTGACACCGCATGTTTCTGAACAAATTCTAATTAAAATACTCTTTCGATTAATTTTTAGTGGATGTTTCCATTCCTTAAGTGGACACAAAGAAAAAAAATTTAGACATGGATCAAAACATCCCAACCAGAATAGACTCCAAATAGTATTTCTGACGATTATCCAAGTTAGGGCAAAACAAAAAGGACTAAAACCTGAAGATGTCACACATGCAAATACAGTGATGTCATGTCTGGCATTAAAATCTCTGTCTTTTACGAGGATGAGCAAAACCTGCTGTGTTCTCATTCCAGCCCGGAGCAGTTTGAAACTGGTTTGAAAATGCAAAAAGATGCCCGTAACTTTACTATATTTAATGTTGGCTTTTCTTGACTTTTAATAAAAACACAATAAAACATTCCCCTCCCCAAAAGAAAAAACACAAATGTGACACTACAAACTTGGGCTGTTTCACGATTATTCATTTTACAGATACTGACTAGATATTGCTGATTTTAACTAGAGGAAAAAGGAAAAAAACAAGTGGAATTTTGAGAGAAAGCAACTGGAAAGAGTGTGCTACTTTCAAATACTGACAGCAGGAAATGACCTGTGTGACGAAACTCTGACAGCTGAATTCTTGGGGTGGACAGGCAGGAAAAATGCCATTTTAGAAAGGTGAGTAATCACAAGGTCTTTGGGCTGATGACTGAACTATAAACACCTATCCACGCTTTCTGGCAGTGAGTTTACAAGAAGAGAGGAAAAACATGGGAGAGCTCTTGGCCATTGCCTTCTGTAAGAAGCCTGAGGGGATAAACACACATAGGGGGCAAAGTAAAATACAGACCAGCCAACGCTTAGCATTTATAATCTTCCCAGTTGCTGGGCAGTATCTTGCTTTCCCTGATCCAGAAATCAATTTGCAATTCTGTTTCAAAGAGCGACTGAGTTCATACAACACACTGAAGCCACATCTACATTAGAAAGGCTTCACCGCTACAGAAATATATTGCACTGGCAAAGCACTCTGGTCACAGGTATCTCTTAAACAATAATATTGCTCATCTACTGGTCTAATAAAACCACAGCAGCACACACCACTCTTAATTCACATGCCATTTCCCAGTAAGGCTGCATGCATGAGGGTTCTGCTAGAGACATCAGACCTCCTCTAGTTACATCTGTGCCTCCACGACCCAACCCCAGCCAAGAGAGAAAAACCCTGCAAAAAGTTTCATCGATAGTTTAAAAAGAAAAGGCACCTCACTGACAGCCTTGTGCGGTGACCCTGCTACTGCTGCAGAAGATGCCCTGTGCTGTCAGACGTGCAGCTTCTCAAGGCAATGCACACTCTGCCACTCTCACTCGTTGCTGCGGGACCCGGCGGGCAGGAGCTGCTGATGCCCAGCAATCCTGATCACCAGCAACCCTTCCCACCCAGGCAAGAGTCCTCCTCTTCCCTCCCATTCCTACTTCTTTGGATGTTTTCTCCCCTTTTGCTCTCCACCTTCCAATCCAAAAATTTTGCTTCGTTCCCCTGCACAGCAGAACCCTCGCAAGCTCACAGGGTTTCCAAGGAGCACCTGCCCCAAGAAAGGACGGGGAGCCGCCATCGCCAAGGGGAGAGGAAACTACAGCCATGCCCCGCCTCCTCGGCCGTCTCCCTCAGGAGGGATTCCCAGGCTCGGAAGGAACAAAAGTACTCAGGAAAGAGCTGTGTATGCGAATACCCCAAAGTCAGACAGGTACATCCCTGTACGATTTCCAAGTTATATTCCTAGCGAAGAGGGGGGGAAAATCAGTATCCTTCCCTGTCGCCTTCATCCCAGAGAGAGAGAGAAGGAAAAACAAAAGAAAAAAAAAGAAAAAACAAAAAACAAAAAACAACCCAAACCAAGACGGTTCTGTGATGTCTTCGGAATCTGGCTAAAACAAACGGGAAAGTCAACCTTCATATTAAAAAAAAAAAAAAAAGGAAAAGAAAAAAGAAAAAAAAAAAAAGAAAAAAAAAAGAAAAAAAGTGGATGGTGGATGCAACGTGCCAAAGCCCGAATTTCCCCAAATCTCCCCATTCCGGGGGGAATAAAATGCCACGGGAAGGCAGAGCCTTTCACCGAGGTTGGAGGAGGGAGGGATGGAGCGGGGCGCCCGGCTCTGCCCCGCCGCGGTCCCGGCTCGGTGCCGCCGCTCCGCCTCGCCGCTCCCCGCAGTTACCGGCAGCGAGCCCCGCGCCAGGACCACGGCGTCACGGGTGGGAGCGGGGCTGCCAAAGGGGGGAGGGAGGACCAGAGGAAGAAAAAAAATATCAAAAATTAAACGCGAAGAAGCCGCTGCCAAGTGCGGCCGCGGAGCCACGCGCGGCGGCGGCGCCGGGCCCCTCCCGCGCCCCGGGGCGGCTCTGCCCCCCCCGGCCCGGGAGCCCGCGGCTCCTCGTCAGGGACCGCGCTGACAAAATCCCCCGCTCGCCTCTACGTAACGCCCTGTCGAAAGCGGACGCCATATTTTGTGTTGCTGATGTCGACATAGACAAACGTAGACATGTTCCCCCCCCTCCTCCTGCTTTTCCCCCTTCACCTAAACTTGCGATCGGGAGGCGGCGGGGAGCGGGAAAAGGGCGAGGGGAGAGAGGCTGCATGGCCAAAAATGAAAAATGTAGCCAAAATGATGAAGAGCCCACCCCGAACAACCCTCCCGGCTCCCACCGCCGGCGGTCTCCCCCGCCCTGCCCCCCACCTCCCGGCCCCCGCCGAAGTCCAGGGAACCGGACAGTTTCTTGCAGGAGGAAAAGTTGGGTGCGAGCGGTCGGGGCTGGAGCGCCGGCGAGCGTCCGTGCGCAGGGAAGGGGGCGGCTGGGGAGCGCCGCGCACAGGGGGAGGGGGCCCCGCCTGGGAAGTTTCCTACCTGCGCCCAGGGCGGCGGCACCGACTGTCCCGGGCGGAGCGGCACCGGGGGCTCCGCTCCGCGCCGCGCCGCTCCGTGCGCCGCCCGCGGCCGCGGGACCCCGCGCCCCCCGCCCCCGCCGCGCCGGCCCGCGGGGAACACGCGCGCCCCGCCACGCGCGCACGCACCGGCCCGGCCCCGCCGCGGAAAAAAAAAAGGGTGAGAAAAAAAAAAAAGGAGGGGGGGGAAAAAAAAAAAAAAAAAGGAGGAAAAAAAAAAGAGCCCTCGATCGGCGGGGATCTACGCCAAACCCCACATGATCTCTGACGTCAGCCTGCGTATTTGCATACGATACCACCGCCGGCGCGGCCGCCGGGGTCCCTCGGCGCGGCGGAAAGTTGCGCGCGGGGCCGCGCCCCCCCGCCCGGCCCGGCCGCGCCTCCCGCGGCTCAGCCCCGGCAATTCTCCACGCACCCCCGGCCCCTGCCCCGAGCGTGGGCTCCGCCGGGCGCTCCGCTGCCCCTGTGGGGACACCGCCGGCCCGTGCCGGTGGCATCGCCGGTCCCCGCCGCGCTCCCCGTCCCGCTCCGTGGGCGGAACCACGCGGACGCTCCCGATCGTCCCGGTGGAGCCGGGGCTCGCAGCGGGGGACCCCCCGCCCCGCCCCGGGCGGTGGACCCTTGGTAGAGGGGCTGGGAGTGAGGACCCTCGGACCCCTATCACGTGGGCTGGACCTCCCCGTGAGGGGATGGCAGCGGCTGGACCCTCGTTCTGGGACGTGGGGACGGGACCTGCATCTCTGCATCGCATCCCTGCTGTAGAGACGGCGGGGGCTGACCCCCGCTGTAGGCACGGCGACGGCATCCTGAGGGTCTGGATGAGGCTGTGCCGTGAGACTGCCCCTCGGAAGTGGGGCAGATTACCTGGGGAGGTGGGAGGCACTTCTTCATCTTCGGCTTGTGATAGAGGTTTTACAAGCCACAATCTTTTGGGTGGGCTTCAAGGCGGTGTTTTTTTGTTGCTTTGAAGAAGGTGGTGTGTATTTCCAAGGGGTGCTACAGCAGTCTGTGCTCCTCTGCTGCAACGCAGGAATTCTTTCCCCAATTTAAAACTGCCATTGAACTCTTTGCCTTTCTTCCAAAGAGATGTAGACAGATAGGACCCAGGCTGTTCTCTGTTTACTTCATTGAATTAAAATAATTAATTTACCGATTGTATCTTGCTACTAGATAGCAGATCTTCCAACAAGTCCAGGCTAATAAGACTTAAGAGTAGCATAATCTCACTTTAACTTCACGGGTGTGCTATCTAGATCTGGTATCTTTGATTAGATCGCATTAGATTAATCTTTTAATTGTATACTTAGTGCTCTGCAGGCTTTAAATCTCGGCTTACTTCGGCTCTCACCCTGCCCCATGTCACCAGCGGGGCGGCCAGGCTGCAGCCTTTAACCCATCTGAGTAACTTCTCTGGGCATGGTTTTGTTTCCCTTCCCCGTGTGTGGCTGAGGACTGGCTTGTGTTTGCGTGTCAGACGAGGAGCTCCAAGTCACTGCAACTGAATAATCGCAGAAGAACGTAAATATGTCAAAGCAGTGTCAAGAGATTTCTTTGCAGGGATACCCTTATCTGAGTAGGCGTGTTTTTGACTGCCTGAGTATAGTCTCTCTGTAAGTATTTGATAACAGGATGGATTCCTTCCTTGCTCCCCACAACCTCGAGATTCCTGCTAACTTTGCTTTCCAGATGGAAGCTGTTAGGCAGGGACAAGCTTGGGCATCCTCTCTGCACTTGTTGGGGGCACGGAAGATACCCTTTAAAGCTTGCTGATACTCGTCAAACTCTGGTGTTTGTCCCGAAAGCTGTTAGTGGGTTTGATATTTTTTTAATGGAAATTTCTTTCTCTTTTAAATATTACTGAATGTATTTTGTTTAACTCTTCAGTAGCTCTCCAGCCCTGAAAATGTTTCTGATTTTTGAATACTCGGTTACAAAAAAAAAAAAAAAAAGTCATTTTAGGATGCAAAGATTTTTCCTCAGGATACACTTTTTTTTTTTTACTGTCCTAAAGTCTTAAATTTCTTTCCTACGATGTAGAAAAGGAGAAAAGACTAAGTGTTTTAATAAGACTACTGTACTTTTGAGTATAAAATGTTTTTGAAAAGGCAGATCAATGGAAAAGCAGGTGAAAAATCATCTGCTTGCTGTTGTCCTAATTGACACATACTTTAAAGCCTGTTTAGCTTTTTTTGCATTTCCAAATGCAGAAGGATCTTTGACTGATTAGGTGATACGGCAGCTAATGCTGCCTTTCAAGTGCAAAAAAGGGCTGTCAGTGTGAGCCAGGTGCGGGATTTCAGACCTTAAGCCCGGGTTGTAACAAAGGCAATTCTAACCTGGGGCCAAAGAGGTGCGGAGCCTGCACCAAGTAGGGCCCGCAGTGAGGCTTAACATCACAGTTAGGAACTGGGACGTCATTAAAAATGAGGCATAAATCGCTGTATTTAAGATGAAGAGGATGTGAGTTTAAAATTCGAGCAATTGTTATTACTATCCTAAATGAATAAACTAAGGACAACTTTTTGAGCAGCTGTGTATTCAATGTTACTACTAGAGAAGCTGCTCACCCTGTGTCATCTAACTCTAAGAATACCTGCTTGTATCTGACTTGGCATTTTCCTGCACGGAGGTAAAACATATAGTGCACAGAGACTGGTTTTGTGAATGTTTTTTGAGTCGGTCATCAAATTCCTCCTCTGAATCTTGAGCAGTGGGACAAACAGGCTGCGTGGCATCTCTACCTGGATGCTGTCTTTTAGGAAACTTGTAGTGGGTCAGTTAGCTCTGATTCTGTCAAATTTAATTGAAGTTAACTGAAACAATCAAAAGTTTACTGAGGGATGGGGAATGGTATTTAAGATTAGAGTTTACAATTACAAAAGCCTTGATTCCTTGGGAAATCATGCAATAAAAAAAGTATCAGTGGTGAATGCAGTTCAAATACTCTTACTAAGTCGCAGTATTCATTTATAAAAACCTAACATTAACATGATGCAGAGTAACATAGCAAAATGGAAATTGCTTTTGCAGAATATGCAAAAGGAAAATTGCAATTTTAAATTTCTTTTGCATAAGGTCTCTCCTTATAATTAATAACACAATGAAAGCCACACTGATTACAAAGCACAGTGAGCATGCATGCACTTTCCCAGGGAAGTGAGGGCAGAGTACTTGCCTGCTTTAAATCTAGTGCCCTCTGTGTTCCTTCTGTGCACTGTCTCTGGGTTTAACGTGACATCTGCTCCATAAAGCCCTCCAATCAAGTTGCAGTCTCATCTGTGAAATAATGCCTTGGTCAGACGTAATGAGCTGTGTGCTGATACGTAGTTTTCTTATGGTGTGGATATGAGTGTCTGACATGTATTGTCACATACATTTCAGTCTTTTTCAGCCTAATGGTTTCTTTCTGACTGTTTAATCCTGTGAAATTGCAGGCTGAGTCAGCATTACAGATCTAATTCCCTGTCTTGGAAGTGCAGCTCTGACTTTTGCTCTGAAGATACTGCATAAATATCCTAAAAGGGTATGTACATCTTCTAAGAGCCACAACAGAGGCATGCAAATAAAAGAAGTGTTTTCTGTTGAGAGTATGGCTACACGTTTCTCATTTTAATGCTGGCCTAAATCTCTCTTGATCTCTCTCCACTGTGAGATCAAGTGGAGTTTTGCCTGCAGGATGTAGCAGCAAATGGGTAGGCTGTGAGCTTTAGAATGGATGTGTTTGCTTCTCCCAGGGCAGGTGAACCAGCCCTTGGCTGGTGGGCCAAGTTACTGCCTTGGAGCTGGTTTTGGGAAGAACCAAACTCAGGTTCTGTTGCTGATTTTCACCTTGCTCCCATCTCCTTTTCCACCTCATTCTTCTAACCCTGCATGGGCATAGCAGTTTGTTGGCTCTCTGTTTTTAATGCCAGCTGAGCAGTGGAATCAGGCTTCTTATCCAATCAGAAGGACAAATTAAGGTAAAAACAATTTAAAAAGAAGTCAGTGGACAAACACTGCTACCTTTTTCCCCTCTCTTGTGGAGACCTTGATCTCTGTGCTAAGGGCAGGAAGCGTGCTTGACTGATGGTGTGCACATCAATGGCTGAGAAACAAAGCTCTTTAGCCTGGTGGGTGTTTTTTTTTTTCCCCACCCCAGCAAAACAGCTTCCCAAAGCTAGCTTTCTCCTTTGCTTAAATGCTTTTTCGCTCCTGTCAGTGTTCTCAATCACCGGCGTGTGCAAATACAAGCTGAAGTAGTAAGCACTGATCAGATGTGCTGTCTGCAAAATGAGATGTTAATATGAGTGCACAGAAAAGGAAAACAATATCAAAGTCTGATCCAATTATAAGAGCTGATCTTATGGTTTGTAGTGCCCTTAAGCTGGGGGCAGCTGTCAGAAGGCAAGATGCCTCCCCTCCTGGAAGAAGGGCTGATGGGGAAGATTAGTTGCTAAGCCTGGATGGAGAGAATCCCCCAAACACAACCTCCCTAAGCATTTGCACTCATCGCCTGAGCTTAAGATGGGTCCTGGCAAGAGGCACGCAGGCATCTGTCTTTTTCTGTTTCAAAAACTCCAGGAGAGCTGATCACTTATCACGGGAACCATCTGGCTTATTCTTAGAGAGATCAACAGTTAGTCACTGAATGAACAAGGAACAAGCTGCATTGAAGTCTGCTCTCCCCATTAAATATGAGGACTCAGCCCAAGGTCTCTGAAACACCACGTGCTTTGCCTGCTGCAGGCAGACGGGAGAGACATTTAATTCTGCCTTGAGGTTGCTGAGCTGCTGTCATGTGGAAGAGAGCTTCTGTGGCGAGCCAGGGGACGTTGATGTCTCTGCAGTGAGCTGTGGTGGCCATGGGGATGGGGACCCGAGAATTTGCATCCTCAGGGTCACCTCTGCCAGGGGTGGAGAAACCCGAGAAGGGAGCAGGGCTGCACCATGGCTATCTGGAGAGCTTGACACAGTCTGCTCTGCCTCCAGTGTTCACTGTTGATCTCAGTTCCCCAAGGGCCAGGCCAAGAGGTGGGAACGGGTTATCATTCTGCAAGAGTTGCTGGGGATGCAGGACAAGGCCGTGTAGGCTGCTGTGGGTCAGTGCTGCTGGACTGGGAAATTAGGGAGCCAAGGTGTTTCATTCTTACCTTTGAGGAGTAAAATTCCACCTTGTCCCTGAAGGGATTCAGGGTTGTCTATGTGACTGTGTGCTCTTCGTGCTTCATTAGGAAGGACTTTAGAAATAACTGAGCCAATCCTTGCTAAAAACTTCTGAAGTCAGGCCACTGTACCTCCCCTTGCGCCAGGCAGTTAGTGTTTTAATAAAGCCTTTGGCAGCCTCTCTCTGCCCTCTGCCATTCCTAGCGGGTCCCTGTGAAGGGCGGCTGGCTTTGAAATGCACTGATGGGCCAGGGGGGCTTTGCTCACCCACCACTGCCCTGGGCCTCCTGTAGCCAAGCAGGCTCCAGACTTTTTTGGACCTATCAGTGACCTGACAAACTCAGTGAACTTGGAGCAGCAGCTTGGCCTTTCTTGTGGATAGCTTGCAGATCCCACTTGAATGCTATAACCTTTGCTGAGTGACAGTTCGGGGATTTTTCTTCTCTTTTCAATTTTTTTTTTTTTTCTATTGCTCTTGCTAATTACTAAAGCAGTTTTTAAAATTTAAATGAGGGCTTCCTCCCTCACAGCCCATCTGCTGTGAAATCACAGCGCACATCCTTTGTGACAGTTCAAGCATTGCCATGGCAACGTGCTGTGATGTGATCAGCCCTGAGTTATGACCTCACTGTGGGACCAGGCAGGCCAGGTTGCTTTGGCAGAAGGAATAAAAACCAACTTCAGCGTTAACAAAAGTCCTATCTCGGCTACAAGCTGGTGGGATTCGTCCTGGCCTAAAAGCCAGGCTAAATCCCTTTCTGGAGCTTTTTACAGGACTAGTGCTAGGGCTTGGCGGGGGCATCCACTTGAGAAATCATCTATTTGTTTCCATAGAGAAAGTTACTTTCTTTGAGAAGTCTTTCCCACCAGTTTATGGCACAATTTCAGTAGAAATTCTTTGAATTTTTAAGACCTTTTTTTTTTTTTTTTTTTTTTTTTTAAATTCCCCTCCCTGTTTATCCATAGTGCTTCAGACCAAACTCTCTTTTTCCTATTTGGAGGCAGGTGCTACATGGCCAGTGGCAATGCATACTTCACCTGTGCTCCCCTGTGGCTTTGCCCCGACCTCATCCAGAAGATAACAGGTCTGGGTGAGTGGTTTGACTTTCTGAGGCATTCATCTCTCACCTCCCTGCTGAGCCCTCCGTGAAGGGTGACAACCAGTCGCCAGCCTTTGCGGACAACAGGAGTGGATTAGTGACCAAAGACTGCCCAGCAGGTGTCATATTCAATGTTATTCATTTCCAATTAACCAAAGACTCTGGTTCAGAGCCCCTGGTTCAAAGTAGGGGATTTTTTTTTTTTTTTAATTTATTATGTGACCCCTGCCAATTTTAGATCAGATTTTAACCATCAAACTGAGCCTGCTCTTCAGGAAGCTATTTGCACACGTAACTAATTCACTGAGACAGCTTGTATATTTATCGCTACTGTAGAATGTGTTTCAGAATGTGTCTTTGTCTGTCCCTTAGAGTAGAATACAGCATATTTAGACTGATGGTACAAACAGAATTGATGGGAATATTTGGTAATTCTAGAGGGACTAGTGATACAATTTGCCGCCTCTCTGGAGACCTGGAAAGTTTGCAGGCAGCCTAGTTTCTCTGTTTTATTTCATGCTGTTTATGAGAATTTAAACAATACATGGCTACTAAATTATATGTATTAGCTGGGAGGTGTTTCGGGAAGGGGGGGAGGGTGTCTGGGGAAAATGAGGTAGTTCCAAGTGGCACACTCTGCAGAGAAGTATTTCACAGTATTGGACTTCCAGGTGTTAAGACTTTGAGGGCAGTTCTATATGATGGTATTATCTAGGGGACCACAGTGGGTCTGCCGTGCCAAGGTCTGTGTGGTGATGGAAGAGCACACAGCCCTCGGTTGCTTTAGGTTCCCCTGTCCCTCATGGCAGAGCTGGTATATAAGGCTTACAGTCCTCACGTATCTATTCCTCCCCTGTCCCTTCCTGAACACATGCAATCAATATAGCCCCAGTGCATTATTGATCAGGCCATTTAACTTTGCACTGATCACTCTGCTTCACCTGTTGAGTCAGAGAGCTGGCAAATGGTTGCTTTTTGGCAACCAGTTTTTGGCATTTGCAAATGGCAAATGGCAGTTTTGTCTTTAAGCTGTTTTGGAAAGACAGCCTGGAAGATTTTCATAATTTTTAGGCTCACGACCAAAAGGGGAGCAGAGAGGGAAGGACCCAAGTATAATAATTTTCTCCCTCCGAAACTGTCTTTAAAAATACTCTCTGCTTTAGCCTCTTTATGCCACTTTACAGCCTCCAGCAAATTTTTACAGCTGAGCTACTTTCCAGCCCCAGAAATTGTGGTACAGCCCCTGAACTATTGAAGTGCAAATGACTTGACCGTAATCTAGGAAGATTCAAGAGAAAGAGGTCAGATGTTACACTAAACACTTATGGCAACATATTTCAACAGCAGGAGGACAGAAGCAAGTTTTATCCTGGTCAGGTTTAATCTGAGGAGATAAAAATCTATTTTCTGAAGGTGAATGTTACCAGTTTACTGGTCTTTGGCTGTGCAGGCTCAAAAATAACAATCCTTCTGTAACTCTGTGTAAACCAGGGCCTTAAGGTACTTGTAATATTAACTTCATAAGCTTCATGGCACACTCATAGTATCAGCCCCTACGGTTCTCCCAATTTATTGGTGGGAAAACAGCTTGAGAAAACTGGAGACAAGGTCTCCAGCAACTTTGGCTGTGGCCAAGCATTCATAAAAATCATGCCAACATTTGGGGCTCCTGGGACTTTTGGCAACCCCAAGGAAGGAGCTCGTGGCACAGCCAGATCCCTGGAGTCTAAACCCACTGGCTTGGCTGTGCTGCCCTTTGTTCACCCCATCGCTGACACCAGGAGGAAGGCTTCGCTGGGCTTGCTGCAGGTTGAGGTGAATATTTATGAGATAGGCCCAGATCTCAGCAGTGACAGTAGGAATTTTCCTGCTTTCACAGAAAAGTGAGTCTATACCACTCTCAGAAATACAAAAGCAGTATCACAGTGCTATAGAAACAAATTGGAGTTTTTATCCTGCTCAGGCTCAGCCAAGAGTTGCTATCATTTTCTTAGTAAGACACCTGCCCTTAGGTCCTCAGTGCATAGATTTTCCTTGCATGCTGGGTTAGCTCCAGGATTTTGTTTTGCTGCAAGGCCATGCTAGTAATAGCTTCTTTTAAGTTTTGTAAAGCTGGATTTGCAAAGCCAGCTCCTGGATAACATGGTAAATTGCAGGTTAGGCTATGTGTGTTTACTGCAACTAAAGGGAAATGGCTTTTTCTGATCTTCAAGATCCCAAAAAGGCAGCTTTCTCAGTGAAAAATATTTTGTCACAGTAGTCACCTTAAATGTCACCCTAGACCAGTGAGAAATTTATGGTGACATTTTTCAACAGAGATGGTTAACTCACATGCTCCCTGTAAAATACGGATTTTCCTGCACTTTGAGAGTGTCTGGAGGAAAAAAAAAACTGTATGTAAAACTTGATTTATAAAAGGAATGTGCCTGTTGCTTCAATCTCTGGGTGCATTTACATTACAATACACAAATGAAATTTAACCTCATGCTGTCAACAACTGTGTTTTATCCAGGACTGAGCAGACAGGATAGGATTTAGCTTTTCAATAAATGGGTGGCATTTTAGGGGGAAGCTTGGAAAAGGTGGGGGGGACACACTAAGAGAGTAAGAGATAAAGTTGTATACCTTTATAAAGGCATGGACATGCATTTTGCTGCCTATGACCTGTAAATTACCGTCTGGTTTCACAAAGACTCTTTCCATTATTAAAAGAGATGGAGATAAGGGAACCCTCTGCCCCAACAGACTAAATGTATTTGCAAGAGTTTTTGGAAGTCAGTAATAGAAGGAAAAAGAAATGTAGATTTTTTATATGTTTTCCTTAATGCTTTAATATTGATGCAGACCTTTCAGAGAAATGCTGGGATCTATTGTCTGGAAGGGAGGTGGGAGAGGGGTTAATTCCTGTCCAGGTCCTATTCACTGCTTTTACTTAGGTCTTAACACATTAATGAAATACATTTAATAATAATTAGTATGCTAAGGATGGCATGATGGATACCAATTTTGATGCACAGTGGCACAAATGAAGATTAATATTAGTCATATCTGTATGATTTAATGAAGGCTATAATGCCACCTGCTGTGTGGTGGAATCAAATTACTGCTTTTTTGGTTGTTTTTTACTAGTTCTGGAAAGAAAATTAATTTGAACTAAGCTAATTTCCCTTTAACGTGTTAGATTTGTAATTAAAGATTCACGTGTTGCAGTTAAGCCCAAATACTGTGTAAAATCACACACAGGAGAGGCCTATGATGTTAACCCACCTTTCCCCAGAGGATACAGCACCCAGGCATCTTCTAGTTGAGATTAGTAGTAGTTTCATTTCCTTCTTCTCTGGGGGCTTGCAAGACATCCCCATGCATTTCCCTGCTTTTTTTCAGGTACAAAAAACCATCCCTTGAAGGCCGTGTCTTGGGCTTTCATTCACCGAGCAGTGCCAGAAGGAGCTGTGCATTCACACACGAAGTGGATGGCACTTGCCAGCCCCAGTGCAGGGCCGTGCTGGGTTGGGACGCCTCTTTGGTGGCTGCTGCCCTAGCGTCTCTCAGGCCAGGGATGGCATGTGAGTCCCAAGAGGGAGCAGTGATGTTGGAACCCTGGAGGCTGAACATTTTGGGCTTTCTGAGCTGAGGGGTGCTGACCCTCAGGCAAGCACCACATTTGACCTGAGACCTTGGGACAGGCTCCCAAGATTGACTGACGGCACGGGGGTTGTGGGTGTGTAGTTAGGATAGTATTGTGTGATCTCACAGGGTGTAAAACTTAGGTTTAAGATTTTAGTATATAGTAATGTGTGTGAGTCAAGATGGAGGGCTTTGGGTGTTGTCTGAGTCCTTCACCTTCTTCTTCCATCTTCTTCATGGGTTTAGGTGGTTTTCTGTAATTGGATGAAAAAAAGGTCTGCATTGCGGGCCTTGGGTGGTCATTATTAGTCCAAAAACACAAATAATATAGGTGTCACTTTAGTATTGGGTAATTATCACTTAAAAGACCTTGGAAAGACTTGGAAGCTCTCTATTTTACCTCGTTTTTCTAGCATGCTAGTTGGAGCTCATGGTACGTGAGTCTGTACATAGCTAAGATATGATAAACAACCAAGTCCAAACTCAATTCTGCATTTCCTGTGTATTATTCATCTTGACCTTGGCAAAGAAGAACAGAAGCCAAAACCCTCACACAGTGATACTTGGAGCAGGAGTATCTGCTGGATGCAGAGCATAAGTGGTATCAATAGAGGCCATTAAGACTCAAGTCATGGCTTGGATCTGCTGCCGCTCTGGACTTTCTGAGGACTTGGAGTTTTGGCTAATGGGTTGCTTTGCAGCTCAGGATGGCCGGTGTAGCCAGAGCTGCTGTGCTGGAGTGTGCTGTGCCTCCTTGCCGTGTCTAAAGGCTGCATGGCCTAGCTGCTGGATGGCACATTGTGTATGGCAGACTGGCAAGCAGCGGTAACAAAATGATTTTGTCCCCCAACAAAGTCAATTGAATGAGATTTAGTGTTGCTAAGAGATTTGGACTGCATCCCTCGAACTTCAGGAGATTAGGCTGCCAAGCAGGAGGCACTGCAGAGGGGCTGGCACCATGCCAGTAAACAAAGCTTTATCAGGATGATATGTTAATATTTGTGTGGTACTGGAAAACTAAAAAAAAATAAAAAAGGGAGGGGCAGAATGGTGGCCTGCCTCATCTGCTACTCTGGCATATAATTTCCCATTGAAGCTGATGGTAAACACACTAATGCTTCTGCAAAAAATATAAGTGATTTCAAAACAGCTTGGTTGTAATGGAAAACAGATGCCTAATGCAGTCCACCTTCATCTGTGGTCCCAGCAGATCTTACATGGGGAAATATTTGTCTTATGAGAAGGCCCAGAGGCCCCCAGCTGACAGCAGAGTTGAGTTTGGTGAGGGGCTTCTTTGGGATGCAGCAGTGCTGACTCAGCAGGGTGCAGATGGATGCAGGATTTCACTGCCTGGGCACCAAGCTGGCCATGCTTGGGTTCACCATCATTTGAAAACTGCTTGACCATGTGAGTATAAAACTGCACTTGAGGTGGCAAACCAGGATGAAAAGCTCAGCCTACAGGAAAAAAAGTTAACCAGCTGATAAGAAATGCAGACAGTAGTGAGACTCTTGGTTTCTTTCATCTGACACGGTGTGGACAGGAAGATGCCAGGAGCGAAGCAGTGGATCTTGCAGGCTGCAAAGGTGCTCCTGAATTTCATCTGAATGTTGGACAACTAAAACATCAAAGCTGATGCCAAAATGCATTTTTCTGAATTAATTTTTGGAAAGAAGTTAATGGGAGTAGATGATGGCATAGATGCTGATAGTAAGAAATAACAGGATGGTCAGGAGGGAATTCCCTGTTGGCTTAGCTAGTGATGTGTGCCACGGTTATAAGAAATGTTTTCTGGATGTGGGTGTGTGTGAGATGTTTGAGAAGGGCCCCTGGCAGTACTCCTTCCTGGTTCTGACTTGCTTACTGCTGATAGGTTTTTTTACCATGGGGATTTGGAGAAAGTGGATCTGAGTGTGCTGGATGCTGGAAACACACATGGATGGGTGTAGAGTGTCACCACTTCAGTGACAGCTGACCTGAGTCTTATCAGAATCTGCAGTGATATGTTCATCTGAGGACCACTGCAAATGTGGTACATCTGGTGACCATAGCATCGAAGTGTAGCATGGACTTTTTTTCATCACATGAAAACTGCAGGATCTGCATAGGTATTGGGAGAAAGAGGAAGACCTTGGGGTTTCATGAGATAAAGGACACTGCAGTTTCTGCCCGCAGAGCTTAGCAATTTTTGCCATGCTCGTAACACAGGAGCTACAGCTTCCTTTTTTTTGTCAATAGACAGGTAAAGCCTGGGCTGTCCAGATTGCACTTTTCCCCTCTCTTCCAACTCACTGCCTGCTTTCTTAAGCACTTTGCCTGAAATCCTGGTCCCAGTGAAGCAAAATGGCAAATACCTCATTGGCTCCAGTGCTCCAGGTGCTATTTCTCAGCTACAGTGGCACACTAGCCCTCTTCACCGGCTAAACTCTGAACCTACACATCCAGAAGTCACACAAAGACAACACCGAGGTCACAGGAAATCCACATTTTTGATATAAAGAACAGTCTATAGGCTGACACAGCTTATCTTTAGATCCCTGACAGGAAGAGTAAGGCTTGGGAGCCTTATGTGGCTCAGCCCAAATACAAGTTCAAGTCCAGCCTGATTGTATGCTGTCCTCTATCTCTAGAACATAGATCAGATGCATGGGTTTTAGTAGGCAAGTTTTACACAACAAGATGTTTCCCCTTTGCCACCCCCCGACCTGTCAGTGTTGGGGGTCAGGGTGAGGTACTAGTGTGACATTTGTGCTGTTTCTATAGCCTACGAGCCTGCCCAATCCCTATAAGACCCAGACTCCAGGAGAGGGGATGAGGAATGCATCAAGCATTTATTGGCTTTTGTGGCTGATAACTGGGTGAAGATAGATACTTGTGTATGTCCTGTTATCTGGCTCTGGGAATAAGGTGATGATTCACTCCAAGTGCCTTATCACAGCTCCACATCAGAAGGGAAATATACAGAGAACTTATCTCAGGACTGTCTTGACTTTTTCAGATCTGAAGAATTATGTGGATCCAATTGGTTGTAAGTTTTATATTCCTTTAATGAGGCTTTTCCATCTCAATAGCTGGTTGTTTCCACAGACAGACTCCCATTGCACATTATTTTTTATTGCCCTAGGCTGCATTTGTCTAATTTTTCTGTATCCCAGAAATGGTCTCTCCAGTATTTTGGGAGGATTCAGTTTGAGTGCTGACCTGCCTTCTTGACTGCTCAGGAAACACAGAGGCTTGCACAGAGCAGCACTCTGTGCTGGCATTCAACAGCAGGAACTAGGAATCCTAAAGCTAAACTCAAATTCATCCTGGTGGAAACTTTATTATAGTGGATGAACTATATCACTGAAAAAAAGGCTAGATTTATCTCCAAATATCCCATCTCCCAACTCCACAGGAGTTCAAATGGGCAAATCCCAGCAACTTTAAATGATGTAAGGCAACTTTCACTCCAAAAGCCTTTTCTCCTGTCAATTTTCTCCTGTGACTTTTCTCCATTTGTGTGTCTTTCCATGTTCAACTGGCAGCAGCAGAGAGAGAGGAAAATAATAACTACAGCAGTCACTGCCAGAGCAAAAGGGAAGTGTGCAATTTTTTTTGTAACTTTTTTCCCAGAGAGGGAAAATATGAGCACAAATCTGTGTGCTGCATTTAATCTTAACATTCCTTCTAGTAAGCACTGATGTTGTATTTAAAAAGATAATCTTAATTGATAAAAACAGGCATTATATTAAAAGTTTTAAAATTATATTGAAAGTATTTTCTCTAGTTTAAGAAACATCAGCAGAAAGTTCTTTGGTCATATTTTTCTTTGTCTCTGGGTTTCAAGGATTGATTTATCTGTTCAAGTAAAATGCTGGTACTGGGACCATCACCAGGCCCCTTGAAATAACAGCTCTTCATTTCTCTCCTCTGTCTTTAGGTGGAAAGGGGCTCCTTGGCTGTGCAGGGAGCTCCTCACTGACAGCCTCCTTCTGCTGGGGCTTCAGGACCTGATGGAATGAGGGGGAATGGAGAAGCTAACCCTCCTTCTCCTCTGGTTTTAATGTCATTTACGAAGAAAGTATCGGAAGCTCTTAGTTTCACATTTTGATCTCCTTTCTCATTTGGCAGCTCAGTACAGATGTGGATTTTCCAAGCCATCTGATATGTTTGGATAATAAAACCCTGTTAGGTCTTTTGGGAAAAAAGCTGATATACATTTGCCAACATTTTTGTAGATGTTTTCCAAGCACAATTTTCCAACTGAACCCCAGAGGGTGGGCAGGCTGGGAGCTGCTGGAGGGCTGTGTGCTTATTTTTATCCATTTTTAATGTGCTTAAAAAAAGAAAGAAAGAAAACAATACCCTTTCCTTGTAACCAGCGTCTTTAAAATGATACAGTTCTGGGGGTTTTTGTGCTGAAGACTTTCTAATAAAATCTTAATTTATATATTTTAACCTAGTTTTCTGTTTTTCTGTCAAAACATCAAAAAAGTTTCACTCTCTTCCCCATGCATGAAATGATGAGAGATTCTCACATGCTCTGAATCAGGAAAAGCAAATTAAAATCCTATACTATGTTTTTTGAAAGCCCTTAGAGCTGTTAGTTCCCTTTAAACTCTGAGAATGATGGTAAATGTGTAGCACTTCTAGAAATAATGTTGTGGATGCCAATCCCTAACCGCCCAACACAGCTTTCCTCTCCTGTGTTTTATGGACTTCTCCCAATGAACCAGGCTGGTGTTGTTGCACCTTCAAGGGTAGTCCTGGCATATGTTACATTTGTCTTGTGGGACTTGGGAGTAGTGAGAAGCTCTGACCTCTTCTCTGGCATGTCTGGATAGGCTCACAAGGTCGAGAAGAGTGAGTGTTGATAATAAGTGATTCTGGAGTCCTTTCTACCCTTTCTGCAGGGGTGCTCTTGGCACTGGTTCTTGGGACACCCAGCTGGTGTCCATAGGGAACACCCAGGATATGAACTACAGTGCATTTTAGGCCACCTTGCAGATCTATTGTGAGATGGTTATTTGTCCAAGGAGATGTACCCCGGTCCTCTGTGCTGCATGATTGCTTCCCAATCCCTTCTACCATTCTGAGTAACTCTACTCTTTCTTGGAGAAATATCCTTTCTTTCTGAAACTGATCCTTATCCTTTCAAGTTTCTTTTCTTCCTTTGTTTTCAGTAGTTCTACAGAATAAAATAGAGGAATGTAAATTCCTCCTTCATATTTTCTACCTTTTTTCCTATGATAGGTTCTCCCACTGAAAGGGCAAGCACAGTCTTTATAACTGCTCTTCATGAGCTGAAGAACTTACATGTAAGGCTTTGCATGGATGCAGTGCATGTGGATCTAGTGTGTCCAAGTGAATCCAGGACTCAGCACACACTGATTTTTCAAGACTAAGAATGAAGACACCATTGCTTTATAAAGCTGTGTGCAGAACTCTCATTGGCCTCAGATGTCAAATGCAAATTTCAGCCTTGCCACAGCAGAGAAAACTACATAAAAGCAGGTATCTGTTCCCCAAAAAGCTGCTTTGTTTTGCTGTTACGTGTGAACTGAAAAGCCTCCTGTGCCTCCTGAAGAAGGAAGATTATTTTTCTTAGAATTCTAATATCATTGGCAGATTATTCTCTTAGAACCTAAAAGCAGCAAAGAAACTTTAAACAGTAGGCAAGAAGACTGTTACAGGTGACAGAGCTGTAATTTGCAGATGTTTTAATCAGCACAGTAACACTGAAGATCATGATGCTCTGGCCTGTTTATTCTTTCCTCAGCTGTTCAGTTAATGGATGGATTAATTGGTAGCTGTCAAGCTTGAGCTGTATGTACTGAAGGTTTTTGCAACACTGCTCTGTCCACTTGAAGGCAAGCAGTGTGGTTGGTTTCAGAAAAATGTCAATTAGAAAATAATTTCCATACATTCACAGCTTACTCAAAGTGTTATAATTTCACCTGATGCTTTCTATGCTGCTTGCTCTTTAAATGCTCATTTATGTCTTTCTGTTATCTACTTTATTGTAAACTCCAAGAGAACAGACTGTCTCCTTTATTGTGTACATGCAAAGTGCCCACTGCAGCTTTCCTTCTTGCAGGAACTCACTCCAAGGTGCTGCTGTGATTAATGTGAAGATGGAAAGTTTGAATAACCTCCTTGTAGCGGCTCTGAGTGATGAATGTATGTGAGGAAGTCTCAGAGGATTTTTCCTGTAATAAAATATTATTTTTCACATTAACAATTCCAAAATAACTGAACTTTGCCTTGGACTTTTCAGTCCATGTTTCCCAGCATTTGTGTTCACTAAGCTGTTCTGCTGCTGAGAGTGAAAATCTGGCCCCTGCGAGCCTTGCACAGTCGCAGGCAACAGAAGCCAACACAAGCTGTCTTTTGCTGCTTGATTTTGCAGAGCAGATTTTTTTTGTTTGGGCCTCTATAAACTTCCAGATCACACTATAGCTTGAGCACATCTCTTCAAAAGGCATGTAAAAATATTTCAAATAAATGAAGGTACATTTTATAAATAGATATTTTTAGTTGGTCAAGGAAAAGCTGCTTATTAAAGGACAATACTCTTATTACAGGTAGATCACAGCGGTAGGGATTTAGGGATGGACCCTGGTGAAGATTAGTAGCTTTTTAGCTTAATTTGCAGTCTAACACTTAAGATAAGTTGGGACAGGACCTCAGAGAATTGGACTCTGCAAATAATAACCCTGCCCCATATTGGTTTTGGTAAGTCACTCACAATCTCTTGCTACATGAGAATCTTGTCTGTAGAGTGAGGACTGCAGACAGGAGTGGGAGAGGCCATCCTGACTGCCACTGCTGCTTCTGGAACTGCCACCCTGCCCTGGGTGCTGCCTGTCAGGAGGAGGGAGAGGTTGTGGGCATCTGTCAGGCAGTTTCTAGGGCAGAGCTTGTTACCTGGTGGACAGGGCTATGCTGTGTATCTGGCAAGGTCTCTGCTAATTGTCTTGTTTTGCAACTTATCTTACCTGCACAGTGAAGCAGCTGATTTTTAGCAGGTTTTGGTGCTTCATCAAAACACTTACAGTGCAGTGTCAAAGTGCAGTATGTTGGATGAGTCTTGCAATAATTGTTCTCTCAGAACTTCTTTCTGAAAGTGTTCAACAAGGGCGGAAGAACATGTGAAACGTGGTGGCATTTGAGAGCTGTGGTTGTCCATAAGATTTGGTAGTGGCATCCATTTAATGTTCCCAAACTTTGCCTGGATCCCTCTGTATGGCTATTGTAAGGATCTAGCTAATCTGCAGAACCACATCACTCTTATCCATTTCTCATTGAAAGGCTGAGAAAAGCTGAGATGAGAAAGCCCATGGTGATGCAAACAGTAGTACAGAAAGTTTGAAAAAACTTTAGGCCATCACAAGGATTTGGCCCAGGGTCAGGGCTCCTCATCCAGATTAGCCCAGAGAGGTTATTTATTTTTTGGATAGAATAAAGATTATACTATAAAAAATACAACAGATTCTTAACTGTCATGTTATGAATGGCATTACTGTAATTAAATGGCTCAGCTTCTTGCCTTAAACAAGTAATTTCTTTGAGAATTCATCAATGAAAAAAATTTTAAAAAACCCAAATGGTGTGATATGGAGAGGGCAAAAAGGAGAGGGCAAAGGAGAAGACTGTGCTTTTCTTCCTCCTAGTCTTGATTGAGCACCTAAACCCCTCCCCAGCAGGACCTGCTGTCTCCTATGGGGGTATGACGTGGGCAGCTTTCTCTGGTCTCAAACCCCATGTTCTCTCAGGAGCTTTATGATGCAGTGTGAATACCTTAGTCTCACTTTGCAGATGGATGCATCAAGACAGAAATCTAAAGCTTCAATGCCATGATTCAAATGCTACATCACTGTGTACCTGTAGGCCTTGTGTTTAGGTGACCTGCTGTCCTGTGAACTCAGACCTCCCACTTGTGAATTCACAGTGGAGTAGAATTTGCCCAGGCGGAGGGAAATGCCCAGGTGTCAAGTCATGTTCTTGTGTGAAGCCTCTTTCCTCCAGTAGTTCCTAGCTGTGAGTGAGGAAAGGCTCAGCTCTTTCTTCTGACATGCATAAGGTGCTCTTTGCAGGCACGAGGACTCTGGTCCCTGTTTATTCTTGTTTGCCCAATCACATCTCCAAGGCAGGCACTGATCAGTGGGTTTTCAGGGCAGCCTTGGTTTCCCTGCTGAAGCTGGATGTCCTCAAGCCGTCCATCTGCTTTGCACATGGTGTTTTGTCTCTTGCTGAAACACACCTTGAAAACACAAAAAGTGGGGATAACTTCTCCTCTGAAAGACCCTAAGGAGCTACATCCCCATTTTGGGACTATTAAAGGGCTGAGTGTTACAGTTGAGGCAAAATATGAATGTCAAGAATATCTGAATATTAGATGTTGCTGTTCGAAAAAGTAGGTTAGAAGCTCTCATTTCCTGCAAATCTGTATCTAAAATGACTTTCCAAGGTGAGGAAAAAACCAGTCAGGCTGGGTTTCTTGTAGGTGCAGAACAACCTCTTCCTTCTTTGCAGTGTTTTTTTTCTCTCCTTTCTGTCACTCTTCAATCAGGGCCAAATCCTTCCAGCTTCCACAGAGAGGGCTGTCCCAGGTCTAGCACTTATGCTTCCTTTGGTTCAGTTAAAACCAAAGGGCCTCAGGCTAAGCATCTCAGTTTGAGACCCTCAAAGTTGTTTGAATTCCCAATGCCCAAGATGAAGGATGGCTTCTTGCCAGTGATGCCGTGCCTAGGAGGGAAGGGTTTTGGCACACAAGACAGTTAAAACTTTAGGTGAGAGGTGTTTAAACACTTGGGCAGGATCTTTGGGGATCACGTGCAAACCTGCAACTTGCTGAAAGGCCCCTAATCTGTAAATCCCAAATTCCAGCCCAGTTTCCAGCCTCCCCAGGTCCTTCTGAACAGCAGCCTGCCCTCCAGTGTAACCTTATACTGGTTTGGTGACTGCATCCTTGCAGAGAATGCCCCCAGTCCCATCAGGCAACCTATTAGGGGAGACAAGAAGCAATACTGGTCCCAGCACTGGTCTGAGGGGTGTGTCCAGTTCCTGGATAACAGCTGGACTTTGCAGTGCTGGTTACACCTGCCTCAGCCTGGTGGCACAGCCCATTTTCCACCCACCTTATTGTTCTTTTATCCAACTCACATTCCACCACTCTGATGATGAAGACACAGTGGGAGACTGTGTCAAAATTTAAGGGGTGCAACAACACCACCCTCTCCTTCTCCGGACTGCTGGCTGCCTCATCACAGAAAGCAGATCTATACTAGCTTAGGCAGGGTTTGCCTTGTACCTGAATTCAGTCAGCTTTGTGCTACACTGCCTCCACCTTCCAGGATGTGGTTCCATCTCCTTGCCTCCCCTGGAGCTGACATCTCTCCAACATCTCATGCTGCTGTAAAAGCAATTTAACCTGGTACTGAGAAACTGACTCCAAAACATTCCCTACAATTATCCAAACCACTTATATTCTGGGAGAAATACTGATGATGACATTCAAGATGGAATAATTCCGTAGTGGAGTCTTGCAATATTTATGTGGAAGGTTATTACATCAGAGCTCCAAATGTTAGCAAAATCACCTCAGGAAAATAGCATGCAGAAATTGCATGTTTGTCTCCCGCTCTCATAATGCTCACTCAGGTTTATGTGCAGACTTATATGGGGTTTTATTGCTAATATCCTTCTCATTAATAGCCCTTTTTAGTTTCATGGTATATCTTTTTGGCACAAAATCAATTGAGAGTTTCCAATTACATTTACAGAGAGAAGATGCTGTTTACATGTTGCTGTGTAAATATTGGACCAAGAGATCTGTGTGGGAACATCAGGCATGGTGTTGGGTCAGAGGCACCAGAGTGTTATTTGCAGGACTTCTATGGCCAAAAGGACAGAGTTTGCTGCCAGTTACATCATCTCCTCTCAACTGGATGCAACAGCATGACTGTAGCTGTGGGAGGGACAGAAACTTCAAACACAGTTTGCCTTGAGGCACTGTGGGCTGGGAAATGCAGGAACTCATATCCAGTGTTTAGCTGAAGAAGGGCAGGAGCACTACAGGCAGTGGTATGGGTCTGGCCCTTGGTGATGTGGGACCTGCCTTAGTGCACTTGTGAGACCCCATACGGGCAGACAGTGCAGCGTTAGGCAACATGCCACATGAATCACTTTGCAGAGGCTGGAAAAATGTAACAACATATGGAGCTGAGTTTGAGGAAAGAATTGAAAACAAACGTCATAACTTGAGCGTTTTCCTCCCATTACAGCTATTCACATGTGCCACTGATGCTTGATATGGGCCTCCCTGCTCACTGGGGAGATATCTGGAAGTTGTCAGTGGAGCCCTTGCTCTCCAGAAGCCTTTCACCAACTCTGTTTGCAGCTGCTTTGGATGAGTGAATTCTGTGCTGACCTGAGTAAAACACAGTATCTACTTCCCTTCCCAAGCTTCATTAATTTCTTTGACATCTCCATAGCCTCTGAGCTAGATTACATCTGACCCCAGCAGCTATTAAATAATCTGCACTGAGGGTGTTCAGCGTGACTTAACGAAGGACCTAAAAACCAGGCACAGACCCTCTGGAAACCAGGTTCTAGTGGACACAGCATATACACATGTGCTTAAAACACCATAATGGCTCCATTATAGTCCAAGCAGGCAACACAGCTCCAACCAGGAGATTCCTTTCTTTCTCCCAGGAAGCACAAAACCTTGCAAACCAAGTAGAAACCACGTGAGTGGCAGTCCTTGCTCTGGTTAGGATACTAGAGGATACAGGTCAGGGGGAGTATGTTATGGCTGCTGTTACAGGCTTCACACCTGACACTGACTAACTGGTCTCTTTGGACCTTGGGTCTCTAGCTGAAAGAGGAGAGAGGAATGGTGCTCTCTGCCTTAGCCTGTTTGCACTTTGACTTTTGCAATGGGCATGTTACCATACCGGAGGAGATTCAAGCCTTACTCTGGAAACAGAAGCTGCAAGCAAGTTAAATTATCTTAAAATCCACCCCACCCCCCCCCACCCCCCCCCCCCACTTCAATACAGAAGGTAAAACACAAGAATTAGAATAGAATAAACTCACCTGAAAGCAGGAACTTAGCAAGACGTTGGATGGACTAAAGCCACAGCATTACCAGCATTAAAGATATGTCTGTTTAGGGCTGTCAGCTTAGGGCTGTTGGGGCATCTCCGTGGGTCAAGCTGCCACCCAAGCTGTGAACATGCACATCTGTCTCACTTGTCTCCAGCCTGGAGCGCTGGCAATCACAGAAGAATCCTTGTCATGTAGGAAGACCATGGCTAAACTCTTCATTTCCTGGCTGTTTTTTCACCCTCTCTCAGGGCATTGTCATTGCCTTCAGCACTGCATTCCACTAATGAATGGGGCTGGCAGGGGGTTCACTGGCCATTCTCAGGAATTGGTTTTAGGTGCGGGGAGTAACTCGCTAATTTCACCATTAAAACTGTGCTCAGCGCTCTTGTAATGTCCGTTCTCTGTCCCCTGAACGTGAAGTTGGTTATACAAAGCCAGCTGAGCACCTCCTCGTGATGCGTACCTCAAAATGCAGCTCTGTGCCACATGGTGACATAATTTAACGCGTCTCTGTCAGATGGGACGAGTGGAGACAGTTTCTGGGGCTGCCACGGGGCCCAGGGCTGGGGAGAGGAAACAGGAGGGGGCTCCCCAGCTCGGCACCGGCGGGCAGTCCGGGGGCAGAGGTCAGTCCCAGGCTCTGCTGTTGTCTGGGGGCCCTCTTGTGGAGCAGTTGCCTTGCTCATCCAGGCTCAGGATTAGCTCCTGTTTGGAACAGGGCGCACTGGCTTCTTTCGAGTTTGAGAGTGGCTTTTTTTGAGAGACAGAGATTTTAGCTTAGGTTGCTCCCCAGGAAGCGGTGTGGCAGCTCCAGTTTTACTGGGCCAGGCCGGATTTCCTCATTGACTCTCACAGCTGGGCTGGGTCTCGGCTCCTCTGAAGGACCGGGGGGGATGGGCAGTCCCCGCCTTTTTGCAGGTAGATGGCAGGATTCATTCTCTAAAGAAAACTTATCTGTCTGGAGCTGGCCCTTTTATGGTCAACTGAATGCTACTCAACAAGTATATGATGGATTCCCTGGAGAGATCCTACAGTGATCAGATGAAGAACAAGAACACGTTATTTCTCTCCACTTCCTGTAAAAGGAGTTGGAGGTGAGGAGCAGATGTCAACACCTATGTTGGAGTTATCTGCCATTAGGTGAACTGAATCCCACCATTGTGCCTGAGAGCTTGGTGAGGTCTGAGCAAACTCTGTGCCTCATCTCGGTCTGGAGAAGAGCGCTTTGTGCTAGAGGTCCAGCTGCAGAGTTAGGTGTTGATTCTTTCGACTAGTGCTATGAGTATTCTTACTCACTATGGGCTCTGAGCCAGCAAAACTTGAGTGCTAATTTAATGTCTAAATGGGAGTGGGATGTACTTAAAGTTATTTAGTAAATGCTCAGATGGAGCGAGAGGTGAACAAGAATTAGCTGCAAAGTTGGTTGCAGTAAATAGAAGCCAAGGTGGAATCTGTCCAGGGATTCTCTCACTCCTTTCCCTACCCCAGAGCACTTCACTGAGCTTAATGGACAAAATATGGCCAAGATTATTCTTTCCATAGTCTA
Source organism: Hirundo rustica (assembly GCF_015227805.2). Lineage (NCBI taxonomy): Eukaryota > Metazoa > Chordata > Aves > Passeriformes > Hirundinidae > Hirundo > Hirundo rustica. The sequence goes on from NC_053450.1 coordinate 11,787,690, forward strand.
AGTTTTTAACTAAAAATATCTGTCATCCAAGCACATTTTTCTTTAACGCAGATAGGCTTTGGCTTCTGCCATCTGGGACACGTATAGACCTGGTAACTCTGATCATGGTTGGAGCATATTTTCCTTTGTTTCCCAATATAAATCTCCAATTTTTTTTTTTTTTTTTTTTTTTCCCCCTCAGTCACTTTCCACGTCTGAAATTTGAATTTGTTCAGGAAGATGTATAATCTTGGCTTTTTGGAACAGGGCAATTTTGACCCTTCTGGTGTCCAGCTTATTTTCGAACAGTTGGAAAGACTCCCGACACTTTTTGCAAGGATGGCTCAGCCATCCATGCAGGAGCAGCTGAACTGCCATGAATTATAGTCTGATATGCTAAAGATTCCTGAAACTGAAGCCATTTTACTCCATTACCCCGTGTTGCAAATGATGGTAATTCAAGCTCAACAGCTTGTGAAGCAGCTGCTGGAGTTTGATGTTTGGGCTGTGGTTTGCCAGCAGGAGTGGTGGTCTTGCTTCTTCCCCACCTCCCCAGCTGCCTGCACATGCCATAGCTGTGGGAGGGAAAAAGCTGACTGACACAGCAGAGCCCTGACCCACTAGAACTGCAGGAATCATTTTCCTGATGAGTGGGCAAACATCTCATATATGACAAGGGGATCCTGTCTGACAAACAGAGGGCTCTGGCTTAATTCTTGTGAGAGTGAACTCAGCTTTCACAGAGCTGTCGCTGCTCCTTGCAGGGCTGTGTTGGTCTCAGGTGTCAAGGCTCTGCTGGTATAAAATGAATGGTTATTGCACCAGAGGCCTTCAATCTGCAAGTGCAAATGTGACATAAATGGGTCTAATGAGCACAGGGCTTGTAATGGGTGACAGCTTAAGAGCTGCTCTATGAAAATATGGTCCTCTGTGTCCCATTTTCTTTACTTGGCTTTCGTTTACTTTCTCGTACATGTGGGGGAGATTAAGAACAGAGCACTACCTACTCTCCAGCATTTGTGCATAGCCGATGCCTTTCCTTTCTACACTACAAAAAAAGCAGGGTCTACCTCAGAGCTCCACTGTGGATTAGCCAATAGGCTAAAAGAATGGCAAGGAGATTCCTGGTTTTCTGCAGTGCTGCAAGAGAGATCAGATTATTTTTATCATCATCTGAAGTCTCAAATCTATGCATCTGCATAGAAATAACCTGGGCAGACTGTAAACATTTTTGAATGGTGCTGTGCATATACAGTGTGTCTGCCTTTCTAATGACTTGTGAGCATCAGTGAAGAGAGCACTGACTCAAAAGGGCCAAATACTAAAATGTAAGATTTTCTGAACAGTGGAAACTGTCTTTGCACTCTGCTCCACATCTTGCAGCAGACACCTGAGAATGTTGCGCTTTAATGTGCATCTGGAGACATTTCACATGAAGAAAGGGAAAGAGTGAAGTGTATTACACTGAGCACTTTGCAGGTGTGAATGAGCAAGAACAGTGTTTAATTGTTCTCATGCCATATACTTGCAGTTACTGTACCCTTTCAAAGACATAATTTCAAGCTGTCACTAGGTACAGTTTCTCAGAAAGATCAATTTGGTGAAAAGACTGAAGCTATGTGGTGCCTTCCCACCGATGTCAGAGCAGCTATTCCTCTGATTGCCAGTCCTTCCCCTGTCTTTTCTCCCAGAGAAACACAAACACAAATATTACAAGCTCATATTACTTGCAACTGTTGAGACAAATGTCTTAAGAGGCGTGGTATTGCTTTTACCTCTGTGTATGCTAGTTTATGGAGGCTGTTGATACAAATAGACTTGCTACCATCTTTTCCATTAATGAGGGAAAACTGGATCTGTCCATGGAGGTTTTTCTTTCAGATACCCTACTAGCCCTACTCCCATCCCTGTGGGCCCCAGTTGAGCTGTGAACTGGGCAGAGGATCAGACTGGAAGAATGGTCTGGCTGTGCAGCCAGCGAAACAGGGGATCTCAGCAAATTTGATGGCATGAAGTTCTGGAAATCTGTAGCCCAAGCTCCTGCTCAAAGCAGGACAACTTTAGTCCAGGTCTGCTGTGGTTTTCCCTGTCTGGGTGTTGAAAACATCCAAGTACAAAACCTTTCTGGGCAGTATTCTCCACTCTGCCTACACAGTCCAGCCTGAGCCTCCCATCGCTGTCCCCCTTGTATCTACACAGTGAGGGGGCTACTGACCTCTGTTAGATTGTCCCTTAGACTCCCTTTGATCAAACTGAACCAGCTCATCTCCTTCTGGATTTTTGTTTACCATTATAAGTCTTCATCTTTCTGCTTTAGAAGTTTAAAAAGAAACCCTCTCTCTGTATTTTGTTGCTATTCTGCTCATTAATGTTAATGTTATTAATTAAATTTAAACAATGGTTAACTTGTCATTCTCGGTAATTTTGGTAATTGTGTCATGACCCCTAGTAGTACATAAAAATACATATTTGCAGTACATAAAGGCCCATGTCAAATTTACATAGGCAAGTAAGAGAAGCATAGTAGAAACTGCTTTTGAGATGTTGTTAATGACCAAAAGACTTTTCCTCTTAGAACACCTCCCACCTGTAAAAACACTAAAAGTGTGTCTTGCAATAGGTGTTAGGTATTTATGCTGAATTCACTTCCTGGATTGTAGAAATTGTTAAAGTGTCTTAAATTTTTTTATACAGCTTTCAGTTCAACATTGAGATGCCCATTTTAATGACTTAGTAATGATTTGTCATTAGTTGTTCCCCTGCCAACCTTCCATTCAATAATTAGCCACACCATTCACAACATTTTTGCTTGATCTTATCAAGCTTGTATTCTCTTTGATTGGATAGAATGTTCATTGGCAGAGGCTATGAAGAGGCCCATAATTCTATTTATGTTCATCCCTTAAATTATTTCTGCCATTTAACAGATCTAATAATTCCAGATCTTTCACCCATGATTCTAGCTTAATTTAGTAAATTCTTATGTTGTATTTGTGAAAAAAATTGAAAATTTTCACTCCTGAAATGCACTGCTCTATTTTTTACTGTTAAGAAAACATTCTGCAGATTGAAAGGTATTCACAACTTTTTTAATGATTACGAATATTGAAGTTTAAACCAGCCATGCAAATATAACCATTTTTTGGTTAAACAGTAAGAACAAAAACTCCCAGAAAACCCCTGCAATATGAGGAACTGTGCTCCTTGGAGTGTTTCTCCTCTGATCAGGTGAAGATGTGCATTGCATTAATATCTGTATCTGAGCTCATCAGACCCTCTTTATACCCAACAAATAGCAGCAGACATGTCCGTGATGCAGTTCTTGCCATCACAAAGACCCTGTCTAAAGCTGGTATGAGCTGTTATCTTCTCTCCAGGGACATTAAGGGGTGTCATTTGTCACAGGCATGCACCGAGTGCCACTTGAGATGCCGTGCTGCATTTGACAGCACCTGCAGGGGGGTGGCAGATATGGTGTAGGACCAAAAGGAAACCTGCAACCTTTTGGAGCTGTAGCTGGAGACAGGCACCTTGGGTGGCACTAAGGTGCCTGTGTTGGGGGACTGGATCAGGACAGCGTGCATCAACGTGGTCCACGCTGCTCTGGGATATCAGGAGATCATGCTTGACCTCTGACACTGCTCTTGGAGGAACTGGACATCTCATGGGTGCAGTGTCATGTCATCCAGCCCTGTGTAGCTCTCCTGGGTGTCCTGGAACACATCAAACATGGCACAGTTACATTTGTTCAACAAAATCAAGTCCTGGAACAGATGGCTAGGTGAATGCAGCACTAGTGCACATGTGGACAGCTAAACTTCTCCCAATGAATCTGGAGGTGAATTCTACTCCAAAAGTTAGGTACCTCTAATTACCAATCTTTGTCACAGATGGTAATTATTTAGGGTCAGGTACAATTGACATCCTTACACTGATCTTGCTTCAGAAGGTGTCTGCTTGCTAGTAGAGCTCAGTGCAGTGCAGCAGTGCTGACATATTCATTCCACTGGAGAGATGCCTGCAGTCATGCTTGGGTGGTGACTCACTGAAAAACTCCCACAGTCGAGACTATTTGTCCGTTCTAAATTAAACATCTTACAATAAGAACAGAAATCCTCCCTTAGGATCTGCTGGAGGCTCTTACATGGAAAGGTATGTATGAGTAGTCAGCTTCATACCTGGGAATGACTCTCAGTGAAGACAGAGGGACTATTTGTAGCCTTGGTTGAGCAGGAGTGTTGGACAGATGACCCTCAGAGGTCCCTTCCAACCTCAGCTGTTCTGTGATTCTGGGATCCAGCTGTTATACAGAACTGGACTCTGCCAGCCTGCAGTGGGGTCAGCTGTATAAAAGGTATAGAAGGAGCGATACTGTGCTGGCTTCCCCTTGGGTACTGAGATCCTGCTGATTTCACTGAGACTTCCACATCAACAGAGCAGTTAGTAATGCAAATGCTTCTTTGGGTCTGGATCTGAGATAAGGAAAGATGACAGCTGGAGCCTACCTGTCTCTTGCTCATACTGTTTTTATCCATCACTACTAAATTAGTTTCTACATTAAAGCTGTTTTTGCATTTTTTTCCTCTCTCAGATTTTAGCAGTTTATTACTAAATCTTGCTCTTTTGGGATAATCCAGTCATTAAAATTAGGTTTAAAACTGAGATTTAACACAGAGTTTAGCGCAATCTATGTCTGACTATTGTGTGATATTTTAAAAGGTTTCTTCTGAAGTCCATGTGACTTTCTGTGCTAAAAAAGCCAGGAGAGTGAGTGCAGAAGCCTAGAAGATAAGGGAGCTAATGTGTATGTCTCAGACACTGATAGCTGAATGGCTTTGGGCCCAGCCAGGGGGTGTTGGTATTAACAAACAGGGGTGTAGGTAATACCACACTGCGAGAAAGAACAGGATGTGGCTAGAGATAGGGCAGCACTTTTCTGAGACAGAAGTCCTTGATCTGGCTCCTCCAGATAAGCACAGTACATTACAGTACAAGTGCAGGAATGAGGTTGAGAAGCGGGCAAGGACTGTAGCGGGGGATGGAGACCACCAAAGATCCCAAAGCCTGTCAACCCATTTCCAGAAAGGTCTGGAAGAACAGACTGTACATGATAACTATTTTGTATAGAAAGCAAAAAACTTATTTCCAGGGTGGGTAAAACTTGTCTCTGAAAGAGTACTCCCAAAAAGCCCAGCACACTTGCTCCATTTGTGTGCTCCAGGACCCTGGACACACCAGCTGGATTGAGCTGGAGCCATGCCTAGTGATCTCTTTTTCTCTCTTTCTTTTTTTTGTCTCTCCCCACTTTTTAATCCCTCTTCCTCTTTCTCTCTCTCTCTCTTCCCTTTCACCCTACCCCGTTATCCAAAACCTACTGCTGTGTGCTTAGATAGGAGATCACAGATTAATGTATCCATGCCAAGTGTGTAATTTACTAATGGAACTTTGTAAGCTTATGTGGATCCTCTGAGTTTTGTTGTTCCTTTTCACCATAAGCATCTATGAATCTTGCATGCTCCCTTTCCCTTAAAAGTGGGATGTCACAGTGAGCTAATGGAGGCCCGCTCTGAGGCAGGATAGCAGCCCCAGAACAATTTTTGACCAGTCCACTGAGATCTTTTGTATATCACAATTATAGCTTAATATAAATATGTGATTTGTATGTGGTCCTGTAGTCTGTTTGTCACTTTGGCTTGCACATAGCAGACAGAAAAAGACCAATATTATGTGCATTTGATTCACAGCAGACTGTGTGGGGACTAACACTGGTCTGGAACACTGGCGGTAAGGTGTGGTTTAGTGGAGAGACTCCAATGAAACAGACACTGCAGATATAGAAGTAACAAAGCAAGTTGTTAATCCATTCTGATAAACTGATAAATTAATGCTCAGCAGACAAACCTTCCAAATTAACAGGTACCAGTATTAATACACAAATAAGCAATGACTTCTCAAATAAAAGGGTGTGGGAAACAAAACTAATGCAATTGGAATATTTACACAGTTTCACCTGATAAGTTTTTCATGCCAAAATTTATAACATTAATAAAAGAAATCTCTAGCCAAAATTCATGTTTAACCAAGTCATGACACACTGCAGCTGATGTGGGACGCTTCAAACCGGCAGTATCAGTTGGTTTGGATGAAACACCCCAGTATGAACAGTGAAACTGTCTGTCTGGGGAGCTTCCTTCATTGGGGAATTTCACAAATAGGTCAGAGAAAGATGAGCTGGGAGGCTTCTTATGCAGGATTGCTTCTACTTCAGTGTTGAGTCTCCTGGGTTCCTGAAGCGTCTCTGGGAAAGCCACTCTCTGCAGTCTGCAAGAGTTTTTGTACTGTGGTATTTCTTTGAATTGAGGTATTTGGTGCTGTTGGAGCCTCCAGACTGATAACCCAGTGAAGGCCAACCCAGTTGGTTTTTAAGTCCTGTCACAGTCTTCATAGTTAATGAATAAGAATTGAGTTAGACATTAAATTTTCTTTCATTTTACTGCCATTAGACTTGAAGATTTAAAGTAGCATGCTGTTTTTCATCATTTTTTCCAGTAGTTGCTCATATACTTCAGTATACTCTTCCAGTTCTCCTTTCTTACTCCACTTTCTCCTTCATGTTTTACTTCTGTAATCATAATACCGCACTAATGATGCTGGTTTTGATTATTCAAATTAGGATATGAGCATGCAACATCCAGAGGAGTTGGGAGGAAGAGTGCAAATGTGAACGGTACAATTGAATTCAGCAGGGCTCTTTCGCGTTAAGTACCCTGGAAGCTGTCAGGAATCTAATGCTGAGCCTGAACACACTTTGACCCCATGGTCTGAACTTTGCCTAAGGATTCTACAGCCTCAGGGGTCACACTGGATTGAGGGGACCTGCCTGGACATGAAGATCTCCAGGCAAGTGCTGGGCAGTGGCAGTGGACTCTCGTGAAGAGGAGAAACTGAGGGAGAAATGAGTGTAATCGTCTTCTCAGACAGGCGTACATTTAAGTGACGTGCAAAATCCATTTTGTCTGAGCTTGGTGTGCTTATGGCAAGAAGGTTGCAACTAGATAACCTTTAAGGTTCCTCCCAAGCCATTCTGTGATTCATTGGGATGCATTTTATGATTCTGTGATTCGATGACAAGAGACTGTGACTTTTTCTACAAACTGTGTACCCTTTCCCTGGCACTTCTGCTTTCTCTTTTACCATGTCATGCTGGTGATGTTTTTTCAAGTTGCATCCCTTGCATTTCTGTTTCCTTTGATCTCTCTTTTTGTTGCTTAAATATGCATGTTTACAGAAGAATAGCAAGTAAAATTCTTTTGCCTTTTGCATGTGCTTCTTTTTTGGGTGATGGTATCTGCTATTATTGGCCTGGCAGTGGCTATTATTTCAGGTATCCCATCATATAGAAGAGTCTAGCTTTTTTTTCTTACAACTTCTAGAAGACCATGAAAATTTTTGCACAGACTTTTAATCTAATACACAACACCAAGGTTAAAATAATAAATATTGGCTGTTTGATTGAAATGTAGAAATGTAGAACAATATAACATTTTATTAAGTTTTTTTCTTTTGTATATTCTTTACTGGATTACAGCTCTTATGGAAGTTAATATACCTAATAGGCCTATTACAGTATATAAATTATAAAGTAGTAAAATGAAATATAATAATACTGATAATATCTTGAAATTTGCAACAAACCCCCTTCAACTCATTCAGTTTTAGAAGTGGTCACAATTCTTAGATTTATTGTATGTGTTTATATATCTTTGTGAATTTCTGTGGAGGGAAGGATGGTTATACCTTCTTTGCTGATACTACAAAAATGCAAAAGTTTCTGAGGCTTTTTTAGAGGTTCCACTTCATTTTTTACATAATTCCTAATTTGCACTGGATCTAAGATTGAATATTTTGTTTTATTTCATTACTCCTTGGGACTCTCAGTTTGCTCTGATTGTTATTGCTGGAATTTCCAAAGTTCAAATTACAGAGTAGAGAGAAATATGCATAGTACTAAAGGGATGATGGATTTTGTTCTGACTCTTTCGAAACAATTTTCTTTGCCCTGAAATCTTAGACAGATTAAAAATGGTGATCTAGCTACTTCTCCTCAGGAACTGAAATCAGTTAGTTGCCCTGATTTACGCTTGTGAAAGAGCATCCTTGAGACCCTGCAATGAGCAAGAGGAAAGTCCCACCATCCAGGGTTAGTTCAAAGGCAGACTGCAGTAGTGAGGGGATGTGTCATCATGTAGCTCCAGAGACCTTTCGGAGGTCTCCCCAAGTACATTAATTTTAATCTATTAAAATTCTGGGATAGGGAAATTATTCTTGAAATTATCCAGAGAGAAAGTCACTGTTCCTCCAGTCTAATAAAAGAAGTCACCAGCTGCAGAGGGAGGATCCAACAGTCAGTGATAGTGTAAGCTTTTGACTATGTCAGGACTGGTTCTTCTGCTGTTAATATTGATTGTTTGATAGTCACCTCTAATCAGGACACTCTGCCTCACTTTGTCATCTTTGATCCATCCCAGCCTCTGTTCAAGAATGTTTTTGACCTTCTAGTTCATTTATTTAGGAAACACGGTGAGTAACAAGCCATCCTGTCAATAAAACACGCTGTACAGCGGGCACATTCTGATTTCCCTCTTGTACCTTACGCGGTCACATTTTCACTGTTTCCGTGTTGGTGACTTTTATTTTATTGTGGGCATAAATCAACTTCTTTAACTGGTTTAGCTTCGTAGTTGTGTGCTGTTCAGATTTTGCCCAGTAATGTGTATGTCACCTAAAATGGAACATATGTGTCCTGCTGCCATGTGCGTCCCCCAGGCATCAGCTGACAGCTGGAGCATAGCTTTCCTGACTTTGCATTTCATCAATACACAACTTCACTGGTTTAGATTTGTCTCTACTATTGCAATACAAACAGATCACTTCAGGCTGGAAAGAGTTTATACTGACATTTTAGTCAATGGAGAAATTCTCATTGACTTAACTTTAGTAAGGTCAGGGTATAAGCAGTGGGCTGACCCTCAGCAGGCTTTGATATTTTCGTTCCTAGTGAGATCTTCCACCTTTTCCCCATCAGGATAGCATGACTGATTTTCTTGCGCTTGACTTATCATGTGGTGATTTCTGTCTTGTGTTGCCTCCTGTTCCCATGAACTGCAAAAAAGGACAGAGCTGGAGGCTGCTGCTTCTGGTTCCTTCTTTCTGGATACCATTTTCCCCAGTACAATGAGAAACTGGAAGAGACCTTTGATATGGCAGTTTTTTGCTGCTTGGTAGTTTATGGTATTGGATATGGTAGTTTATCTGCTGCTGGAAAAGATTAATGAAGGCAAAGCATATTTGAACTGTGTGCAGCACTACTTGTGGCTGTGCACGTGGAAACGACAGCTCAGCTGGGCATGGCAACAAGCAATCTGCCATCAGATGGGACATATTCTGGAGCCTTGGGAAGGTGAAGATCTGTCCCCCAGGGGACCTCAGGAGGTTGTGGTGCACCGTGGCATGGTGGTGGTACAGCAGGTCCTGGCTTAGTGCAAGTCTGCATGGTCTGGGTAGCCTGCCTATCAATGACAGTCTGCAACGTGAGCTGCTGGGATGGGGTCTTGAGGTCTTGTCTCAGGGATTCACAACCCAGCTCCATTTCACCCACCAGGGAGCTGAATGACGTCAGGTGATTTGTGTGAGCTAAAAAATGGGTGTCAGCTTACTGCATGGCCAGTGGTTAAGTTTTCACATGTCTCTGCCGGGAAAGAGCTATTAAGTAGATGAAAGGGGACTCTTTCATGGAATGTCTGTGTATTGATCCACATTGCTTCTCTCTGGTTTTGTTTGCAAACTGCTTTCTCTCCAGCACTAGTTCTACTTCTCCATTTATAATTTTATGTTTGACTCAATATATACTGGTCTTTCAGAATGAACACTATCTTTTTGTTCCTCATTTTTCTTTCAAAAAGCAGTTGGAGGCCTGAGGGACAGTCACAGTGTGTTTGTAAAGCTCTGGAGGAGAAACAGTCCCGAATCAAGGAAATGGTTGCCGCAGAGATCCCTCAAGTCCTTGTGGGAATAGAAACTGCTCCATCTCACTGGAACTACCAAGGGAGAATTACTGTACTCCTGCTTCAGTGAAAAGCTGGCCTACTTTAGTATTTCTATGTACATCAAGTCACACGTGGTCCTGTTTGATCTGTGTTTTTAATTGCTGTAGTAGAAACAAGCTTCCCTCTGATTTAGGAGGAACCCCAGCTGGATAGAAGCCCCACTCTCCCAGGCAAAGAACCCACCAATGGCCTTTTCTCACTGAGCTATTCTACCAGGGTTGGGAGCAGGCAAACATTGACACACCTGGTTAGCATAAGTCTGCAAAAAGCTCCTTTTGGTCAGGCTGCTGTTTAGTTTTGTTAGTCCCAAACTTGGCTATCTGCAGCAATGCATTATTGATCTTCCCCATACATGCAGTTAGAATTTATTATTGCAACTTTTACCTTGCTGACTTGTCCATTTGTAGTGTCACACATGACAAGGATTTTGAAGGACAGCAACAGCCCAGCTGGGAACACATGGGTGCTGCATTCGCAGCAGTACAGCTGACATTGCAGTAGTGACAGCCAAAATTAAATCACCGCTCCAGGAGTACTTGGCAGCACAGCACAAGATTGGAAGTATCCAACAAGTTTGCTGACATCATAGATACCTTTTTTGTTGTCCTAAAACCCTCCAGAATGATGTGGAATCTCATGTCATAAAATGTGTTCTGTGATTTAATCTGGATGCGGTAACATCCTTCTCAATGTATTACACACTCATTAATCTTCTCCCAGTGGAGAATTTCCATCTTCTTTGTAATTATTTGGGAATGGAAAAAAAATTCCATCAATATGTCATTTGACATATTTATGACATATTTATGACAGTTGTCAATATGACAACTATTAGGGAAGATTGAGACCACGGGGTTTTAGCACTATGTGATCCGAAGGCTATCAGTGCCAGTAAGTTCACTGGCTTGTTTGTGAAACAAATTCAACCTTCTATCCTATTTAGTTTTAGAAGTGACATGACTAGTAATTATACTTCCAGGACTAAGGTTGTAGTTTCCCCCACGAGATTAGACTCCTGCTGATGGTAAAAGAAGAGTCTTGACTCTCTGGCTTTGGGTTGGATATTTCTGCTTTTACTCCTAAGTCCTGCTCACCTTTGGAGACCGTTTCCGATGGCTCGCCGACGCCAGAGAGCCCTGGCCCCTCCCCGCCGTGGCTTTTTCCCCCAGGGGGCAGGGCCCATAGGCGAGACCCAGAGGCACCGCCCAATCAGTGATAAGTGGGAGGAAACAGGATTAGGTTTGAGGGGGATGGGCACTGCTGGGCAGGGCCAGATAGAAAAGAACATTACATATCTGATGGAATATAAGCCCAATTAATGCATTACAACAAAGGTAAAAGTGAATTTCAGAAATGTGTCCTCCTGAGACAGGTTAAAGTTTCGTCACATAAAACCTCACTATTTGTAAAAGCTGCTACCCTCTTCTGCCAGTGTTGGATGTGATCAATCTTTTCATGCCTGACTCTGTGAAAGCTAGGCGTTACTTTCTGACATGTTGGTTAATCTTGGAGTCTTCTAGGGGAACGAGGCACCAGGAGAGACCTGGCATTGGGATCCATGTGCTCTTCCCTGGGACTCTGTCTGATCACAGTGACCTGAACACTGTTTCCTCCACATAACACAAGTGAACTTCTGAGCATTTATAGTTTTTTTTTTTATAATTTGAAAATCCTTTCCCAACATTTGTAAGCACATTTGATGGCAAGTAGTATGGGTGGAGGTCTTCTGTTGCAATGAAACACTGGTTTTCCTTTCTGAACTGGAAGGGAAAAACTACCCTTTCTAAGTGAAATTCAGAAAGCAGATAAATGGAAAAAAAAAAAAAAGTTTGGTCTGAATTTAAGTACTTTGTAACTTTTGTAACTGAATTTTGTTCAAAAGTCCATTTCAGGAGAAAGAAAGTAAAAACTGCCATTCCAAAAGGACCAAACAAGCCATATGAAGAACAACTGAGGGAGCTGGGGTTGTTCAGCCTGGAGAAAAGGAGACTCAGAGGTGACCTTATCTCTCTCTACAACTTCCTGAAGGGTGGTTGTAGTCAGCTGGGGGTTGGTCTCTTTCTCCAGGCAGCAACTGACAGAACAAGAGGACACAGTCTCAGGCTGTGTCAAGGGAAGTGTAGATTGTATATTAGGAAAAAAGTTTTTCATGGAAAGAGCGATAAAGTACTGGAATAGTCTGCCCGGGGAGGTGGTGGAGTCACCATCCCTGGACGTGTTTAAAAGAAGATTGGATGTGGCACTCGATGCCATGATCTAGTTGAGGTGTTAGGGCATGGGTTGGACTCCATGATCTTGAAGGTCTCTTCCAACCTAGACATTCTGTGATTCTGTGATTGTGTGAAATAGAATACATGAGCTGCACAATGTGTTCAATCTCTTCCTAGGGCAAATACTATCAGAATAAACAGATTTTTGAAAATGCATAAATTATGAGAAATCCAGACATTTTTTGGTCCCCTGAAATTCTTTAATGAGATCTTATTATCCAGCTACTATTGTAAGTGAACCCTTGGGCTGAATATCCAGGAAGACCTTCTGGAATGTGCTTGCCAAATGCATCAGTAGAGACTAATCCTGAAGTCAAAGCAAGGAAACAGTAGCAGAGTTATATCAGACTGGGATACTTTGGAAAAAAATTTCCTGTTTACTGTTTTAAAGGAGGGTTTAAAGCTGTTTTTAGCTGCTATGAAGGCTGGATCCTCCTTTTCAAATTTTTTTGGTGACTGTCATTCTCTAGTTCCCTCTTGTAACTTCCTGAACCAACTTACATGGCTGCAGTAGAGCAGGGATTTTGTAGCAATTTCATTTTTATTGAAGAACAGAGATGGAAAATTTGAATAAGATAATTAATAACTCCATTTCTAGTGGAGTATGCTATGTCTATTATTGTGTTGTTGGATGTGATGATGTTCTCTCTAAGTAACTTCTTACGGGGATTTCAGTACAGGTGCCTCAGACTATGTGTCAGAAGCCAGTATGAGTTTGAGAGACAGGAAAATGGGGTTTAAGACACCTGGATAAACAGTCAGGACTCTGTCATATCTGGTGTTTTGGGTAGGTTGAAATTGTGGGACGGAAATGTTGAACTTGACTGCTTCTTTTTGGGAATAGAGTGAATTTTTGCTGCTTCAAGTATGAACATAGCCTTAGGAGTATGTAAAATTCAAGTGTATTTAATTTTGAAATCCCATGAGTTTTGTATTTCAGTGTCAAACTTTTTCTAATTTTCTTAATGCTTGTACATGTGTATGTATGTGAACTACAAGTAGAATGTCATCAGCAGCAAGCCTAGATTTTAGCTTTGGTAATCAATTTTGAAAATGATTGTTTATTTTGTAGCACCTGAAAATAAATTAGGTTCTTGAAAAGAAATTGTATGGAAAAGGAGATTGCAGTGCAATGAAGGATTTGACAGTTCAGCAAGAAGAGAGTGTGGGGAAGAAAATGGGTTATGGAAATTGGAATATGTGGTTACTGAAGCTAGTGTGGGTGGCTAGAAATAATTTTGCATGTGAAGTATATGTACAACCTTCTTCTGAAAAGCATGTGAAAAGAGTGAATTTTTATTTTAAGTGTAAACACTTCTCTCAGAAATGGTATTTGAGATCTGTAGATGAATAGGAACTCAGATTTCTTTCTGAGTTTTCTGGGAAAGATTTTTGGAAAAAGTGAAGCAAAATGTACTCCTTATGACTGGCCATCTTTGACTCTGGAGCTTTTGAGTCTTGCAGTGACATTTCTCCTTTTCTTTATTGGACAAATTTGTGAGTTGCTGAAGCCAGTTGGAATATTTGGAAATGCCGATGAAAAGAAATCACTTCATTTTCAAAATAAAAACTGAGGAGAAAAAAAATCCTGCTTTTATTGAAACAAATGATCAAACAAACAAAACCAAAGGCCAAATAATTATTTCTCTTTGGTTCATGATAACTGTAGGCCCGAATGCTTTTGTCTGTGAATTGGGTTGAGAGCCAAAGATTTCCCTTGCTTCAGTGTATAGCAGTGTGCTTTTTAGATGGTGGTGCTGCTACCTATATCCCCATTAGCATCTCCTGTGGAAAAGCCGCTGGGGAGGATTCAGGCAAAGCAATCAAACTCCCACATCCACACACACCTTGGCTAGGCTCAGCAAAGAGAGGCAAAAGGGGCCTTTGTATGAATCATTTCCAGAGAGGTTTATTTCAGGTGTGGAAGGAAGATCAGGAACAAAGACCTGGCCATGAAGTCTGCACAGGCCTAAACAGGGGTCAGGGACCAATGGTCTGGGGGCACGGGCGTGGTACAAAGGGCAGGGCAAGGGTCAGCGACCTACAGAAGGGATGAGGGATGAACAGTTGGGGTGGGTAGGGTTAAGTGGCCAATGGGGGAAGCAACCTAAGGTGGATTGGCAGTAGTTCAGCAGGGCACCATGGGGGAAATCCTCTCTTTCCGCCTAGGCAGGGAAACTCTATGGTAAATCCTTCCAAGGCAAGACCCTGGGAATTCCCCCAAGAGGATCAAGGCATTCCACAACTCCCCTGTGTTTTCTTACTAAGAAGACTTCCCCAATGGGTTCCTGCAGACACTGAACTAAGCAGGGAAATATGAGTAAAATTATAAAAACAATGATTACAACAACAAAAAAAATCCTTTTAACAAAGGATGAAACCCATCCTGTCGATCCCCATTGTCTGAAAAGTTCATTGATCGAGGCTGAGTTCTCAAACTTTAATTCCTTCACTTGCTCCCTCAGCTTCTGGGTGTTTGTGTAGATGGATTCTGAGTGTGAAGAAAGGTTGAAGCAGCACACCCCTTCAAAGTCCTGGCAGCCATGTCCATGGGCAAGCAGCAAATAATCAATTGCTGCCTGATTTTGCAATGTTGCATGCCTGGTAATCTCAGTGTCACTAAGCAGGTCACTGAGTGCAGAGGAGGTAGCGTTTGCCTGCTTACTAAACCAACATTCCAGGTGAGAAAGCTCACTGAGAGCCTTAGCTGCAGCCAGACAAGGTAAAAATAGTGAGACCACGACTCTCTTCCCTTTATTCCAATTATAAACTTGGCTATTGCAATTTTCATCAAATTCAAGTATTTGATCTCTTTTGGCATGCCAATTTCCCTTTCTGTTTCCAGTTCTTGAGTAATGTTTGGGGTTAGGGTAGCTGTAGCTGGCCAAGGCTACAGGGACCCTCTTGAAGGTGTGAGGGGATCCTGGCCCACAGTCAGATAATAAACACTCCCTGAGGGAGCACTTTGGGATGGAGTGATGATAAGGAAAACTTAGGGCTGATGTAATTGCACCAGTTTAGGGGGCTATAATTTTTGTTTATGGGGTTACATCTTTCCTATGGGCAGACCTGATGTGTTCAAAGTGGGTCAAGAGTTGGTTAGGAGGTTGATATTGAAATTGAATGCAGTAATGAGCTTTAGAGGACACTAATAGCTCTAATTCTTGGGGCTCCTCTGGTGCTTGCCATAGGGTCCTGGTCCACTCATCCCAAGCATCTACCAGATTGGGTTTCTTCACATCAGTGGATGAAAACTGGATATTTTTGTGTAAAACAAAACAAAAAAAAATCTTTCTCTGGATTATTTTTGATGGTAGAAATATTTAGATTTCCTAATAATGCAAATTCTTCTGCTTTCTCTAGAGAAATGGGTGGACATGGTCATGCAAACAGATAACCTGTGAGTTATAACTCAATAACTGTGAGTTCAGAGTTTGCCTGACATAAATAATTAATTGCTAATCAGATAAATTACTTCTTTGAAAGATTTGAAATGGATGCTGTAAAGACCATAAAACATGGTGCAAAACCTCTCAGGTGTTTCCTTTTCATTTTGGACATATTGAGATGGCTTTTGAATTTCAGTGGGCTGAAGTAAAGGAGACCTTTATGTGCAGAGCTCTTTGGTATCTCTGGTCTGCCTAAGCCAGGCAATATTAATTGTATGGGAGGAAATTGAGATTCTTTGCCCATTTAGGGATCATCCATCATTTTCAGGATTAAGCATCCAAGCAGTTCTCACATGAAAGTTAAGGAAGGGAAGGAAACTCAGCTTAATAGTATGTGATTGCAAGATAATGAAAGGTGCTGGGGCTCACTACTTATTTACCAGAGGTTTACCTGCCTGCCTGGTAAGATATAAGCTATCCAAAGTGCTGAGACAGATGTCTCAGCAGTCTGCTGGGACGGATGGATCTTACTAATGCAAAGAGCAGGGCTGTGTGTGCCAGGGATGGGGTTTGCAGGTTTGAGTCATCTGGGCAGTGTGTTGGCTGTGCATGCCCCTGGTAGAGAGGGAGCTTGTGAGCCCTGGAAGGGCTGCTGTAGCTCTCCCTGCATGCATTTCAGTGCATCCTGAGGATGAGGCAAGACCAGATGCAGGCTCACCAGCACCATATGAAGTAGGAAGGCAGAGCTTGTGGGGCTGAGGTGCAGGGACAGCTAGGCTGTGTCAGCTTGGAGAGGTGCACCTCACTTATCAGGTACTGTGTAAGTCTGCTGAGGCTGAGGGGGAGGTCCAAGGTTAAGATCACCCCCACACCTTGAGGCAGCACCGGTTAGTTAGCTGCCCTGGAAGAATAAATACCTCAACACACATATAGCTGAAAGCTTCTTGAAGCTTCTGTTTCAGATGTTGGTTCTTCACTTGATTAATTATACAGCCTTGTAATGATTCGTTAAGCAAAAGAGCCATTCAACACATCTGGCCAGAATGAGACAGTTGCTGCAGTGCAGCTCTTAGCTGTGTCCCCAGTGCAGCTGTCCCATGTTTGAAGGTGAAAGGGTCATATTTCCTCTTGAGAGACTTCCAGCACTTTGGGACCAGACTTCACCTGTGTGCTCTTCACCTGTGTGGTCAAAGTGCCTTTTCAGGGTCCTCTGTTTTGAGCTCTCCTGCTTGACAGTGTGAGCTCTTCATTGCCCCTTACAATCAGGCTCATATCCATTAAATTTTAGTGGCAATCAGTGTCCTTTCTATCACTTAATAAATGTTGTTTTGAGGATAAGTGCAGGTAATCTGCATACTGACTCCAAAATATTGTGTGCTGAGTGTTGCACTTTGGGAAAGGGCAACGCTAAGATGAAACCAAATCAGAACCATTTTTGTCATTGTTATCCACAGTGAAGAGGTTTTTGTTATTCCTTGATGCATGTTGCTGACAATGCTTTAACAGGTGTGATCCAGCTCCATTTGGCCGGATTTGAAAAATGCACATTGGCACTGCTGGTAATGGGGTGTAAATCTTAGATGGTGATGGTCTCTGTATTGCAGAGCTAGGTCAAGCTCTGGAAATAACTACTGACACATTTTATAGCTTTTTAATCTCTATCACAACTGTCTTGCTGTTGGGGGGAAAAGATTTTGAATTCTAGAAAAAAGTGTGTTACACTTCATAATGTCTAGATATGAAGGATCTTGAACAGTGCTGAAACCGCCCAGTAACTGTAAAAGGCACTACTGCTCCCCATGTTGGCTACAACTGAGAGATCTGAATAAATAAAATAATAATGAACAGCACTTATTATAAGTATTAAGAATCACAGTTGCTGTCATTCAAGAGCTGTGTGGTTCTCAAAAGTTACAGCTCCCCAACACCACCTCATCTGGAGATTCACAGCTCATATCAGGGTGAATCCTCGTAGCCCATTGCAATGTGCAAAAAACAGATTTCTACAGCCAGCTGCTGGAAGGACCAGAAATGTGCGCCCTGCACCTGGGCCAGGTAAGGCCTCTCTTCCAGAGACTGGGAGCTGCTTTTCTTCCTGACTGTTGCTGTAATGACCAGGATATCCCATCTGTTAAAACATCTTGATGGAGGCAAGAGGGCTAAATTAAGTATTTAAAATTTTCAGGCATAGACGAGTGTAATTCTTTGTTCTGCAGACAATGTAGAACTAATAGGGGCAAGTGAGAAGTCCTGAGTTCTTGAATTTTTACACTGTGCTTAATCTTTCATGTGACAAACCCCATCTATTTTAATCCAAACAAGAACAAATTTTATAAACAGGTGGCCATTTATCTCATCTTTGTGTTGGAAATAAACTGTGCCTATTCACTCTGCCTATTCATTTTGAGCTACAGTTTTATTATTGACTTGTGACTGATATTACTGGCATTTGACACGACCAGATAGCAATACTGGCTTCTAGGCCCTCTTCTGATTTGCTTCTGCAGTGCACATTCAGCTTCCCTCTGGTTAGCTCAGGCCCAGTTTGTGGCAGTTTCCAGTCCTGTCAAGGTATCACAACATCACTGCAACGAACAGCTTCTCTCTGGTGCTCAGCAGTGGAGCACATGCCTGAGATTCATGTTAATCATGAGGAAATGGTTCCCACTGCTGAGTACATTCAGTTAGAGGAGAAAGCAATTTCCATAGTAACCACTTATGGTAGGTCAGATGGTGACTTTCCAGATTTACCACCAGTGGTTTTGATCCTGAATTATTTATACAATGAATTTAGCTTATTCGGTCTTCTTGGCCTGTTGCCTGTGAATCTCCGTGTTAACATGTGGGAGAAAATGCAAGTGAGGTATGTAGTGGCAGAAAGGCTTAGACTTTATGTTTTTATTCACATTGCTATTCTCATGGTAAGTATCAATGCAAATAATAGTGGAAACTCTTGGGCTAACTAATCTACTTTTTACTAGGGACACTGCAGTACACACTAATTTGAACATGCTATAGGTGGAGCTGGTAGCCGTTGTATGCCTGTATTGCCAAACAGTTTTTCACCCTAAGGCCTGCTTTTCTTACTTGAAACTCCTTGAAACGTAAAACTCTTTGGCTGAAATTCATCAATTCTCTTGTTTCTGTGGATGGTGATTTTTGGAAGGAAATTTCATTCAGTTGCAGTGGAAATTTCAGGGGTTAAATATTGCTTTTTTCACATCAAAGTTTTTATAAAATTGTTTTTCCAGAAACTTGGTTACTTCTAACATTGGGAACAAGCACCCAAAAGCACAGAAAAGTCATTTTAGGATCATGATTTGCCTAATTTGTTCTCAGAAATTATCGCCAAATTTGGTGAAACCGTAGTTTTTCTTAATTTAATTATTTGATGCTTTACCAGCCCTCTGAGGTTGTTACATAGCCCAACGTTTCAGCTTTTCTGAATAGCAGACCTGGAGTAATGAGGGATAGATATTTTATAACCTCATGGACACCCCTTGTAGAATCTGATGTAAAATAGTCCTGAAACACCTATTGTTGGTAATTATTTCCAAAATTCACTGTACTAGACAGCTCTGCATGGAAGAATTTCCTGCTAATGTGGTTGAAGTCCCAGCCAAGCTAAGACATTTCAACAGCTCCCTGGCGTGGCATTTTGGTTTTTGCTGGTTGGGAGGTGGTGTCTTGGTCAGTAAAGGGTAGCTGAGAGCAGTTCAAAGTGTTTAGCACAGCATCAGCACCCTGGCCTGAGAGTTCCTTTGGCAGAATTTGGCACGGTTAAACATGAATATCCTTCATACTTTGTTATGTGGATACTATCCCTGGGCCATAAGGACTCATTGCACAGCTCTAGCGTGCCAGTTGTCTCCTTTGCCCAGGAGTTTTCTGCCAGGGGCACTCCCAGCCAGACTTTTGTTCAGAGGGAAAGGTGGGTAAGTAATCCCCTTGAAGGAGCAGAGGCTGTAGAGCTCTTCTGGATCACTCACCATCACAGGAAAAAGCAGTGATGGAGATCCCACAGAGATGGGCAGTGGTAGAGGTTCAGGGATAGACCAGTTTCTGCCAGACAGCAAAACCTTGGGCTTTTGTTCTGCCAAGTTGTGCCAAGGAAGATACCCAGAATGAGCATGTGAAGTTGTCCCGACCACTGTGCCTGATGTACGTCAGTTGTGGGCAGGAGGTAGGGAAGAAGACAGCCATCGTGGAATGGATGTGCTGGGACCCAGAACTACCACAAAGGCAAACAGCTGCTGAGAAATCAGGGATGGACATCCTGTAATTGTGCTTCTCTCTTTAACTGAGGCTCACAGCAATGTTTGAAGCCAATAACATGTGGTTACCAGCAAGGTTCGTATGCTGCCTTCCACCGCTTACCAAGAAGCTGAAGGAATCAGAGCCACATGACAAGTTTTCAGTGAGCAGAATTGGCTTAAAATACAAATTAGATGTTCTTTAAGGTTTCTTCCTACCCAATCCATTCTA
Source organism: Hirundo rustica (assembly GCF_015227805.2). Taxonomy (NCBI): domain Eukaryota; kingdom Metazoa; phylum Chordata; class Aves; order Passeriformes; family Hirundinidae; genus Hirundo; species Hirundo rustica. The sequence goes on from NC_053450.1 coordinate 11,807,919, forward strand.
TGTATCTGAAGAGTGGCATGCTTTGATTCGAAGCACATAAGAATTGTTCTCCAGAGCTGCTGAATTGCTGATGAAAATGTGTCACTGAATTCTTCTGTGCTTCAGCTTCTTTCTGAGAGATAGAAGGTTGATTCAGAATGGGTTGAGACTGTATGATCATGCTCCTAATGCAGGTATCTGAAGCTAGGTAAAACAAATGCAGACTGACATTTGTCTTTCAGATACCAGTTCTGTTCCACAGTCTCATATGTTGAGTTACTCTGTTTGGCTATTTTCTCTTATAGTCACCACTCCGGTTCAAAATCATCTTCACCAAAGCCAGGGTCCAGATGAGTTATTCAGTGGGTGAGAAATACAAACCAGAGTAATTTAGATTAGGAGAAACCTCTTGACTTCACCTGGCCCAATCTCTTCTTCCAAGCAGAGTTGAGTTTGAAATCAGAGCATGTTGCTCAGGGCCTTGTCCAGCCAAGTCTTGAATATCTCCAGTGCTGAAGATTCCCCACTCTCTCAGGATACTTTCTCCACTGTTGAACTGTGCTCACAGTGATTTTTTTTTTTTTTTTTTCTTATGTCTCTTTAGAATTTTCTTTGTTCTGGCTTGAATCTTGTGTCTCTTGTTCCCTCATGTCTCTTCACTGTCCACCTCTGTGGAGAGATGGACTTCACCTTCTGTTCATTAGACAGTTGTGGACAGCAGTAACATCTTCCCTAAGCTGCTTCTTCTGGCTGAACAAAGCTGTCTCACTCAGTTTCTCCTCCTGTGAGAAAGGATAGTGTGCTGTAGTCCCCAGCTATCCTGGTGACCCACTGTGGAACTTTGTCTGGTCTGTCAATGTCTGCATTGTTTTCTAGCTGTGAATACACCAGTGCTGGAGAGAGGAGAAGGATCTCTCCCCTAACCTGCAGGCTTCAGCCTCGCAGAGCTCTGGAGGAAGTTGGGAAGGGTGCACTGCTGGCTCAGGTTCACTTGGTGCTCACCAGGATCGTGTGTCCTTTTCTCCAGAGCTGCTCCCAAGCCAGCTGTCCCCCAGTCTGTCCAGCTGCTCCATTCCAGCACACCTGAATGGAGTAAGAGAAGTGGAAAAAATATCCCGGTAAGTCCCGGAGGCTGGGAGGGCTAAGGCCCCCCAGAGCACGGAGGGCTGGTATTTGGCTTCTATCACCATAATCTACACCAAGCCGCTGTATCACTTTGTGTTAAATGGTGAAGCAAAGGTGCAGAAACGCTGCTGGTTGCGGATCGTGAGGTTCTGTAATGCCGCACGTCCCGTCTTTTTGCAGCCGTCCTCGGGCTTCTTCTTTTTTCCACTAGAGGGACCCAAATACAAATAAAAGCTCTAATTTATCGGCTGGGGAAAAGTGGGGTCAAGTATACCAGCACTGAATGAAAAGCAGCATTTTCTCCTCGCTAGTATTTGTATTAAGGACTTGAGTCACCATTCATTGTGTTGGAGCTGGAAATGCTCAGAGAATTCCAGCTAACACCTGGGATCCCATTCCAGAACTGGTTTCTAAGGCTTGAATATCTCAAAAATAATAGCTAAAGTAGCTGCAAGCCAAAGAAAAGCCTTGGCCATTACTCAGAGTGTGTCCTTTTTCTGGGCAGTGCATATTTCATTTTCCAGGTCCGTTTTATCAGTGACATCTCTGCTGTGGCTCCCTGACGCTGCTCCTTTCTGCCAGATGACGGCAGAACATGGTTTCTGATTCAGCTGACGGAGGGGATGGGAATAAAAAATCACTGCTCTTCACTGAGTGTTTGCAACCTATTAGAAAAAAGCTCAGAGGGATGGGGATATGGATATTTTATCCCAGCCCTTTGGAAAAAAAGGCAAAGGGGGAAAAAAAGCTGAAAGGAAAAAGACGGTATCTGATGCTTTTTGGTCTCACGGTGGAAAAAGCATAGGATTAACTCTTCCTCCCCCTCCACTCAAACAAGATTGACTAACAAAGGCTGCTTTAACTTCAAAATGCTGCTGATTAGCTTCAAGTCAGCTGAATACATTTTCTTCCTGGAGAACTACATACTAAGGAAGGATGAAACAAAACCTATACTGAAGAACTTTTTTTTTATTATTTTTTTATTTTTTTATTTTTTCCCCTCACTTGGGGGGAAAAAAACAACAAAACAACTAAACACATTAGTGTGGTTTAACTTTCTGCACCCACTGGCTCTACTAAAACCCAGCCCTGAACATCTTCTAACTACTTGTGTGTTTAGTAGAGGAACAAAGTTTTATCACTGCCTGGGCTGCACAAAGCTGTGACCATTTGTCCTGGTCCCATAGGACTGCTCAGAATTTTCCCTTAGCACATGATCACGCTTGGAAACAATTTCACTGGAGGAGGCTAGGAACAAAACACTCTGGGTTTAATGACCAGCCACCTGAGCAAGCAGGATGGGAGAGGAGCAGGCAGATGGACTAAAGCAGCAGCTGTTTGCACTGGTGTTTTGTTGTGTCCCTCTTGATGTGCTTTTCTGAATCGCCAGGCTCATATCTGTCCCTTTCTCACTCTTCTGTCACTGGCAGGTTTCCTCCTGCACTCCTGCAGCAAAGGCCTCTCTACCCAGCCACTTACTCCTCTTCTTCTTCCTCTTATCCAGGTTAAAAGGGGAAGATGTCAAAGGTTGCTAGAAATACATCCTCTGGGCAATGTCTGCCATGTTATTGAAACCAAGCCTCCTTTCTGTCCATCTTGGCAAGTCAGGGAAATTATCTCAGCTGGGAGATACAACTGAAGAAGAGGAGGGTGCTCTGGTCAGTGGCACAGAGGCTGTAAAGGGAGGCTCAAGCACACCTTGCCTATGGTGAGGCACAGATCCACCACACCTATTTTCACCTGCCATGTCCTCACCCACAGACAAACCTAGACTGAAAATGCTGGAGCATTCTGAGGGAAGGACGTTGGGCAGTGCCTTCACACAGTTCCTGCTCTTCTCCCTGCTGACATTCAAACCCCATCACTGCATCACGAAAGGACTGGTGGGGTGGCTGATTTAGTGGCTGATTCTGGATTTAGAGGCAGATTCAATCAACAAAACAGGCATTTAGGGTTTGTGTAGTTTTTCTAAGTTTCTGGAGGTAAGAAATATATATTTTTATGCCAGTAAGATTGCTTTTGCCAGAAGAAAAGTGCTGTAAAGGTGTGATACCCAGTTATGATATCCTGGCAAAAATGCCAGGCCTCAGTACCCAGACTCACTGCTTCTTCCTTTGTTTTCCTGCAGGTCTTTGTATTTCTCTTCTGCCTTATCATTACCTGTCCCACACACTTTTCTCATAATCTGCTGCTGACAGTTTTCTATTAGACATAATTTCCTGACCATCTTGTGTATAACTTAGACATGCTATAAATTTTGAGATTTATATGAGGTTTTATGAACGGTGCTCTTGAGACACTTGAAAGAAAAACATTGAAATGAACAAACTTGGCAGAAGAAGTGCAGTTGGAGAGCTGTGAGGTCAATCCATAAGAGGTAGTTAAAGCTAGTCAGTGTGAGTTGGTTAAGATGAAACAGGCCCTCAGCTCTGTCACTGCTTGGGACTGAGCCATTAGTGAATGTAAGTGCTATGATGTGGATTTGGGTGGATGCTTGATAAGAAAAGCCCTGATCTGCAACATATTCTTGCTTGAAATTCACCAGTGTCTGGAAGCCGGGTGAGCTTGGTGAATCTTTAGCAGCCAGGACTTTGCAAAAAACTGGCGGAGCTGAAATGCTTTTCAGCAACAAGAGTGAACTCTTCTTTTGAGGCATACCTGCCTTAAAACTGGTTCCTGTCTCTGTTTAGTGTGGCGTGTGGGTGTTTTTTTTTTTTTTTTTTTTTTTTTTTTTTTTTTTTTTTTTTTTTTTTTTTCTGGAGGTGTGCTGGTTTGCAGAAGAATTTGGACTTAGCAGTCACAGATGTATAGATAGACTGATTCTTCACCAGTAAAAACAAGCAAGTCATTTGTGGTTTTGGGATGGGACTTGTAATCCTAACAACCCCACAGATCTGCAGAGCCTGTTGGCGTTGGTACAGGTTGGTACTGGCACAGTCCTAGCTAGTGTGCTAGGACTGGTCTTGCCTGATTTTACAGCGAAACACTTCCCTTGCAGCTGGACTGTCTCAGTTCTCTCCTCATTGGTAGGTCCTTGCTACTGGCTTTGCTGACCTGGGCGGGGGAGAATGAAAGAACCAATGATGCTGGTCTCTGTCTGCGGAGTCTTTTTAGATGCTGTGACCTGTAGTCTCCAAAATGGAAGGGTTAAAAATATCCATTTTAAAAGAAGAAAATTTGTTTAAATCAGGATCTTCTCAAGAGCCATGGCCATCCTGAAGCCTTAGTTTCAGATAGATGAGCACGTGTTCATGTACTTCTATGTGCATCTCTGCCTTTGCTGGGTCAGCAGAAACTCAAGGGGGATTGTGGAAAGAGTTTGCACCTAATTAATTGATCAGCCATCAGAGATCCTTGCTAAAACAGCTGACAGACATGCAAGAAAGACAACACGAAGAACTCACTTGAAAGCGTAGTTGGAGGCTGACAGAGGTACTGGGGTACAGGGTGAAAGCTGAGGTTTGGCCTTCTGTGCAATGTAGTGTAATTTGGCAGGGCAGGGCTCTCTCGCTCTCCTGGGGCCTACCTTCCACCCGGGACGTAATATCGGAGGCACTAAATTTCTAGCCTTCTGTAGCATCTCAGAAGTGGAGCTGAAAATATTTATCACTAATCCATTCAAAGGTTTCTGCTGAAATAAGAGTTTATTAAGATGTTTAAACACTTGAAAAGCTTGAGATAAGTTATTCCTACTTAGGTTCATGCCATGAGTTAAATCTCTGGAGCAATTTGTGTGGTGAAATAGTCATGCTGCTTTTTCATTTGCAGGCTGCAATGAGAGGTTTTCCAAAATTTCAGGGTAATTTGCCTTTGTCTCAAAACTCTAGATCTTTGAAGGTTTTGTACAGTAACTTAAACAGACCTGTGATTAGTTTGTCACTATGAAGTACTTTTGTCATGGCCAGGGGTTTAGCTTTTTTTTTATTTTTTTTTTAATTTAGCCTGCATCAGACATCTCCTTATGGCAGGAAAGATTCAAAACAATCAGACTATGGAAAGAGCAAGAACTCAAGACTCTCTAATGAAAAAGACTTCAACATTAAAACAGCCAGTTAGTAACACAAGCTCTGTTGTCAAGTGGTTTTATTTCTAAAACTGTTTATCCAATGATAAACATCACTCTTTTCACAATGGATGATATCTCACAGAGAACAGCAAGATTGCTTCTTGGGGGAGATAGACAAACTCAAAGGAAGCAAGAAAGCAAGAATCATTCTCTTTAGATTTTCTAATGTTCATCAAAATGAAACCTATTTATCATGTTCTTGATTGCCAAGTAGTTATGTTGGCTTTTATTTAATGTGGTTACTAGGATTGTTTCTTTTTCAAGGGTCAGCAAATGAAAAAGGAATCTTTAATTTCTCCTTTGCTGAAATCAATTTAGATCTTTCTCTTGATCTTACTGAGAATAGGGTGAGGCAAATATTAATTCCATGTGATAAATAAGTAAAAGAATTTTTCTTTGAAAACGGTTTTTGAGCTGGCATTGTTTTGAAGCTCTGACAGAAAATAGTCAATGCTGACTGATGTGCTGAGGCCAGGACCATTCTATATGCTATTCATTATATTCCTTATTGCCAACCGAAAGCACAATGGTATTCCTAGTTTTGAGATCCTTTTTACCTACTGCTATTCATAGACAAAGAAAAATCATTGCAGCTTCTCATAACTGAATGCCAGGAGAGATATCAGAAATTTTCATTTTGTTGCTGCTTTAGATTACAGAATGAAATTAGTTGCATATGTAATAAGGCTACTGGTGCCATGAGAAAATGATTTGTGACTCATGAGAAAACTTCTTAGCCAAAAATATACAAAGATAATTAGGAAATGGTTTTTCCCCCTATGTGGCAAGACCTGTCAGCCATATATTTCTCACCACATAACTGGCAGGAAAATAAAGCAGTTTATAGTCTTGTATTGTGCTAGAATAAGTTGGTTACTGTAAACCTTTTCAATCACTCAATTACAAGGTACCAAAGAGAAATGAGATTCAGCAATAGTCCAGGACTTTACTCAGCTCATAAGTACCTCCAAAGTTCTGAAAGTATCCCAGTTTTCACATCCACACATCTATTACTTTTCCCCTGAAAAAGATGAGGCTAAATGCAGTTGGCTCAACCCAAATGTTTGTCTGTGTGTTTAGATCAACTGAGCATTATACATGCACTGCCTATTTGTCCAGAAATTTCCATCGATTAAACTGTAGTCATTAAATAATCTTAAAAGTACTAACCTTCCAACTCAGGCATTGCCAGAGGTGTTTTCCATGTTTTAGAAGTGTAAGAACCACCTAATCTCCTCTTTGAGAGAGCCAACCTCTTAAATGCATACGAAGTACCAGCTCAGTGCCAATGTTGCCAGCCTTTGGATGATGCAGGAAGCATTCTTCTCAGAAGCATGTTTGGACTGATAATTTTTTTTTTTTTTCCTCCACAGAAGCATGTTTGGACTGATAAATTTTTTTTTTTTTCCTCCATTGGGCACTGCAGTGCTTTGTTACCTGGAATAACAGCATGTACTTTGATCAGGAGGATATTCTCATGATTAGCACATAGAAATGTGACTAACAAGTAAATAAGATCTGTAAAATGCATGTGGCACAGTGAAAGCTCAGAACTTAACGAGATTTTAGTAATTTAAATTTATAATAAAACTAGTCAGTTTGAGAATTATGGCCAACTGCAGTGACATAGCAGGCTTGAAGTCTACAAGATCATCTGTTACAAAATACAAATCATGTTTTCTCTTATTAGAGTAGACATACATAATTATTTAAACTCACAGCAATACAGCTATTGTTCATTGAGCTGGCTGACAAAGGACCAATAACAAAGGCAAGCCAGTCCATCTTTGGACAGGTATAGTTAACAGAAAAAGATTATAGCCTGTTGTATATTATTTCTTGCACAGAGTCCTTGGTCTGTGCAGTGTGTAGGTTGAAAAATATCAATTGACATAGTGTGGGACTAAGACTATTGTGTGTAAGGTCCCAGCCTCATTAGCTGCAAAATTTGGAAGGTGTGGAGGGGGAAAATAAAGGGATTTCAGAGGCAGAAATTCTTCAATGCACTCAAATACCGTCCTGAAGATCTGTACCCTTTCCCAGCACCCAGTCATAGGTAGCACCGAGCTGAGCTTTCTGCTGCTGGTGCCAGAGATGGCTGATGGTTTGCCAGGGGCCAGACTGCTGGGGATCAGGTCTGGTGCTTGAGAAAACTGAAAACTCTGCTTCCCTGATCCAGGATGATGGGATGCGGGAGGGAAGAAAGGAGCACTGGGGCCACTTTCTGGTGTTGTTCAAAGTGTCAGGGAAGAAGCTGCTTGGGTCAGTGCCGTGGATCCAGAGAGAATCCAAGCTGCTGGCCCTGCATCAGGCAAGGACTGAAACATCCAGAGCAGTGTTTAGGTAGCGCTAATGTTACCTGATGCCCAAACCTGGCCACATTTTTGCTAGGTACTTTAGCCTATGAACATGTGCAGGTGAAGATGAGGTGAGTTGATTTGCTGGAAAACTTAGGAACAGCAGCCCAATCCTACCATGGTGCATCAGAGCTAGGAATAGAAGCCAGATTCCCAGATTCTCCTATGCCTATGCTTAGACAGTGAATCCTTAAAAAAAAAAAAAAAAAAAAAAAAAAAAAAAGATTTGTTGTCTGTGTCCATGCAGCACCCTGCAATGGACCCAGAAGTGCTGGTATTTTACCCCCTCTATTAAATATTGATAGATGAGCCACCTCTCACCTGAGATAGCAGGACTTGCACATTTGAAGATCCATCATTGAATACATAAGAAAAGCCCTCTTTTCTCTGATTTCTGCTTAATTTTTTTCTGAGTAAGTAGAAAGTGAACTCCTCAGATTGAATATTAATTAGGCCAAATAAATACAAACCAGAAGGGAAAGAAATGAAGAACTAGTAAGGATCAGCCACCAGTTGGTAGTTGGGCACTACATTTGGAGAGCACTGCTGTCTCAAAAGAGTTAATGAAAGATACCAAGACACCATTCGTGACTGTGGGTGTGTACTGGGCAGTCAGCAAGCTCTCACTCTGATTTACTGAGGCAAATCCACGGGAGTCATGGAGAAAAGAAAAGAGAAAGAACAACTTAAACTTCTGCTGCCAGAACTTCTAAGC